>NC_063333.1:33531350-33586493 GCF_021869965.1 Rhincodon typus | reverse complement strand
CTCACCTTTCCTGGCCCCATCCCCGCCTCTTCGACCTGTTTGTTTCCTCTCCACCTATCCTCTCCTCTATCCCTCTTCTATCCGCCTCCCACTCTCTCCCTATTTATTTCAAAACCCCCTTCCCCTCCCCCTTTTCTGATGAAGGGTCTAGGCACGAAACGTCAGCCTCTCTGCTCCTATGATGCTGCTTGGCCTGCTGTGTTCATCCAGCCCTGCACCTTGTTGTCTCGGATTCTCCAGCATCTGCAGTTCCTACTATCTCTGCAACAGTGAATGAGGTGGCTGGTTAGAACTCATTTCTTGAGCAGCAGTGCTGACTCATCTCTGTAGAATTTCAGCTAGTATAAACATTAGGTGGTTTTGCTAAGTGCACAAAGTAAGCAAACACGAAGGTTATAACAATGTGTGCCATTTTCTCCCCAGTTTTCTTCAATCTCTTGCAATGTAAGTGAATGCTCAATTCTCCTCTATAATACACAAATTCAGCATAAAACTTTATCCTCTCAGTCTAATCTATTTCTATCTGCATTTACATACCCAGTACATTTCATTCAACAACTTTACCTCCTGCCCCTATACAACAAACCAAGGTGTGCCTCAAAATTGCACCCTCAAATGCATCCTGTTCACCATCAAACTGCTTCCCTAACTATCACTGAGTCACTACCAAATTCATGACTATGCACAATGAAGCTCGATTTCATGACAACTTCCATGCTGCCTGACAGCACATGGAACGAAGCCCTCAAACTGGAATTGCTTTCAAATCAAATTTAAAACACCTCAAACAAAATTGCTTGAGAAACTCAGCAGGTCTGACAGCATCTGTGGAGAGAATGAGAGTTAAATGTTTCAAGTCCAGGAAAACCTGTTTTTGGGCACTTACTAAAACTCGCCTCTTCCATATTCTGAGGAAACCAGATGGCACAGACTACAGACTTGCGTGTGCAGTGATCAAAACTACTTTGTTACATCTTCATGGCAATATTTCTGTTTTACCTACACTACCATTCATAGCTTCATTGCTTCATAGTTTGATTTCTCCAATAGTCTCATTGCTTCCAAACGAAAAATGCTAATTTAATACCTAACTCAGACTTCCTACTTCAAGTCAACGGATATCATTCATTAACTGTTCTGAGCAGACCATTTTGAGACACTATTTTAAAATACCTCCACAACCTTGCCCCATTCTTCTTCTGCAATCATCTCTTGCCCTTTAAGGCCACAACATATAGAATTAGGCCATTTGGTCCACGAGGTGTGCACTACCATTTAATCATGTTATGTTTCTTTACACCATTCTCTTGCCTTTTCCCAGTAACACTTGATCACTTTGCTAAGCGAGAACCTCTCTCTCCTTAAATATACCCAATTGCTTTCACAGATTCACCATCCTCTGACGAAAGAAATTCCTCATCTGAGTTCTAAAAGGTTTCCCCTTCACTATGAGGCTGTGCCCTCGGGTCCGAATCTCTCCTACTCCTGGAAACATCATCTTCACGTCCATTTTCATGTTGAATCATTTATTGTCATGTATTCAATATAAAATACAGTGAAAAGTGTGTACTGTCGCCATATATAGACACCAATCACATTAATTTAGAATAAAATTAAAAAAAACTTATGGGACTCCAACTTTTCTTTCTCTGCTGATACTGTTCCCGCTGTGGGCTACACCATCTCACACCATGCCACCTCCAGGCTTTTCAGTATTTTGTCAGTCTCAATGAGATGCCCCTTTTCCTTTGAAACTCCATTTCGTACAGACCCAGGGTCCTCAACCATTTCTCGTATAACAAGCCCTTCATTCTTGTGAACCACCTCTGGACCCCCTCCAAGACCAGCATACCCTTTCTAGATATGAGGCCCACAATTTCTCTCAATATTTCAAATGCAGTCTCATCAGTACATCTCTGCTCTTGTATTCTAGCTCTTAGGAAGTCAAATGCATTCCAAACTGCCAACTGAACCTGCAATGTTAATCTTAACAGAATCCTGAAATAGGACAAAGTCCCTTTGTGTTTAAGATTTCTGAAGTCTTTCCTCATTTAGAAAATAGTCTTTGTCTTTATTCTTCCTACTCCACTTTGGTGCTGGGTTGCTGAATTCCTCCCTCAATCTGCAGCATAATAACTGAAGAAGTTCTCCTGACTTCATTCTTATTAACTTAAATTTAGCACTGTCATCTTTAGATGCTTTCTTAGTAATGAACACCTCACATATTTGTTTAACTACTGCATAAGTTAACTCGAAAACACAAATATGAATCTCATAACAATTTGGAAACTTAAAATTTAGTTGGGAAGAAATACACATCCACAGGTAGCAGTAAAAATGATAATGAAACCATCAGTTGGCGCAAAAATCTAACAGATGCACCAATTTTGTTTAAGGACAAACATTAGGTGCTCAGCTGAGCTAGGTATTCAATTGAATCAACAAACGCCAGCCATGTGCAAATCTCAAGGACAAATGCATTTTAAAACCCTGCTTCCAATCACCTCCTTCATCACCCACTTCCAGCTTCAGACTCTGATTCCATGGAAAATGCCTTAGAACTTCCAGTGATACAAAAGATGTAAACGTAAATTTGGTTTTTTAGGAAGCAGTCTGTGAATACACACAAACATCTAATACATTCAGAGTTAAGATGACAAAAGTATATACCTTGAGTACATCAATATTGAAGGGTTTTGGTGAAAAGGTCAGGGATTTCAAACAAAGGCACAAAAGTAACCAGATAACAACTGTTAGCACCAATTTAGATTTAAGGATGAAAAACAGTACAGAAAATTTTGACAAAATGTTACCCCAAGTACACATCTAAACAAGCTTTATGAAAGACCTTTCACTCTTCTCTCCATTGTTTCCTTGACATCTTAGTTTTTTTTGCTGATTATATGAAGCAGATAATCCTTTCCAAAATATTCTCCTCACTTCAAAATGAAGGATTTGAGTTGCTGCAAATTTTTTTTTTGAGAAAACACGAGTTTGAAAACAAAGCATTATTTACCAATTAGTTACTGCACTGTGTACATCTCACACTTAACGTAAATATGTATTGCTTTAGCTTTTGTTAAAGTTTTTACTTTGTAATTGCATTGTTTGAAATAATTCAAGGGCAATAGAAGGTGAACAGCATATGTTGGCTTTGTGCGTTAGTCACATCCTACGATAGAATAGAAAGTGTTTAAGCAATGGGTAGAGCAAGTGTACAGTTTGCATACTTGTGAATAGATTTTCAGCTAAATATTTCTGGGCACCAAATAACCGATAGAAGCAAGAGATTCAATGAGTAGAATATTTCATAATTCTAATTTTGCTTCTGTTAGTTTATTTTGAATGGCAAAACTACCAAATCGTACATAAAAAAAATTCAACTATGTGCATCCACGACTGATTTTCAGCAATACTGAAACAGTGTTGGAATAATAAGATAACGACGTCGCAAAGTTTATTACATGTCAGTTAGCAAATCAAGAATTTACATTACTTTTCTTCAATACAACATTACCGAGCCATACGGTCTTCACGTTTTATTTACTCTCATAACACCTCGAATGAAAACGGAAACAGATGGCAAATAATATATTTTGAATCATAGCGCAACAGTTAGTGGCTAAAAAGTAGATAAATCAAATAAGCGATGCGCATGCACATGTAAAGCCCCAACATAAGTCAGTGACTGGCAGCCATTTACTATACACGATCACTCCGCAGGCCCGCGCAGCCATGACTTGCCCTGGCGTAGTCCATCCATCAGTGTCTTACTGAGTCTCTGTATTTACCCTTTCATTTGCGTGTGAGGTTTGTTTTTCTTTTTTGCACCGAAGAACTCAACTCGGCGAATGTTGTGTTTTTTTTTCAGGGAAAAAAAAACACAGCCGTTCTGCATCGCACTGTTCACCTCAATCTCTCTTTAAAATAAGTAGACGTCAGGACACGATCCGGTCACGTGACCCATCTCCCAGCATGCCGTTTAAAAATTAGGAAACCGAAAATCAGCCGCTTAGCAAATTAGGAGACGGCTTTTGCAATATGTATGAAATGTTGTGTTGTTTTGTGTAGCCGCCTCTGTTTATTATTTATTTGCCTCTTCGTTTTGCTCGCGTGCGGGCGGCTGTTGAGCGGAAAGAGCCGAAGGGTTTCCGGAAAAAAACGATCGTTGGCGGGAGGGTCGGCTGTTCCCGATCGCTGACGCGTTACCCGTATGTAGTATGGGCCTCGTCCTCTTCAGTGTTGGTTTGTGTGTGTGAGATGGATCCCGAGAGTTGGTAGTGTCTTTACCTGTTTTAAAAAAAAGAGAAGGGCCGGTTTTTCTGAATATTTTTCCCTTCCCTTTAGAAAAAAAAATAATTTACCTTTTGATCCACTCCACATACAACAGCATTGATGGTAATGTATGCAAGGAAACAACCGAGACTCAATGATGGGTAAAATGTTCAGGTTTTTTTCTTGTTATTCTTTAAATCTCCTTTTCCCCTTTTTCGAATTCCCCTTATCTTTTGACAATCCGCCATTTTTGCTGTAAACCGAAATAAGTAAAAACTTAATGAAACGAATTCCCCACCTTTGTGATCATTTTACTGTGAAAGATCTTGTTTAAAAATATGTACATTTTCTGCCGAGTTTTTGTTTCAAAGTTTTAAGAAAAATACGTTTTAGACCACCGCTGGTACGTTCATTTTCTGGTTTTTATTTCTTTGCAGGTGTCACGACAGGAGGGAATCCCAGCCCTATCAGGTATATTTCTCATAGAGAATCGAATGCCATTTACTTTAATGGAGGCTTGTGCGTCTGTAGTAGGCCTCACGACTTTACAGCTGGATTTTAAGGAGACGGGGGAATAAAATAAAAATTCATTTTAAAATCTTGTGCGAAAATACCATTTAGTGACATCCGGACGTATTTTCATTACTGTGTTTTAGATTCAGTTGGTTTCGATAGTTTTTTTTTACTTTTGAATATGAACGCATAAAATACATGTAAATAAATTCTGAACTGTAGGAGGGCCTAGGTTTCCGTGTCCCTGCTTTTTTGTTCCTACGTTTTTGAACACCTTTTTAGAGACATGCTTCTGCTATAACGATGAGCTGATACACAGATCTCTGTTTAAACCCAGTTGTTTTTGCAATTAATTTATTAAAGTTAGTAGGATAGGGTAGTATGTACCATTTCTGTTTGTGTTTTTAAGCCTAGTTTTAAATTCTTTTAAGGGTGAAGGCCAACATCACTTTTTAAAAGTAGACTGGAAATTTGCAATTATTTACTTCAACCAATGTTAAATTGACAGGTTAGTGAAAAGTAATACTTGTATGGAAATCTAGTCCGAACTGAGATTAAGTTACACTTCGGTGGAGTTTTTTTTACATGAAGAATTGAACTAGGAAGGCAATGAAATCCCTGAAAGCTGCACATTTGCCTACAGTTGCATGTCATTTTGCTTCTAGTTCACAATTCTTCTAATTAACTGTTTTATGATGATTCTATTTCAGACTCTTAAATACCCATCCAAAAGTCACACGAGCAGCAGTGATCATCGCCATGACAAAACCAGAGAATCAGGAGATCCATCACCACCCTGCAAAATGTTGCGACGTTCTAACAGCCCTGAAAATAAACATAGTGATAGTACAGGACATAAGAGTAAAACTGTGCACTCACATCGAGCCAGGGAGCGAGACGGTACGTTACTGTGTAGTTAGCATGCAGAAAGTCTTAGTTTTGCATAAGCCATTACATTTTGGCTATCTTTTGGAAAATACAGCCTTGCTGGCAAAAGCATTGACGAACGATCGAGTAAAATTGCAAATAACATTTTTGATTAGATGATAAACTTGCCATTTTAAGTACTTAATTCAAATTAGGAATCCCAGATTAGTAGTTGCTTTAGGCTTGTGCACAGAAACAATACCATTTTTGTTTGAATGTAACCAATGATTGAACGTTGAGATGTGGGCCCATAGAACTGTAACTGCAAATGAAAAACTGGATGATTTTTAGTGAGATAAAAGTGAAACATTGAGAAGTCTTGCTGAACTTGTATTGAGTCTTGATTGGGGCAAACCTGTGGTACTGTGTTGCCATTTTTTTAGAAAGGAAGGGTTACATAGACAATGACGATGATACAAAAACAAATTTGCAAGGTTGATATCAGAAATTTAATGTGTAATAACTTTTAGAAAATAATGAACAGGCTACGTCCCATTTCTTTTGATGGGACCAAACTAAGGGATGATAGAACAGAGTTTTACGATTATTGAAATGTTTGGTGCAGACATGGAGGGAGTGTTTCTGTTGGTGACAGGAGTGAAACCAGAGACTGATCATATGCGTTGGTTACAAATAAACAAACAAGCAATGGTGAACAATTTCTTCACCTGTAGAGTGGTGAGAATGTGGAACTTAGAATTAACGTGTATTGAGGCAAATAATATAAATGCTTGTAGAAGGGAGATGTGATAAGCATCCAAGTGAGTAAGGGATAGAAGATTATGACACAGTTTAGGAAAAAATTGGAGAAGACTTGAGTGGAGTATGACCCTGTTTCTGTACTGTAGATGCTATATCACATGATTTTATATGGTTTCAAAATGATTCAAATTAGTGATGTCATATTGCACCGAAAATATGGAATGGATACCAACAGAATGCCCTTAAGGCTCACATTAGTGCACCTTTACCAAAGGTAAATCTTATCCAGTCTTTTAGAACTAAAACAGCATTAACATTTTATTAATACAACAGTATTAACAAGTCCAAATGCAGAGATTTGGACGTTATACAAAGTCATTGAATGGAATGTTTTGATTGAACAGTTATTGATGGTCCAAAATTTTATGGCCTTTTTTTAATTCAAAAGTTGTACTTATTGAGCTTTTAATTCTGCAGTACAGTGTTTATTGTGCATTTAATCAATGGATCAGATTTCTAACTATTCATGTTTGTGTGCACCTAATAAAATCAAATAATTACCTTGACTGAACTAAATTAGCAATTATTCTATTTCTTTAGTGGTCACAGCTTGAATTTTCCAGCAGTCTGAAATGTATAGTGAAAGGTGTTGGACTTTGTTCTCATCTGTTTCACTCATGAAAAAAGCAGAGGTTTGCAGATGTTGTAGCACAGTTAGTGCAAGATTTGACTCATAAACCTCCTTTGGACCATTAAGTCTGCACAAATCCTCTGAAGAGCATCCCACCCTATCCCCATAACTCTACATTTACCGTAGTTAACCCACCTAGCCTGCACACTATAGGGCAACTGAGCAAAGCCAATCCACCTGACTTGCACATGTTTGGACTGTGGGAGGAAACCCACACAGACACGGGAGAAAGTGCAAACTCCACTCAGGTTGCCCAAGGCTGGAATTGAACCTGGATCCCTGGCGCTGTGAGATAGTGTGCCACCATGCGTTGTGGTGCTATTACTGTTCCAAGTGGAAGAAAATAGTTACTCAAGCTTTTCTCCTGCAGAAATGCTCACCGTGTTGGAAGAAAATTCCACAGTGGTTTTAAGGATCCCATTTGTATTATACTCAAAATGAATAGGTTTTGCATTGGTGGCTCCAAAATTGACACGGTATTGGTTGACAGAAGAAAGCCAGTTGACTTTCATCAGGAGCAAAGTCTGTTCTCTTAATTTTGTCATCCTTTTAATGACCAATCTTGGATGTATCCATTTCCTGAACATGGTATGATGTCAATTCTTTGTTACCATTCTCATCAAAAAAATTACTTATGTTAAATAGTGTTTTCTGTTGACAGGCAATAGTTCATAATGGTTAATGTTTTGAAGCGCAGTGCTTTGCACAAATGTGGCAGTTTTTCTTCATGGTTAACTTTCCACATGTCGGCAACAAACTGAATTAACAGTGAAATGAGTAGTTTTGCTGATGTGAATGTATGGGGAGAACCCTACTTTTCATCAAGCTTGTTAATGTACATTAAAACATCGAAATGGGCAGACGGGGCATGGGTTTGAAGTTGCCTCTGAAAGACTACTGCATTAGAGTGCTAACATGTAGTGAGTTCAAATCTATGTGCTGCAAAGACAAATAGATAAGGGAAGTTAATAACTGAGCAAAGCCTATGTCATCACTTTCGTTCAGAACTGTCACACCAGTTTGCTTATTTTCTTGGAAATCTGTATCATGAACATGTCACGTTCCACTCACTCAATTATTCCAAGTTTAAGAAAAAGCCCAAAAACTGATTTCTACACTTGCCTGTGATCACTGTTTTCTATATGTAATTGGCTGGCCCTTTGTGTGGTGCAAGTATCTGAAAATAAATCTAGTGCATTCTGGACATGCATTTAATTTGCTGGAAATGTGAATTTTGGCTCTCAGAGCTGTCTTTCTGAGCTCTTGATGTCTATTTTGGAGTTGTCAACAGACCAGCACTAATTTTGTGTTCTGTAAATGTCTATTCTGTAGTCAATAACATCATACCAAACTTCTCCAGTTTCATTTTATTAATTTTATCCTAAACTTTCTAAATGACCACTGCTACCATCTCTCACTGTTCAAATATGAAACTCACAATTGAATTGATAGAAATGTCATTTATGATAACTCCTTTTCATGCTATCTTACGTGTTTGAATTAGTTGGAGGTTCTCAATGAAAGGATGAGCTTTACTTTCGCTAATGGCCAATGCTAAATGACTATTTAAAGAGACTAAAATATACTGTTAGTTGTCTTGAACTTATGGGTAAGGAACATAGTATGGGGATTCTAGTTGGGCCCAGAGGTGTTAGTTTAGGGAAAGGAAAGAACAGGCGAAGTTTCTGTTCTTGATTTCTAACTAGCTTTTGGGTTAGAAATGTGTGTGCAGAGATTGTCTGAAGGGACTTGCCATTATTAATTCTTCAATTGATCATTGGCATTTGGGAATTTTACAGGAGGATACTTACTGACCTTGCAATTATACTTCAAAAAGGAAACAATGAATTTTTGGATGGGTTGGGGGGTGAGAAAATTGGTGAAAGAAGGCACTTAAGCTATTAAAAAGTGTCTATAGACTGGTAACCTTTTGTGAAACAGTTAGCTCAGGTTAATTTACAATGTTTGTGCCTATGTAATAAATCTACTGTATTTGTTTCAGGGACCAGCTATTCTCCACAGGAGAATTCACATAATAACAGTACCCACCATAGCTCAAATTCACATTCTTCTAATCCTAGTAACAATCCAAGTAAAACATCAGATGCAGTAAGTATTTCTTTTGTAATTCCTTCCTAAAATGTCAGATATTTCATTTAAGGTAATTGGACATTTATATTTTGGTCTTCTCAAACTCTTACTCAAACAGCTTGGCAACTGGAACGTGTCTCAGGACAACTGGAATTTCAATTTCTTAATTTTATATTTTTGCAGAGTGTCTAGCTCATGTCTTGAGTCATTAACTTTGCACTAAATTTCAACTAGAATGCAACTATTTAAACAAAAACAATATAAGGTAGAATTTTTAGCTAATATTTTTAGATGTCAAGTTAGTCATCAACATATTTGCAATTTAATATAGAGCAGTAAATATTAAGCGTACAATACTGTGAAATACAGAACAACTTTTATTTTGAAAGAAACAGTAATACAGGTTAGCACAATTTTGTTCTATCTTCATCATTTGAAACTATTTCTTGAAACTAATTGATCTCTAGATATAAGAATGATACTTTGTCTTAAATATAAACTTTGACTTGAAGTTGTGAGTTAGATATTTGAGTGTAGGGTCTGAGAAATTCAAAGAGGATGAAGGTCTTTATTTGTCATTACCTTACTTTCTGATAAACCCAAAGAATTTTGTTTGCTGTAAAATTACATGGTGCAACATTTTGAGCTTACATTTTATGGAGAAATAGAATCAGAAATAACCAGGTGTGGACCTTCTAAAGAATTAGGGCAAATGGAAATTGCCTGCCTTCTTTCAGTCTACAAAAACTAATAATTTTATAGGCAAACATTGTTGATACATTGATATGTCCCAAGAATTGCAACATAACAATGCATATATTTCTGCTGCTGGACAGCTGATTGACATGGAGTGATCCATTAATGTACACTCCACTTTTAATTTGAAAATTATCTGTCTGATCTAATTTCACAGGCGGAATAAAGCAAACTAAATCCTCTTGGGGTAAGGGAAGGACAGCTGTCTTTTAAATGTTGAACATTTATCAGTATTTGTTTTGCATGTGCAAAAATATGGAAGTTTGAGTGTAGACTAAAATGGATGTCTGTTTTCACGTAGTATGCCAAAATTGTAGAAACTTTGTTGCCTTTCCAAGCCCTGTCTGTTTTTAAAGTTGGCATTAAAGTTGGATGTCATAATATGGCCCAGTGATTGCATTTTTTAATTGTTTGCTTGGGATGTGGCTATCTCTAGCAAAGCCAGTATTGGTTGCCTGTTGCAAATTGCCCTTGAGCTGTGTACTTTACCCAGGATTTTCAGAGGGCAGTGAAGGTTTAACCACATGGATCTCCAGTCATATGGTGGTCGGAACAGGTAAAGATGGCAGATTTCCTTCCCTGAAGGGCATTTGTGAACCAGGTGGATTTTTATAACACATGATAGTAATGGCAACTGTGAAACTGAAGCATGCTTTCAGTTCAACGTTTTATTCCACAAGCTGCCAAGGTAGGATTTGAATACATGCCCCACAGCATTATCCTATGCTTCTGGGTGATTTGGCCAATGACTTTACCACCATTCCACCAACTCTCTCTGTTCAAATATGGAAGTGACAATTGGCTTGACAGAAATGATTGGTTCTTTTATATAATAATTGTAGTAAAGCGTCTCTTTCATGTAAACTGTTCATGTATTGTAAACTCATTGTAACATATCCAAATTATTAGAAGTAGCATCCGCAGAGCCAGTTTCTTTGTAAAAGTGCATGATGGAACGTACTTGTTTGCCCTTAATTAAAATCACAAATGACATTCTGTCAGTGATGTGCTGTTTGTGAATGTAGATTGTTGTACATAGGATAGACAACTCTACTAGTTGCTTGAAAACCAAAAGAAGAGTAGCATATGAAGAGGTAGTAACCTGCGTGTAGGTTAGTTTGCCCATACTTCAATTCAGGGAGTTGTATGGTTGCAAGAGATTTGGGTGGTGGGGGTGGGGAATAGCATTTGTAAGACTTCTAACTTGCTTTTGCCTATTGGTAAATAAAAATGAAGTGGAACTTTTTTGTTTTAAAATGTTTGTCAAATATGTTTTTAATTTTCTGATACTGTGTGTAATGGAGATAATTTTCTTCACTTCTTTTACATCACTGCCCCTGCCAAAATTATACGGACATACACAAAGTTGCCTTTAAATATGGCTGCTATATATTGGTGAAAATGTAAATGATTCAATAAGCCATGTACTACATACATGGATTGTGAACCATATTTGTGGGAATTGTGATCTGAACATAGTATCATCTTACCGCAGAAAATTGCCCAAAGTGCTCACACTGTTATGGTCCAGATTTATGGATCCATCATAAGTGGTAATCCGAATTAATCCTCCTATGCACAAGACGATCCCACAAAGTCAAGTGGAACGATTAGTTAAGTTACTTTGAGACATGATGCAATGTTGAGCAATTATTTGAGTATTCAAATGGCATCTTAAACTGCTGCACAGATGAAAACTTCACGTGAAGGCTTTTCTAACGTGCAGCAGTTCCAGATGTACAAAGTGTCAGTGTGGATCATGGCTCAAGTTGTGAGCTCTCAAATTTTAACACAGTGCCACCAACTAAGCCAAGCAAGCCTAAGTTCTGTATGTGGCATTTGCTTTACAGTTGGTGCTACTTTTGTTTGGTTTCTCTATATCAATACTCAGTAATATCAGCAGCTGCTTCTTCAAACTTAAAACTGTTTAGTCCATTAAAGATGTAATTTCAGTTCTGACTAGTAATGTGGACAGATGTGCTGTGATAATGGGCAAGGTTATCCTATAATTGTATCAAGTATTATGCAATCTATAGTTAATGCATTTTCATGAATTGAACAAATAATGACGCGAGTAATTTTTAATATGCTAGATGTTTATCAGCATGAAATTGAGGTACTAGACTATCTGTAAAGTAAGTAGAATAATTGCTTCCAAGCTTTTGAGTTGTTGAGCACTAAATGCAGTCTGAAGCACTTATTATCTTCACTTTTGTGTTTTTTTTGTCTTTTGATTTAATTCTTTTTGTCTTGATATAGCCTTTTGAACCAGCTGATGACTGGTCAGAGCACATCAGCTCTTCGGGCAAAAAATACTACTACAACTGCAGGACAGAAGTTTCTCAGTGGGAGAAACCCAAAGAGTGGATTGAAAGGTGCACGTTTAGTTTTTCAAATATTATGTAAAAAAACAAGTATCCTAAACAGGTCACAATATCGATGGTGTTTTGTTTGTGCAGAGAGCAGAGGCAAAAAGAAGCAAGTAAAGTTGGGGTTGTTAACAGCTTCCCAAGAGATCGAGATTACAGAAGGGAAACCTTGCAAGCAACTGCTGGCAGTGGGTTTACAAGTGGAAGTAAGTAACAACATTTAATCAAGTAACAAACAATCCTTATTGCCAGATCCCTTTCACAGAGTTCACATAATGTGCACGCTTAGCTGAAATTTGTAGAATTGGAATATTCTTTATTATAATTAAACTGATGAACAATGTCGAACAAATAGTTTATTTGTGGTAGAATATGAATCAAGTAACTTAGTGACGTTGAGTTTATAATTCTGGTACATAAATTGTGACAATCTTAAGGATTCTAAGTGGGCTGGAGTTGTACATTTGCTGAAATAAGGCAATTTTCCTCATTGTGGTTTCAGAAAAGTAAATGTAACTGAGTGAATTATTGAAAGAAAATAGGAATATTCTTTTTTTTACCCTGCACCACGCCCCCCTCCTCTGGCTACTGATATCATTTAATCTTCCCTATAACGAGTCATTTGTTGCCTTAGGGTAAAAGTAACCTGCAAGAGTTGCCATTTTGCTGCAGAGCATCTCCTCGGGAATTGATGACCCTGAATCACTTATTGCGTGTTTAAAATAAAACTGAACACGTGTGTTATTATGCTAATTAATGTGAGAATTTAAATAAGTTCCCAGGAGTAAACCAGTCTGATTTCCTTGTGTTCAGTTAATTGTGTAAGATTGAAATATGTTCATAATTTGGCTTTCCTCCCATTGACACACAGCTGTCCAAACCAGGACATAGGTTGAAAAGTTAAGGTTTATAACACAATATATGTGCTACTTGGTGTTAATGTATTGGAAAATGTGAAGTTTAATAAATTCTGTTGATATCATCCTGATATAAATTATGTTGTTCTAGAGCTAAAATGGTTGCAAAAGTTGCAGTCATTGAGCACGTAAGGGAAATTAAACGCATTATGTCACAATGGTGACACTGTAAGATACAAGGTCTAATGTATCCTGAGTAGATGTTTTGATTCTAACAACTCTTGCATTTTAAAACATTTACTTATGAACAATTAAGGGTACTGTTAATAAATTAGCCAGTAGTGCTCTAATAATCATTCTAATTACAACATTTCCCCCTTTTATTTTTTTGCCACATTTCCTTTGTGAATCATGAAAAGTGGAAGACAAGCATTCCAGCGGTGCCAGTAGTATGCTCTCCCAGAATATTTTGTCCCAGACAAACAGACACAATGACAGAGACTACCGACTGCCCAGAACAGAGACTCCTGGTGGAGCTGCCCCAGTGCAGCACCCCGTCAAACCAGTGGTTCTCCCAACTTCAAACCCAAGCACTGTTCCTTCTAGTCCTTTTAGTCTACAGCCTGAGCATCATCCAAAGAAATCCTTTGATGCTAATGGAGCAGCTACTGTACCGAAAGTGCCTACACCCACACCTTCCATCCCCATTCAGAAGACAGAGAAGAAAGGTACGTATGCTGAGGTATATTTGATTTGTTTGAGTTCATGCACGTTATTAGTTCATTAGTGACACTAAACCTCATTATTAAACAGTGCTAACGTACTGGTTTGAAAACATTGAACAGAGACACAACTAAAAGTAATCACATGAAGTATCTAGGCTAATATTGGAACTCATTGCAAAACTTGAATCGGTACTGTATTAAATTATTAAAACACTAAGTTGGTTTCTGTTCATCAGATTGCAAAATTGGACTAAGTTGTCAAGGTGCAAGGCTTTTAGGGAAGGTGAATATGCATGATTGAAGGCTTCTTGGCTAATGTACTCTTGTTGAAGTAAGTGTGTTCAGTCTTCTGTAGCACATTTGGAAACCAGATCTAAAACTGCTTTATAGCCAGTGAAATATTTTTGAAGTGTTGTTTAACATTGAAATGTAGGAAGATAATGGATAATGTTGGGAGAAGGTTTGTTAAAAAACAGTTTGTGCATTTCATTTACTGGTAAATGTTTCTAAATGAGGATATTTAAAAATTTAAATGAGGATATTTGAAAGGAGATAAATGAGCCCTCAAGGAATTGATTGAACGGTTATATTTTCAGACCTGCATATTGTTGACCTTCATATAGTTTGCAACATCTTTTAAAATATCTTTTATATTTGAATGAGCTTTCCTACTTCACAAGACTGGGATTCCGTGACCGCATGCATGTGCTGTCATTTTTGTTTTGGATACATAAAAAAAAAAATGAGCAATGGAGTCAGTGTTATACGGCAGCGAAACACAACCTTCCATCAAACTTGTCTGTGCTGAACAGATATGCTAAACTGATCTAGTCCCATTTGCCTGCATTTAACTCATATCCCTCTTAAACTCTTGAGGTTGGTTGGTTCGCCAAACTGGTTTCTTGTTTTGCAGACATTTCATTACCATGTTGGGTAACATCGTCAGTGCAGCCTCCAGTGAAGCGTCGTGTGTTCTCCCGCTTGGTTTTTAAACTCTGGGGTCTGTTGAGATGGATTGCCTCACTCCCGGTTTTCCTTCGTAGTGGAATGTATATGGGGTCGAGTTCAATATGTTTTTTCATAGAATGCTTCATGGAGTGCCAGGCTTCTAGGAATTCTCGTGCCTGCCTCAACACACGGGAAAGACTGGCCTTGGAAAGATTAAAGAAGGACAAGAACATCACAATACTACCCGCAGACAAAGGGCGCATGGCGGTGATACTCAATAAAAGGGACTACATCTCCAAGGCACAAGCACTGCTCGCCGACGAGAACACACGCCGGCTAGTACAAACTGACCCGACACTGCAACTAGGCAACAAAATCCTCTATATGCTAAAAAGACTTAAACAGGACAGATCAACAAAGCAGACTTCTCAAGAATCAAACCCGAAGGAACCAACACACCCCGATTCTACGGCCTCCCTAAAGTGCACAGGCCGGAAGTACCCTTCAGACCCTTAGTCTCCCTACCAGGCACTCCATCACACAGATTAGCCAAGGAACTACAAAGGAGACTCGGGCACCTAATCAACAAGTCACTCCACTCTATCTACTCAGCCCAAGAATTCCTCAACTCCATCAAAGACATGAGGATAGACGACTAAGAGACCATGATATCGTTTGATGTCACTGCCCTATTTACATCAATAGGCATACCACCAGCAATGGAAACAATGACAACACTACTGGAACAAGAGCAAGACCCCAGTGAAACCATGTCTAAGGAAAACATGCTCAAACTATTGGACCTATGCCTCACCACCCACTTCACTTTCAACGGCCAAACATACGAGCAAATCAACAGGACAGCCATGGGATCACCTATCTTCGGACTCATTCTGCAGCAACACGGAACTAGGCCAGGAGGAAGAAGAATACCTCTTCCAGGTTTTCAAGGATAATGGATATCCAAAAAACTGGGTCAGAAGATGCCTACACGAACAACATCAGAAAGATACTACACGCCCCGACACGCTCATCACACTACCCTACATCAGGAACACTTCGGAACTCACCACAAGACTCCTACGACCGCTGGGCATCAAAGCGGCACACAAGCCCACGTCAACCCTACGACAACTCACCCGAACTAAAGACCCACTTCCCACCATGGACAGGACCAATGTCATCTACCAGTGACTGTGAGAAACACTACATCGGACAAACAGGAAGGAAACTAACAACAAGAGTACATGAACACCAACTGGCTACAAAAAGACACGACCAGTACTCACTCATCTCAATCCACGTGGACAAGGAGAACAACCATTTTGACTGGGACAACACCAAAATCCTGGGACAAGCTAGGCAGAGACAGGCACGAGAATTCCTAGAAGCCTGGTACTCCACAAAGCATGCTATTAATAAATACATTGAACTCGACCCCATATACATTCCAGTATGAAGGAAAATCGAAAGTGAGGCAGTCCATCTCAACGGACCCCAGAGTTTAAAAACCAGGCGGGAGAACACATCGCTTCATTGGAGGCTGCACTGAAGATGTTACCCAGCATGGTAACAAAACGTCTGCGAAACAAGAAACCAGCTCGGCGAGCCAACCAACCTCAACACCCACAACCCGAGCTACAAATCTACTCCAAAACCTCTTAAACTGTTCCTATTCATGTATGCATCCAGATGCCTTTTACATGTTGTAATTGTACCTGCCTCAACCACTTCCTCTGGTAGCTCATACCATACGTGCCCCACCCTCTGTGTGAAAAGTTGCTCATTAAATCTTTCCCCTTTCACCTTAAACCTATGCTGTCTAGTTTTGGGCTCCCCTCCCTGGGGAATAAAGGTCTTTGGCCATTCGCCCTATCCAAGCCCCTCATGATCTTTATAAACTTATGTAAGATCACCCCTCAGCCTCTGATGCTCCAGGGGAAAAAGCCCCAGCCTATTCAGCCTCTTTGGCATGATCCTCTGTCTTCTCACTTATGTATGTTACTTGGGATTGGGTTCAACAGGAAATTTCAAACATCTTTGGTCCCACCTCCCGATAAGTTTGTGCTTTTTTTTAAAAGAAAAGTCACAATTACAGCATGAATTTTCTGACTGTGGTAAAGACATGCTTTAAGAGATATTTGGACTCTTTTTACTGCTTGACAACTTAAAAACCTGAACCTAGTATTAAACTAAGGGGGTATATTTGCAATACCTCCTTGGTTTAAAATGTGTAAATCAAGAGGGATGAAGAGCAGCCCCACAGGTTGGCTGTCCTCTTCTCTGGTTTTAAGTTGTGCACTGTACCAGCAAGGAGCGCACTTAACAATGTAAGTGGTGTATATCTAGGAATGATTACCCTAATTAGAAAATACTATTTTTAAGCACAAATCTCTCTCGTCAGGGCATGCCTGTAGAACTGATTTGTTGCTCAAAATATTTGTATAACCAATGACCTATAATTAGAAAAAAATTACTGTCCTCATATTTTTCAGCAACTATTAATAAATGTTGGGGGGAAGTCATGAAAATTATTTGATTAATATCTATTTCATTATTTCCTTCAAACATTTGTGATATATGTTATAAATATTCTATAGGTGTGGGGAAAGTATCTCTGATTAGTCTCTCATCTCTACAACCAGCTGACCCAGAGGGCATAGTGCAACTAATACATTTACTCTATCCTTGTTTCAGTCAGAAAATTGAGCTGATTTGCTTCCTGATGTGGTTGATTAACATGTACTCAATTAGCTCATGGTTATGCTGTTAATTGTGACCCAGACCTGAGTAGTCATACTGTATACTGGAAATAAAACTGTGAAGTGATGGTAAAAGGAAATGGAATTCTATTGAATTCACAGAATCATCAACATAGAGAATATGTGTCTACAATGTGATGAAAATTGATGGTTCTGTTAGATACACTGTGTTGTAACCAGCATAATGGTCCAGAATTAGTCGGAGTGAGGCATGTCATAGCATGTAATGTTCGCTTGAGGTCATAATGGCATGATGAGATCAATGGGCTTCTAGGAGATGAGTGTGCAAGAGCCTGTTTCACAAACGAACGTACTTGTTAACATGGAGAAAAGGGAATTCACTGAGAAGGAAATAACGTACATCAGTCAGACTAGGAATGAAAAGAACACACGCAAAGGCAATTTAAAAAAATTAATAACCTCTTGAGAACACTTTACCTGCAGGAATGAAATGACATGTCTCTTTACGTGCCAGAGTTTGAATGACATTGCAGGAATGTAAATTGTGTCGTTAGAGTTCTTATACTGTTAAATAGTGGCTGTAACTCTGGAAATTTTTGTGAAATGTATTTACAGAACAAATGCAGCAATTTCTTCAAAATTATTGGGAGGTTAATGGGCAACTGTTGGTTTTGCCACAGCCTTCTTGGGCAAGTGGGCTGATAATCACTACTGCCGCTAGTAGTAGTACTACTCCTCTGCTGCTGAAATCTTAGAGCACTGCCCTGAACAGCAGTAGTTGAAAATGGCACACCACAACCTTCAAGGGTGATTAAAGGATGGGTCGCAAATGCTAGCGGCAGCAGTGACATATGCATCAAGTGAAAGACTGTAATTGAAAGTTTAAACTTCGAAGCTCTTGCATTGTGGATAAAATTTATTGCCCCCATGTTATCTTAAAATCAATGAAAATATTGCCCATTTGGTAATTTTGAAGCCTCTTTTTATTGAAGTTTAAAGTGTTTTTAGATGATCCGCAGATCTCTTGAATTCTTTGCTTTTATCTTTACATTGCTACATCAAATGTTTGTTTGATTAATTTTGGAAATTTATTTTTGTCCAAACTCCTGGGAACTTGAGTAGCAGACACTAGGTGACATTCGGATAGAGTTGGTTGTGACATTGGGCTTGTCAATTTGATTTTGGAGCATTATGACTATTTGCTTTGAAAGAAATTCAGTGAGTTTTATTTTGATATATTGCACAAATGAAACATTAGGCTTAAACATTTTATTTCTGTGTAGATCACATTTTCTACATACTAAATCATTGACAAATTTTGTTTGCCCTTACAAAAGCCTGACTGGAGCTTATTGTTGGGGTAGAACTTGTTTGATAGCTTTTGCATGTAGTCAAACATGTACCTTAGTTTTGCAGAACTATGTCTTGTGTCACCAGTGTAGGAAACTGTATCAGGCTCGAACAGGATCTGTCCATGTTGCCATTTAATTGGCAAACTTGTTTTTTAATAAACTTAAAATGCGCATAGTTAGGTCAAATTACATCTTGTTTTGTTGGAGAAATGGAACTCGAGAGTTTCCAGTTCACATGTATGAAGAATTACTTCCCACAAACATAGAATAGGAACAGAACAAGACCATTCATCTCCAAGCATACGCCACCAGTCAATAAGATAATGGCTAATGTGTTTATTTCAAATTTCACATTGCCGTCGACCCCATGATAATTGTAGATTTCCTTGCCTAACCAGATCCCAGTTTTTCAGCTTGAAGGCTGTAAGTGTCAGTAGTTCCAATTATCATTTAAATACATCTGCGCTATGTGCATGGATGAGAAAGAGAAAGCATTTGATAATTTGAACTAGTTGAACCTTGTTTTGAGGATGACACATCTCATTGACATGAATTTCTTCTGCATTGATGCATGTTTTTAAAAACCTACACCTGAGGATGTAAGTGTTAGAAGATGAATCATAGAATCCCTACAGTGGAGTAAGAGGGCATTCAGCCCATCAAGTCTGCACTGACCCTCCAAAGAGCATCCCACCCAGACCCACCTCCCCCACCCTAACCCCATAACCCTGTATTTACCATCGCTGATGCGCACCTTTTACACAAATTTTTGACTGGGAGGAGATTGGAATGTCCAGTGGCAATCCATGAGGAGAATTTGCAAACTACACACAGTCACTCAAGGCTGGAACCAAACCTAGGTCCCTGGCACTGAGGCAGCCGTGCTAACCACTGTGCCACTATGTCCGCCAAGATTAAACTGCCTCCAAGATCAAGATACCAAGATGAAAAATGAAGCCAAGCTCACGATCTACCATTAACAAACAGAATGTTGGAGCAGCTCAGTAGGTCTGGCATGCCCTGTAGTCATAGGTTGTGATCCTGAAATTGGAAGTATCTCAAAGCACTCGAGTGCCTTTGTCTACGCTGCTTGTAATAGATACAATATATCAAGTGGAAGGGTCACCATCATCTGTGTCCTCTTTCAAATATTGAGGCTATGATCAACCACCAACAGCTTAGTTAGCTTGGATATAGCTCACGTTTCAGATACCAGGCTCCCAAAGTAGACCTCCTTCCACTCAATCGGGGCAGATGCATCAGAAGAAGACTGGAAGAAGCACCTAAAGGATGTACTGAAAGACAACATGAAGAAATGCACCGGTGACGTTTGTTCCTGGAAGATTATCACACTCAACCAAACCAAATGGGGACCTGGTCTGTGGGAAGGATTGTGGCATTTTAGTGACCCACAATCGACAAAATCAAGTGGGAATACAAGAGCAGTGAAGAGAAGTTGCTATGATTCATATGATTAACACCTGTGACCATAACACACAGGAGCAGAAGTACGCTATTTAGCCCATTGAGTCTGCTCTGTTATTTGATCATGGCTGATACGTTTCTTAATTCCATTCTCCTGCCTTCTCCCCATAACTCTTGATCTCCCTACTAATCAAGAACCTACCTATCTCTGGCTTAAATACACTCAATGACTTGGCCTCCAAAGCCTTGTGTGGCAGTGAGTTCCACAGATTAACCATCACTAGCTGAAAAATTTTGCCTCATCTTGGTTCTGAAGGGTCATCCCTTCACTGTAAGGGTCTGCCCTCAGCTCCTAGTGGAACCATCTTCCGTGTTCACTTATCCAGACCTCTTAGTATTTTATAAGTTTCAGAACCTCCCCCTCCCACCAAATCCTTCTAAACTCCATGGAGTACAGACCCACAGTCCTCAACCACTGCTTGTTTGAATGGTCCCTATGAATTGGTTTTGAAAATGAAGGTGAGTTCATACATGGTACAGAACTTAAGGCCTAGGCATATATGATTGTGAATAGGGCCTGGCACAGAAAATGACCATCAAGTTCTGTGTCTTTTTTAGGTGAAACCAATTGCAATAATCATTTTTTTTTTGCCCCCTGTCTTTTTGATATGTTTTTGTGTTTCAGATAATTGTTTTTGTCTCCTTCTGTTCATCGCAATAGCATTTCCTGTTCCAAAAAAATCTTTTCAGATTCAACTTGTGTTCCAGGGATCTTTACTCAACAACTGATAAAAATTGCTTTATTATTTACCCCTTTTGAAATATCAAGTTTGAAAGCCTCTCGCATATTGATGCTTAATTTTTTTACATGGTATTTGCCTCCTAAGTAAACCAGTCTTGTATCCTGAATGTTTCTAATGTGGTATTAGAACTGTAATATTCCTCTTGTTCATATGGAAAATGTTGTTTAAGCACATCACTGTCGGTCTAACAAATACCCATTTAGCTCGACATTGCCACAACCTGTTTGCACTGCATACGTGGTGGATGCAGAAAATGCAGCATTGCAATTTTGGCATCAAGACACTTCAGTGTCAGAAGCAAATGCTAGTGTTGTATGATTGTTACTGACTGGAGATCCACAAACTTGGACTGATGTTCTTGGAGGCAAGAATCCATATGTCACCATGACAAATCATGGAGTTTGAATTCAGTCAAGTAATCAAGCTCTCACCAGCCAGTCTCTGTATTGGGTAGCATGGAACTGAGATTTGTTTCCCTTTCTGTTTTAAAACAAAAACCCTTCTGGTTCACAGTACCTAACGAAATCTTAGGAAATACTTAAATCTGTTCTCTCACCCTGTTCTGATTTTTACATGTGATTGCAGACCCACAATAATGTAGTTAGCTCTTAGTTTTAGCTGTCTTATTTCAATTCTATCAAAGAAAATTTTTGCAAACTTCAAAAGTGAGATAATGAGACTTCAGAGGCATTATGTTCATGTTAGAGTGAAGGGTAAGGCTGGTAAGAGAAGAGAACAATGGATGAATAAAAATATTCTGGTCAAAAATAATGTCATATGTCATACGTCATATAAAGGCATATGTCAAGTAGAGACCACAAGGATGAAATGAATCTCTTGAAGTGTATAAGGTGTGTAGGGGCATTCCTAGTAGGGCATCAGGAAAGCAAAAATCTTGAGATAACCTTGTCTGCCAAGGTTAAGGATAATCCAGTGAGATTCTGCAAGTAAATTAAGGGCGAAAGAGAAAGTAGGGAGAGAATAGGGCCCCTTTGAGGATCAATGAGGCTGCCTGTGTGTGGAACTACAGGCAATGGGAGAGAGACTACACCAAGATTATGCATCAGTTTTTACCATGGAGAAAGACAGAAGCAAAGCAACTTGGGGAAATAAGTATTGATGTCTTGAATACAGTCCACATTACAGAAGAGGTGGTGCTGGAAGTCAGTTTTAAAAAAAAAAAAAAATGTTTCCCAGGACATTGTGGGAAGTTAGGGAAGAAATTGCAGAGCCCTGAGCGGAGGTGTTTGTATCACCTATAGCCATGGGTAAGGTGCTGGAAGACTGGAGGGTGGCTGATGTTGTGCCTTTAAGAAAGGCTATAAGGAGAACACTGGAAACCATAGACTGCTGAGTCTGACATCAACTTGATGGAGGGGATTCCGAGAGAGGGGGTTTAAAGAGATTGAGAGGCAAGGACTGATTAGAGGTAGTCAGCATGGCTTTGTGTGTGGGAAATCATGTCTCAAACTTGTTTGAGTTTTTTGAGGACGTGACCAAAAAGACTGAGGGCAAAGCGGTGGATGTTGTCTACATGGAGTCTAGTAAAGCCTTGGACAAGGTTCTGCAGATAGACAGTTCAGTAAAGATAGATCACATGGGATTCAGGGAGTGCTGGCCAATTGGATACAAAATTGACTTCACAGCAGTAGACAGAGTGTGGTGGTGGAGGGTTGTTTTTTTTTTTGGTTTGGATCCTTGAGACTGTGACCAGCGGTATTGCACAGAGATCAGTGCTGGGTCTGCTGTTTGTCATTTATGTAAATGATATAGATGAAAATTTAGGAGCCATGGTTAGTAAGTTTGCAGATGTCAACTATACCACCAATTTTGGTGCCAAGTGGCTCATATGTAGAATGAACTGTCGGAGGAAATGGTTGATGCAGGTACAGTATTTAAGAGACATTTGAATGGTTTAGAGGGATATGGGCCAAAAGCATTCAAGTGAATCAAGTTTAGTTGGAGAAACTTGGTCGGCATGGATGAGTTGGACTGAAGGGTCTCCTTTCTGTGCTGTATGACCTTGATAAGCTTTTCATCCTCGGGATCACTCTTGTAAACCTCCTCTGGACCCCTTCAATTCCAGCACATCCATCCTTTAGGCACGGTGCCCAAAACTGCTCTCAATACTCCAAATACGCTCTGATCCGAGCCTTCTATTGTCTCAGCAGTACAACTCTGCTCTCATATTCTAGCCCACTTGAAATGAGTGCTAACATTGCAGTTGCCTTCCTAACTGCCAACTGAACCTGCATGTTAACCTTAAGAAAATCCCAAATAGGATCGGTAAATCTGTTGTGTGCTTTGGATTTCTGAAGCCTTTCCCTGTGCAGAAAATAGTCTACGCTTCTTCTTCCTACCAAAGTGTATAACCTCACACTTTGCCATGTTGTATTCCACATGCCACTTTTTTGCCCACTTGCCTCGCATGTCCAAGTCCTTCTGCGGCCTTCTCTTTTCCTCAACACTACCTGTTCCTTCACCTATTGTGTGTCGTGTGCAAACTTAGCAAAAACGTCCTCTATTTTTTTTGTCCATATCGTTAATATACAATGTGAATAGTAGAGATCCCAACACTGACCCTTGTGGAACTCCACTAGTCACTGGCTGCCATGCAAAAGACCCTTTTTATCCTTACCCTGTCTTCTGCCAGTCAGCCATTCCTCTATCCATGCCAGTGCCTTGCCCCTAACACCATGGGCTCTTATTTAGCAGCCTCTTGTGTGGCACTTTGTCAAAGGCCTTTTGAAAATCCAAATGGATCACGTCCACTGGCTGTCCTCAGGCTAACTTGCTTGTTTACTCCTCAAGTAAGTCCGAATGGATTTGTCACACATGTCCTCCCCTTGATGAAGCTATGCTGACTTTGCCCAATTTTGCCATGTGCTTCTAAGTACTCTGCAATCCCAACCTTAATAATGAACTCTCAAATCTCAACAATTGAAGTAGGCTAACCAGCCTATTGTTTCCTTTCTTTTGCCTCCCGCCTTGCTTGAACACATATAGCCATTTTCCTGTTCTCTGGGATTCTCCCTGACTTCAGTGATTCCTGAAAGATTGCCACTAGTACCTTTACAGTCTCCTCAACTATCTCCTTCAGAACTCTGGGGTGTGGTCCATCTGGTCTGGGTGATTAATCCACTTTCAGATCTTTCACCTTCCTTTGCATCTTCTCCATCGTGACAGCCACTACACTCACCCTGCTCCCTGACTCTTGAAGATCTCATATGCTGCTGATGTCTTCCACTATGAAAACTGATACAAAATACTTATTCAGTTCCTCAGCTATTTCACGAGTTGGTCATTTCCTAGAACTTGCTCTGCCATTCAGTAGGATCATGGCTGATCCAGCACTCTTTACGTCTCCTTTCCTACCCTTTCCCTATAACCCTTGCTCAAGAATCTATGGGTCTTAGCCTTAAATATATGCAAGGACTCTGCCCTCGTAGCTTTAAGTGACACGGAGTTCCAAAGACACACAACCCTGAGAAGAAATTCTTCATTATCTCAGTCTTAAATTCGTGCCCCTTAATTTTGAGCTTATGCCCTCTGGTCCTCGACTTTCCCATGAGTGGAAATGCCCTCTCAGCATTTACCCTGTAAAACCCCTTAAGAATCCTATATGTTTCAATGAGAACAACTGTCATTGTTATAAATTTCAATGAGTAGAGACCCAACCTACTTAACTTTTGCTTTTTAATACAAAGAATACTTTTCCTTTTCATCCTCAATCTAAAAATAATTTATCATCAAGTTAGCAGCTATTAGCAACCGCTGAACTACAACTTTGCTGTGATTTCACTTGGTTCTGTACTGGGTCCCTGATCCCGTGCTTCCATTTATCTTGTTTAAAAGACCTTTTAAACTGTGAATCCAAAAAAAAGTGAGGAGCTGTTCTGCCTCCTGCGCCAAGATCCCACGGATATGCTCAGGCTGTGCATCAGGCTAGGTGTGAGTGATCTTAGATTAAGTGATCTAGCAGATGAAAGGTAATGTGGGAAAGGACAGAATTGTCCACTTGAGCAGGAGGAATAGAAATTTAGCATTTCATTTAAATGGAAGGAGGGATTGTAAAATGGAGGCGCAGAATGATCTGAGTATCACAGTACATGAATCACAAAGTTAGTTTGTGGATGTAGCAAGTGATTAGCAAGATAAATGCTATGTTGTCTTTTATTGCAGGGGAATGGAATATAAATGTAAGGATGATTTGCTGCAGTTGTGTAGATTGTTCCTGTTGCCACTTTTAATAGTATATACAGTTTTGATTGTCTCTATGAAGGTAGGATACATGTTATGAGCCACTCAGGGATGGTTTACTCGATTGAACTGGAATGGAGTCATTACCCTATGAGGAAAGATTGGACAGGCTGCACCTGCGTCCATTAGAGTTGACACAATGAAAAGTCATCTTATTGAAACTGACAGTTTGGATGGTGAAAGATGTTTCCCCTTGTGTGACAGATTAGAACCAGGGGCACAGTTTAAAAATGAGTGATATCCCATTTAAGCCCAAACTGAGGAAGTTTTTTTTTGAGGATTGAGAGAGTCTCCCTTCCCCAGCAAATGGTGGAAGCAGTCATTGAATATTTTTAAAGGAGAAGTAGACAAATTCTTAATTAAGGAGTTGAACATTTTTGGTGTTACATAGAAATGTAGAGTTGAGGCCACAATCCGATCAGTCATGATCCTTTTGAATGACTGAGCAGGCTAAAAGGGGCAAAACTCCTGTTCTGAATTCATACACCTGTATCATAGTATGTTCACGTTTTCAAGTTTGCCTTTTTAATACTCTTTTTATAGGTTTCCTCAGCTCAAACTCTTAAGTCATGAAAAATTAATTTCCTAAATCCTTTCTAACAGCAGGCTACTGTCACCTGCAATATTGCAAACTGCTGTTACATTTTCTGAACTTTCACTGGATCATACCTTCATGATCTTCTTGAGATCCCTGTCTGAAGAAGGACCATTAAAGTTGACTGATTTGTTATGCAGTGAACAAATTCATTGTATTTTGGCCTAAAAATAATGATGGAATTGCAGGTCATTAATCAAAACTGAATTTTTAAACTACCTATTTCGTTAGCTACTACAGGACAATCTCTTTGGCCTTGGCAAACAATTTGTTTTTGTGTGAAGTTCCTCAAGAACATTAAAACAAATCTCAGATATATAATGTGTTTTTAAAATGTTTTTGTTTTGATATTCATGTTTTCCTCTTGTTCATTATATCCTTATTTTACTTTGTGTATAATAATTGAGGTTTCCTGTTTGACATTTATTCAGTCCAGTTGACCGATTTGTCTGTTGCATGTCCTTTCATGGATGTCGTGGACCTTCTGGAAAGACACCAAAATGAATTTGATGTTGGAAAAGATGAAATGTTTGATCTTGATAGAACTTGTTAAATGTTCATGGGTAAATGGTGAAAGGAGAGACAGCAGCTTGCCTTTGGATACAAAGGCAGGGAGGAGTGCACCATCCATAATGTGACTTGACACCAAAACATAGCCTCAATGATATCATAGGAAAGTCATTAGTTGATTGGTTGTTGAGCAGCTGCTATGGGGACTGTTCCATCTCAAGTTTTGAAAAATGCGAAGTTCTAAACCAGGACAGGTAATACAAGAATTTATAGACTTGGGTGGGATATTTGATTTGAACAGTATGCAATATTCCAAACATGGCCTAATTAAAATTCTATACAGCTGCAACATGACATGCCAGCTTTTAAATTCCATGTCTCACCCGGATGAAGGCAAACATGCCATATGTCGTCTTGACCAACTTACTTGTGTTGCCACTTTGAGGGAACTGTGACCTGTCTGCCTAGATCCCTCTGTATGTTGATGCTACTAGGGATTCTGCTGTTTACTTGGGGAAACAAATATGGTTGTTTTGGAAACAGCTGACCTTACAGAAGAGGAAGTGCTGGAGGCCTTAGGAAACATACAAGTGGATAAATCTCCGGGACCTGGTCAAGTGTATCCCAGGATGTTGTGGGAAGTTAGGGAGGAAATTGTGGGAGCCCCTATCACAAATATTTGTTTCAGCAAAAACCCCATGGGCAAGGTGTTGGAGGACTGGAGGGTGGCTAGTGTTATTTAAGAAAAGCTGTAAGGAGAAGCCTGGGAACAATAGACTTGAGCCTGATAACAGTGGTAAGTAAGTTGTTGGAGCTGATTCTGAAAGATAGGATTTACAGGCATTTGGAGAGGCAAGGACTGTTTAGGGATAGTCAGCATCATTGTGCTAGGGACATCATGTCTGACAAACTTAATTAAGTTTTTTTTAATGAAGTATCCAAAAGGTAGATTTTGTGGTAGACATTGTTTACCTGGAATTCAGTAAAGCTTTTGACAAGGTGCTACGTGGTAGACTGATGAGTAAAGTTAGATCACATGGGGATTCGGGGTGAGCTTGCCAATTTGATACAAAGTTCACTTAACGGTTGGAGACGGGTTGGTGGTGAAGGATTGTTTTTTGGACTAGAGGCCTATGACCAGCTGTGTTCCATAGGGATAGGTACTGGGTCTGTTGTCATTTATATAAATGATTTTGGATGAGAATATAGGAGACATAGTTAGTAATTTAGCAGATGACACCTAAATTGGTGGCATTGTGGACAATGAAGACGGTCATTTAAGATTACAAAGTGATCTTGATCAGTTGGGTCAATTGGCTGAGGAGTGGCAGATGGAGTTTAATTTAGATAAATGTGAGGTATTGCATTTTGGTACAAGAAACAAGGGCAGGTCTTAGACAGTTAATGGTAGGGTCTTTAGGTGGTGTTATGGGGAAGAGAGACCCAGGAGTTCAGATAAATAATTCTTTGAAATTTGCATCACAGGTAGACAGGATGGTCAAAAAGGCTTGCCATCATTGCTCAGACCTTTGACTATATGAGTTAGGATGCCATGTTGATGTTGTACAGGACCTTGGTGATGCCAGTTTTGGAGTATTGTGTACAGTTCTGGTCACCCTGCTATATGGAGGATGTCATTAACTTGGAGAAGGTTCAGAAAAGATTGACAAAGATGTTGCTGGGAATGGAGGGTGTCAGTAATAAAACTAGTCTAGGTAGGCTGGGACTTCTTTCACTGGAGTGTAGGAGGTTGAGGGGTGACTTAGCAGCGGTTTATAAAATCATGAGGGTTATAGATAAGGTGAATGACAAGGGTATTTTCTCTACAGTAAGGAAGTTCAAAACTAGAGGGCTTTTTATTTAAGGTGAAAGAAGAAAGTTTTAAAAAAGGATGTAAAGGACAACCTTTTTTTTTTAAACAGTGGTTTATGTATGGAATGAACTGCCAGAGGATGCAAGTACAGTTGCACCATTTGAAAGACATTTAAATAAGTTCATGAGCAGGAAAGTTGTGGAGAGAGAGAGAGGCCAAATACAGGCAAGTGGGATTAGTTTAGTTTGGGAACATGGTCGGCATGGACTAGTTGGACCGAAAGACCTTGTTTTCATGCTGTCCGACTCTATGACTCCCTTTACTGCGTATTTCCCTCCTGCATTAGGTCTTCCAAAATACAGCATCTTGCATTTGTCCAGATTAAACTGCATCTGCAAGTTCTCTGTCCAGGTCTTCAGCCTATCTCTATGCTCCTGAATTGCATGAAATTCTCACTATCTGCAGGACCCCAAGCTTTGTGTCGTCTGCAAACTTGCTCATCAAGCCATCTACATTCTCCTTGCAATCATTTATATATATTACAAACAACAAGGGTCCTAGCATTGATGCCTGCTGGTCGGTCTTCTACAGAATTATAGAATCCCTCCAGTGTGGAAGCAGGCCATTTGCCCCATTGAATCCACACCAACCCTCTGAAGAGCATCCTACCCAGACTGACCCCCATCCTATCCCTGTCACCCTGCATATCCAGTGGCTCATCCACCTGACCTACACATCTTTGAACTATGGGAGGAAACCTGAACATCTGGAGACAACCCATGCAGACACGGAGGACGTGCAGACTCCATACAGTCAGTTGCCCGAGGGTGGAATCAAGCCCAGATTTCTGATGCTGTGAGGCAGCTGTGCTAACCGCTGAGCTATCGTGCTGCTCATAGCTAATGTGCTGCCAATGATTATGACTAAGCTCGTTCTGTATCCATCTCACCAGCTCACTGCAGATCCATGTGACTTTATCTTTTTTGTATCATCCTGCCATGAGGGACCTTGTCCTTGCTAAAGTTCATACAAACTCATCAATCATCTTTGTCACTTCCTCAAAAAAAACTCAACTTGAGACACAACCTTCCCCGCACAAAGTTATGCTGCCTATTTTTAATAAGTCCATGTTTTTCCAAATGTGAGTAAATCCTAACCCTAAGAATGTTCTCCAGTAATTTCCTGACCACTGACCTCAGGCTTACGGGCCTGTAATTTCCCGGATTGTCCCTGTTGCCCTTCTTAAACAAGGGAACAACACTGGCTATTCTCCAGTTCTCGAGGACCTGTCCTGTGATTGAAGAGAATACAAAGATTTCATATAAAGCCCCAGCAGTTTCCTCACCTGCCTCCTTCAGCATTCTAGCATAGATCCCCCCTGGTCCCAGGGACTTGTCTACCTTAATGCTCTTTAAATACCTAACTATGACTCTATGGCCACGACCTTGTTTTTTTTCCAGATGCTGCAGAATATTAACATACCCCTCCCAAGACTCACCATCTACCATGTCCTCCTCGTTGTGAATATTGATGCTAAGTAATACATTCAGTTTACCTTGCAGTTTACATTCCCCAGTTCCTGCATTATACTGTGGTAGTTACATCCCCTGATGTGGTATTTTCACCCGAGGACTACTCTTGGACTTATCCGTAAGTCACTTAAAACTTAGAATCATGGTCACTGTGCCCGAAGTGCTCATCCCCTGAAACTTCAGTCACCCGGTTGAGCTCATTTGCCAATACCACACCAAGTAGAAGCTATCCTGGACGCAGTTAACAAATTCCCCAGTACTAAGCGAGTCCTCGTCAATATCGGGCAAGTTAAAATCATCTACCATAACAGCCTGGTGTTTTTGCATTTATCATAATCTGTCCATATATCTGTGTTGGCTGCTAGGAGGCTTGTAGTAAAATCCCGTCAAAGTAATTACACCTTTGCTATTCCTGAACTGTACCCATATGGCCCTGCTGGCTAACCTCCAAGAGTCCTCCCTTTAGTACAGCTGTGATATTGTTCCTGACCGGTAATGCAACTTCCCCACCTCTTTTACATCCCTCTGTATCTCGCCTGAAACATCTTAAATCCCAGAATGTTAAACTGCAAGTCTTGTCCCTCTCTTAATCAAGTCTCTGTAACAGCTACAATGTCATAGAGCATTAAAACAAATACACTTCAGATCACCAGTCCTGCCATGTTCAGTAACCTCCCCGTTTTATTCTTGATTTTAATCTTGCTGGCATTTGTGTCAGAATCCTACAAAATTGCCAGTTGTGGTGCCATAGATATGGCAGTTGCAGCTTTCCCCTGAGAGGCCCCTCCCCAAAAAAAGCCTCAAATGGTATTCAGTTCGGTAAAACTGTTTGACAGGAAAATGGCAACAGGGGACTCCTGCTCTACTTGCCCACTCTTGCCCATCTACTTGCTGGTCAGCCAACTCCTCTCTGTTTGTGCAGCACTTGCTCACTTAATATGCTACCTACAACATTCTCGGCCTCATGGACGCTCAACAATGAGTTCATCCACTGCTCCAGGTGCTTCATGTGGCAAATCAGGAGCGCAGCTGAGAACACTTCCTGCCCACATAGTCATCACGGACACTGGAAGTGTGCCTGATTTTCCACATATTACAGAAGGACTTTTCCATGGTGCTGAGTTCTCCTGCCATTGTGAATCTTACCAACCAAATCAATCTTACAAAATATAGACAATAATCAAGGAACTGATAACACTAGTTACCCAACTCCGGTCTCTCACTCCTGCTCTGTATTCAAAGCCCACTACAACTATTAGCTAGGAATTTTGACATTATACTGATCTCTGTTTTTCAGTAAATGACGCAAAATTAAGGTTGAGGTAACTTAAAAGCAGTCTTCAGGAATGGCGTAACAGCCTGACTAAATAGAATGTTTTTGTCGGTGGCTTGTGGGGATTCATGACACTTCATGTGACCTGGATGAACATATGTGCAGCAAGTACCACTATGTGCACAAGCTTGTGCAATGGGTTTCTGAGCATGAACAGTGACTGGAATTGCTGAGGTGGATTTGTGAGGCAGAGAACTATGTGGATAAGACATTTACAGAGGTGATGACCCCTCAAGTTTGGATCAAGCAGGCAGTTTGGAAATGGGTGACTGCCAGGCAGTTCAAGTAAAAGCAGGCAAGTTGTGCAATATTTCCCGAATGTCCTGCTCCCCAACCAGTTTTCTGTTCTGCTGAGGAAGAAGGCTATTCAAAAGAGTGCAGCAAACAGAAGGCTTTGGCACCAGATAAAGAGGTGAGGTACATGAGCAGGAGAGCAGTAGTGATGGGGGGGTTCTTTAGTTAGCGAAGCAGGCAGTTAGGTCTGTTGACTTCAAGCAGCGAGACATGATGGTACACTTTGGAACCAATGCTGTTGTTAGAAAGAAGAACGTTGACACTTGGTCTGATTTTAGGGGCAGCTGGTAGAAAATTAGAAGCAGGACCTCCAAAAGATGTCATCTCTGGATTACATGCAATGCCACATGGATCTGTGTATAGAACTAGTCCAGATAAGACCAATGAAGGTGTGACTGAACGTGTGGTGCAATGGAGGGAAGGTTTAGGCTCCTGTGACACTGAGACTGGCTCTGAAGGGAGATGGTCACTGTCACTGTAAAGCTAGACCAGTTGCAGGTTAACGGAATTGAATCTGAACTTCTTGTAGGAGTTTTGCTTGTGTGTTTGGCGAATAGATCCACAAACACTCAAAGACAAAATTAAGGTCAAAAGTCAAGCCTGAGTAGAAGTGCATGTCATGAAGTTCTGAGGAAGGGCCACTGAACCGGAAACGTTAACCTCCTGTTTCTCTCCACTTATGCTGCCGGACCTGCTGAGCTTTTCCAGCAATTTCTATTTTTGTTTCTGATTTACAGCATCTGAAGTTCTTTTTGTTTTTAAATGGTAATGAAGCCTAAATCAATTAGGCTGCATGTATGTGAATGCACAAATTATAATAAAATTGACTAGTCAAAGGCAAATGTGAGTTATGGTATGTACATAATAAAGACCGCGCTCAAGGAAGTGTTTGTCTGAGTGTTAAATATTCCTGGTTACAAGAAGGTCAGGGAAGATAGGAATGAAGAAAAATTGAGTTTTTGGTCAAGGAGGCACTGCTGTGCTGGAGAAGGAGCATGCCCAGAAGACAGGAACAAAATGAATTTGGCAAGGGCGAAAGAGCCATAAGGGTGCAATCACATTGTTTGGTGTAATGCATAGATGACACCGTATTAGAAAGTAAGAACAGAAGTAGGCCATACGGCCGTTTGAGCTTGCTCCGCCATTCTGTATGATCATGGCTGATCATCCAACTTGGTACCCTGCTCTTGGTTTCACCCCGTACCTGTTTGATTCCTTTTAGCACTCAGAATTTTGTCTAACTTCTCCTTGAAAACATTCAATATTTTGCCTCAACAGCTTTCTGTGACTGAATTCCACAGGCTTAGTGCTCTCTGGGTGAAGAAATTGTTGCTCATCCCAGTGCTAACTGCCTCATATCTTTAGATTGTATCCAGTGGTTCTGGACTCTACATCTGCCGGGAATGTTCTTTCAGGGTTTGCCCTATGAGCTCTTTTGGAATTGTATAGGTTTGTATGAAACCCACCACCGTCCCAAGTCTGTCAACTCCAGTGAATATAGAGGGATCCAACCTCTCTTCATATGTCAGTTCTGCCATCTCTGGCATCAGCCTGGTAAACCTTCCATAGTTAGAACATCCTCCCTTAGATAAGAAGACCGAAACTGCATGCAGTACTCCAGGTTTGGTCTCAGCAAGGCCTATACAATTGCAGCAAGACATCCCTGCTCCTCTCCTTGGATTGTTTGGCTATGAAGGTTGACGTACCATTTACCACCTTCACCACTTTCTGTACCTGTATGCTTGCTTTCGGCAATAAGTGTGTAAGGACAGCCAGGTCTTGTTGTACCGCCCCCCCCTACCCAATTGATAACCATTCAGATAATCCGCTTTCCTGGTTTTGCTACTAAAGTCGATACAGTAATAGCGAGCCCTACAACAGGGAGACAGGCCCTTCTGCCCAAACTGGTCCTTGCTGACCAAAATGTCCATCTACTCTAACCCCATTTCCCTGCACTTGACCCATATCCTTCTCAACCTTTCCTACCCAAGTATGTGTACAAATGCCTTTTAAATGTTGTTAATGTACCTGCCTCAACCACTTCTGCTGGCAGCTTATTTTATAAAGCCCCATTTATTCCTACTCTTCTTGTTTTCTGTCTGTCAGTCTGGTTTCTTTCTATGCCAGTGTGCTGCCCCCCAGTCATATAGTGCTTAAAGTCTACATATGAATCTCTTGTATCTTTTGTGAGAAGAATATGGAGAATCAAATCTGCAAACAGTAGTTGAAATGGAGACTTCAGTTACCTGAATGTAGACTGAGATTGTTACAGCGTTAAGGGCAGCAGGTCTTCTCAGATTGTGTCCAGGAGAATTTCCTGCAGTGATAAAGTTAGGGTTAGCAATATTTTCCCAGCCTAATGAGAAGAGAGGTATTGCTAGACCTGGTTCTTGAGAATGAGGAGCACAAGTGGATGAAGTGTCAATGGAGGAACATTTAAGGGGATAATGGTCATTACCTCATAAAGTATAGAATGATGGTGGAAAATGACGATGAAGAATCTACAGTAAGAATAATCAACTAACAGAACTGACTAAAATAGGTTAACAATTGACCTGGCCTGATGGGCTGGAACTGAAGGTTGGCAGAACAATCAACACCAGAAGAGTAGGCTGCTTTCAAACAGGCGATGAATAGGACACTGTCAAAGTATCTCTCCTCAAAAGGGAAAGGTATGATGAACAAATACAGAACTCCATGGAAGAAGAAATTAAGTAGCATACAACAAAGCATGTTTATGATAGGTATTGGGTAGTAAATACAGTTGAGAGCCAAGTTGAATTCAGGAGGGAAGTGAAAACATAGAAGAAACAAGCAGGGCTTACTAAAAGGCTCGCAGCTGACGTAAAAGGAAAACCCTTTATTGAAAGGGCATATAACCTGTATGTAAAAAGGGTATGAAAAGGACTAGGGCCAATTAGGGACCAAAAAGGCGATTTTACATATGAAGGCAAGAGACTTGAGTGAGATGTTAAATGAATATTTTGCATCTGTTTTTACCTATGAGGCAGATGCCCAGGACATGGGGACTGACGAGGAAACTGTCTCATTGGAAGGGTTTAAACTTGATAGCAATGAGGCTAAGCTGTGAATATTTCAAACTGATAAGACACCAGGATCAAATGAGACACATCGAAGGATATAGAAGGAAGTGTGAATGGAGATTGCAGGGGCACTGAAGGTCTTTCAATCTTCCTTAAACTCGGGAAGTGGTGCAGGAGGATTGGAGAACTACAAACATTATGCTATCGTTCCAGACGTTTGTGAAGATAAGTGAAGCAATTATAAACCATTCCATTGACTTTGGTGATGGGGAAGTTTCTGGAAACAGTTATTCAGGATAGAATTAATAATCAAATGAAAAAATGGGTTTATTTGGAAGTGCCAGTATGGCCTTATTGATGGAATATTTGTTACATGTCTACTGGAGTTATCGAAGAGTTAATTGGATTGACAAGAAGGTCGTTGATGTGCTGTATGTGGACTTTCCAAACAGTGTTTGATATAGCGCCATAACAATAGATTTGAGGAAAGTTAGGGGTCTTAGAATAAAAGCGGCAAAAGCAACAAGTACGCAAAATTGGCTGAATGATAGGAAAGAGAGTGTTGAAATTAATGGGTTTTTTCATGTGACAGAAGGTTTGCACTGGAGTTCTGCGGTCAGTCTGGGATTCCTATTGTTTCTGTACGTTTTTGAGATCTTCGTGTGCAGGGGACAATTTCAATATTAGTGTATGATGCAAAACTTGAGATATGTGTAAACAGTGAGCAGGACAGTGTAGAACTTCAACAGGATGTTAACAATGGTGGTGTGGGCGCGTAAGTGATAGATGAGTTTCAGTGCAGAGAAGTGAGGTCCTACGTTTGGTACAAAGAATATGGAGAGATAGTATAAAACAAAGGATAGTATAGTACTATTAAAGTGAGTTTTTTTTTGAATATCATTTACTTTAGAGCTTGGTTTTGAACCTGTGGTAGAGGGCTTTTGGGCTGTGCATGAAGGGATTTAGTAACAGTTGTCATAGAAACTGAAATAGGCTGTTCAGCCTATTGAGCCTGCCCCGCCACTGTGTATTGTCATTGCTGATCAACCGCTTCAGTATCTTCAACCACTCAGTCCTGTCAAATTATTATCAAACAGGCGTCTATGTATTCTACATTTATGGCCGATTCTAGAACTTTCCCAAGTACTATCTGGCTCATGGGTCTGTAGTTCCCAATGCGTTCTCTTGCTTCCTCTTTAAATATTGGGATGACGTTTGTGCCTTCCAGTCTGCAGGAATCATTCCAGAATCTCTAGAATTTTTGAGGGTAATCACCAATACTTTGACTCTCTCTGCCTGCTTCCTTCAGTGCTCTTGGATGTAGGTCATCAGGTCCCAGGGATTTAACAGCTTTCAGCCCATTATTTTCTTCAGTACAATAACCTTACTCATACTAATTTCCTTCAACTTCTAATCCTTTCTAGCCATTTTATTTCTAGTTCTTGGAGGTTTCCGATACTTCCTCAGTGAAAATAATCTTTCTGGAGCTATGGTTTTTAAACCACTATGTGTCAGAGTGCAGGTAAATGGGGCTATTCTCAACTAATAATGAAAATTGTTTGCATTGAGAGTTTCATGATCTGAGAGAGCAAACCTGAAAGGCATCAGCTTAATTGTGGTTTACAGAAATCAAGAATTGATTTTTGCCAGGAAGTACTAATTGATTGGAAAGTTTACAGAAGACTTGGCTTTGATTCATAACAACATAAAATCCTCTGGAACCCCTCCAACGTCAGCACATCCTTCCTTAGATACTGGGCCCAAAACTGCTGTCAATGTTCCAAATGTGGTCTGACCAGAGCCGCTTTTAGCCTCAGCTCGGTTAAAGCCTACATCTCTGCTCTTGTACTCCAGCCCTCTTGAAATGAATACTAATATTGCATTTGCCTTCCTAACTGCCTACCGAACCTGCATGTTAATCTTGAGAGAATCCTGAACTTGGTCTCCCAAGTCCCTTTGTGCTTCAGGCTTCCAAAGCCTTTCCCAGAAAATAATGTACACCTCTGTTCTTCCTACCAAGTTGTATAACCTCACACTTTCCCATATTGTATTCCATTTGCTCAGTCTCCTAGATAGTACAAGTCTTTCTGCAGCCTCCCCTTTTCCTCTACACTAGCTTTCCCTCCACTTTGTGTCATCTGCAAACTTAGCAACAATGGCCTCAGTTCCTTCATCAAGATCGTTAATTTATAACATGAACAGTTGCGGTCCCACCACTGTCCCCTGCAGAACACCACCAGTCACTGGCTGCCATGCTGAAAAAGACCCCTTTTTCTATTTTCTGCTGGTCAGCCAGTCCTCTATCTATGCCAGTTCCTTACCCATGACACCATAGAACATAGAACATAGAACATTACAGCGCAGTACAGGCCCTTCGGCCCTCGATGTTGCGCCGACCTGTGAAACCAATCTGAAGCCCATCTAACTTAAACTATTCCATTATCATCCATATGTTTATCCAATGACCATTTAAATGCCCTTAAAGTGGGCGAGTCTACTATTTTTGCAGGCAGGGCATTCCACGCCCTTACTACTCTCTGGATATAGAACCTACCTCTGACATCTGTCCTATATCTATCACCCCTCAATTTAAAGCTATGTCCCCTCGTGCTAGCCATCACCATCCGAGGAAAAAGGCTCCCACTGTCCACCCTATCTAATCCTCTGATCATCTTGTATGTCTCTATCAAGTCACCTCTTAACCTTCTTCTCTCTAACGAAAACAGCCTCAAGACCCTCAGCCTTTCCTCATAAGACCTTCCCTCCATACCAGGCAACATCCTGGTAAATCTCCTCTGCACCCTTTCCAATGCTTCCACATCCTTCCTATAATGCGGTGACCAGAACTGTACACAATACTCCAAGTGCGGCCGCACCAGAGTTTTGTACAGCTGCAACATGACCTCATGGCTCCGAAACTCAATCCCTCTACCAATAAAACCTAACATACTGTACGCCTTCTTAACAACGCTATCAACCTGGGTGGCAACTTTCAGGGAGCTATGCACATGGACACCGAGATCTTTCTGCTCATCCACATTACCAAGAATCTTACCATTAGCCCAGTACTCTGTATTCCTGTTACTCCTTCCAAAGTGAATCACCTCACACTTTTCCCCATTAAACTCCATTTGCCACCTCTCAGCCCATGGGCTCTTATTTTACTTAGCCTCTGACAAGGTGTTGTGCAGGAGGCTGCTTTCTGGAAATCCAAGTAGATCACATCCAATGGCTCTCATTTAGTTGCATGTTACCTCCTCAAAGAAGTCTAATGGATTTGTTAGGTATGTCCTCCCCTTTAGTGAAGCTGTGCTGATTGCGTCCTGTTTGCCATCTGCTTGCAAGTACTCCGCAATCTCACCCTTAATAATGAAGTCTAAAATCTTTTCAACAATCGAGGTAGGCTAACCAGCCCATAGTTTCCTGTTTCCTGTTTTCTGTCTCCCTCTGCTTCTTGAACAGGGGTCCTGTTTTCTGCTCCTTTGGCACCGAGTGATTCCTGAAAAATCACTACCAGTGCCCCTATAATCTCCTCAAATGGGGTGTAATCCATCAGGTCTGGGTGATTAATCCGTCTTCAGATCTTTCAGCTTCCTTAGCACCTTCTCCATCGCGACGGTCACTACATTCACCTGTGCTGTCTGACTCAAAATTCTGGTATGCTGCTGGTGTCTTTCAATGTGAAAACTGTTGCAAAGTACCCACGCAGTTCCTCCGCCATTTCTTTGTTCCTCATTACTACTTTTCCAGCCTCATTTTCCAGTGGTCCAGTGCCCACTCTTGCCTCTCCTTTAGATATCTTAAAAAAAACTCTTGCAATTTTAGTTTATAATACTAGCTAGCTAACTCTCTCATCTTTCATCTTCTCCCCCTAATTGCCCTTTTTAGTTAGCCTCAGCTGGTTTTTAAAAGCCTTTTCACTAATCCTCACCACATTGTCTGTTTTTTTTCTCTTGATTTAAGCTGTCTCTGACTTCCCTTGTCAGCCATAGTTGCCCTTTCCTCTCCTTCGTATGTTTCTTCCTTGGGATGAAATTCTGCTTTGCATCCTGAGTTACCCTTGGAAACATCTGTTATTGCTGCTCTACCATCTTCCTTGCTGGGCTTTCCTTCCAATCAACTCTGGCCAGCTCCTCCTCCATGTCTTTATAGTTAGCTTTGCTCAATTGTAATGCTGTTCCATCTGATTTCAGCTTCTTTCCTCAATCTGCAGAGTATATTCTAGCATATTTATGGTCTCTGCCCTTTAGGGAATTCCTTCATATGAAGCCCCCTAATCAAGTCTGCTTCATTGCACATCACCAAATCCACAATTGCCTGTTTCCTCATGGGCTGTACCACAAGCTGCTCCAAAAAAACCATCTCGTTGACATTGCACAAATTCCTTTACTTGAGATCTGGTAATAACCTGACTTTCCAAGTCCGCCTGCATGTTGAACTCCCTTGTGATTATTGTAATAATGCCTTATATGCATTTTCTGTCTCCCCTGATTTTTATTTTCTTCCACTTCAGATGTAAGAACAGTTTCTCCTGGAGAAAGCAGTTAGTGCAGAACACTTAAGAAATAGGTTATCTCAGTGTAAGGGTTTTAGTTTGAAAATGGGTTAGAACTCTGAAGGGTTATTTGAAACTAACGAAGATTTAGCTCCATAGTGTGAATAATCCAGGGAAACGAAACCAAGTTCTCAAGCATGGGAATCAAATGAAACAGCTCAGTGTGATGTAAATGGTAATATTATTTATTGTAACTTTGGACTTTTAAGTTAGTAACAAGTTGGCTTCCTACGTCTGAAGTTGTTCATGTTTTAAGTATTTCAGTAACCACGGTGATGTATTTTAATACAGCTTGAGAAGCCTGGCTTTAGAATAGGTTTATGTGCATCAGTAGCAAACTTTTTTTGTTTTGCAACAAAGTAAGGTAAATAATGTGACTTCAAGTTTCTCAGAGACTTCTGGAGCTTTTAAGCTTAAATGAAACACCCTTGGCTTAGACAGTGTAGCGTACTGGGTATCTTAGATAAGGTGTCAGAGTAGCACATACAGGTTAGACATTTAGATTGGAGATAGCAAGAACTGCAGATGCTCGAGTCAGAAATAACGAAGTGTGGAGCTGGAGGAAACAGCAGGCGAGGCAGCATCAGAGGAGCAGGAAAGTTGACATTTTGGGTCGGGACCCTTCATCAGAAATGGGGAGGGGGAAGGAAATGAGTAGTCCCGTGAAGTCCCTGGAACAGGATGATCGTAAAGACCTGCCTTCCTGATAAGGGAAGAAGGTGTAGTGAATTAAAATACTTTAAAGTGAAAAGTTAATGTTTGTTCCAGGCTAATCATGTTGGGATGAAACCCTGAAGAGGATAACATAAGAACTAGGAGCAGGAGTAGGCCATCCGGCCCCTCGAGCCTGCCCTGCCATTCAATAAGATCATGGCTGATCTTTTTGAGACTCAGCTCCACTTACCTGCCCGCACACCATAACCCTTAATTCCTTTACTGTTCAAAAATTTATCTAGCCTTGCCTTAAACACATTCAGCGAGGTAGCTTCAACCGCTTCACTGGGCAGGGAATTCCACAGACTCACAATCCTTTGGGTGAAGAAGTTCCTCCTGACCTCAGTCCTACATCTGCTTCCCTTTATTTTGAGGCTATACCCCCTAGTCCTATTTTCAACTGCTAGTGGAAACAACCTCCCTGCCTCCACCTTATCTATTCCCTTCATAATCTTATGTTTCTATAAGATCTCCCCTCATTCTTCTGAATTCCAGTGACTATAATCCCAGTCTACTCAGTCTCTCCTCGTAATCCAACCATCTCAACTCTGGAATCAACCGAGTGAATCTCCTCTGCACCCCCTCCAGTGCTAGTATATCCCTTCTCAAGTAAGGAGACCAAAACTGCACACAGTCCTCCAGGTGTGGCCTCACCAGGACCCTATACAGCTGCAGCATAGCCTCCCTGTTTTTAAACTCCATCCCTCGAACAATGGCAGACAAAATTCCATTTGCCTTTTTAATCACCTGCTGCACCTGCAATCCCACCTTCAGCGATTCATGCACAAGGACACCCAAGTCCCTTTGCACAGCAGTGTGCAGCAACTTTTTACCATTTAAAACATAGTCCATTTTGCTGTTATTTCTACCAAAATGGATGACCTCACACTTATCAACATTGTACTCCATCTGCCAGACCTTTGCCCACTCACTTAGACTATCTATATCCCTCTGCAGACTTTGTGTCTTCTGCACACTTTGCTCTACCACTCACCTTAGTGTCATCTGCAAATTTTGACACACCACACTTAGTCCCCAACTCCAAATCATCTATGTAAATTGTAAACAGTTGCGGTCCCAACACTGATCCCTGAGGCACACCACTAGCCACTGACCGCCAACCAGAAAACACCCATTTACCCCTACTCTTTGCTTTCTACTAGTCAACCAATCCTCTATCCATGCCAATACATTACCTGTAATACCATGCAACTTTATCTTATGAAGCAGCCTTTGGTGTGGCACCTTGTCAAACGCCTTCTGGAAATCCAGATACACTACATCCACAGGTTCCCCATTGTCCACCATGCAAGTAATGTCCTCAAAGAATTCCACCAAATTAGTTAAACATGACCTACCCTTCATGAACCCATGCTGGGTGTTCCCAATGGGAGAATTTATATCCAGATGTCTTGCTATTTCTTCCTTAATGGTGATGAAAGGCTGAATATATTTAAGTAGGTGTTCTATAGCTTCAGGAAGAAGCTCGCTGGAGTTACAGTCTGAATGTTGAAGTCACAAATGACTTAAGCACACTGAAGTGTTAGATGTAGGGACTTCACTGAGTATTATATGAGTGGTATTTTGGGCACTGTATCAGGGTTATGCTTTGGATACGATACAAATGATGTTTTGTTTCTTAATTTATAAATTGTTAACTTCTTTGTCATTGTAACCTTTACTATGATTTTAACAATCTTTGTCTTTGTATTAGAAATAGATGGTTTGATTTATTCGATTTATCTTCATTTGTTTTCTTAAGAAACATCTGTCTTAATGTTCAGTAAAACCTGGGCATTGTGTGCTTGTTTCAAACTGCTTTGTTAAAAGCAATACAAATCAAAATATGATCCAGGTTCCTGTCTGGAATCTAACTTGTCTGGTAATGACATCAACTGGCACCATAACATAAGTTAAAGCTGCAGACTTGATACAAAAGGGAATGTGCTGGTATTTGAGTGCTGTGAAATATTAGTGTTGGGATAAATGGGATTTTGTTTTGTATTTCAAATTCTTTCTAATTGTCTTTACATGCAAAAAGCTTGGTTTATCCTCTGTGTCTTTAGTTTTTTTTTATGTAACAAACTTCTGTTTCATTGTTAAAGACAAATTTACAACATTACATGGTTATGTTCCAGTGACAGACCACCACATGCACCGCAGACAAATATGATGTATCAAGCTTTATTTTAATCGAGGATCTGACTTATCCAGCAGGAACATGTGCCAGGATTATATCAAGTCTAAAAGGCATACAGGTGCAGAGAGACCTGGGTATATATAAATTATAAATCATTCAAGGTAAAGACTGCAAGACCAAAAGAAAGAGAATCAGTAAAGCAATTCCATATTCAAGTCTTCAATAACTGAGGCAGAGAGTATAGGAGCAGGCAGGTTATGCTGAATTTGTAAAGGACACTGGTTAGACCTCAGCTGGGCTATTCTGCACAGTTTTAGGCACTACACTTCAGGAAGGCTGTGTCTGCTTCTTGGAGAGTATCAGAATATCTTTAAGAGAATTATTCCAGATATGAGAAACTTCAATTTTGAGGATTGATTGGATTGTTTTCCTTGAGGAGAAGGCTAAGTGGAGACTTGATACAAGTTCTCAAAATCATATGGGCCTGGACAGATTATGTAGGGAGAGACTGTTTATGCTCATAAATGGGCTGAGAACAGAGGCCATAAATTTCGAGTGTTTTCAAAAGAAGCAAGTTTGAAGTGAGAGAAACTCTCAGCAAGTAGAGTCTGGAATGCAGTGCCTTAAGTCAGTGCAAGTAGATTCAATTAGGCATTTCAGAATAATCGAATAATTATTTGAATAGAAACACATACAGGGTTGTGGGTAAAAAGCAGGAGATTGACCTGTAAGTCCAAATCCGTAGAACCTGTGCAGACACAATGGGCCAAATGGCCTCTCTCTGCTTTCTATCATTTTTGTGATTATGATTAGTCGTCGTTTTCCCCAAATATACACGATACTGCTGACATTTGCAGTCCTGTGTGCAGTTAATGTGGAAAAGAGAATGACGCACTGCCCTTTTCTGGTTCACTGTTGCTGTTATGCTTTCACACCTTCGTAAATGTACGAAACTGGTTGCTTCGTTCAAAATTTTTTGAGCTAATCAATAAAAGGTTGGAGAGGGCAAATTTTAACAACCTCTCACTCATTGGAATGACGACTCCAAATTGCAAGCTACGCATTTAGAATGTGAGCAACTCAGTCTTCGAAGGTATTTGAAATGATTTCGCAGATCATAAGTTATCATTCCAGATAATGGTGTTTAACTAAAATCAGAATTTAATTTTCACCGGAAGAGAAAAACTATGAAGATTATGCAGTATGAAGAAGAATAATTAATCTTGATAATTGGTTAACACTTGCTTCCAATGCCCTGGTTTGGGGCAATTAATGTGGGTCTAATCGCTACAGTTAATTTGGACTAGTTCTCCTTCATATAAATTCAGAGTATTTGAAATTTTCTATTTTTCTATGTTAGCTTACCACTATTGGGATGTGTTCTAGGAACTAGCCAAGTGGCAATCTTTGCAAACTAATAAAAAGAAAACTGTTCTTGGTTTCCTTAAATTGGCTAAAAAATCATTGGGGCACAAAAAGTAAGATTTCAAGACCATTCCAGTTCAAGTAGCAATGAAATTTGGGACTTCTTATTTATTTTCTCTTGTTTCAATTGCAGCCATAAGGATGTAATTATCAATGTCAATTTGGAGTTTTCATAAGTCTTGGTGAACTGTTTAAAAATATTGATGAATAGAAAAGCAATATTCAAATGCAAATAGTATAGGATGTACTGCAAATACTGGATTCTGAAGGCTGTGGTGGAAGGAAAAAGAACACCAATGAAACTTGGTTGATTTATATTTTAAGTGACGTGTGTGTTCATACTTTGGACAGACTTCTGCATTCATCTGCTCTTCATCCTTCGATGATGTCATTTTTGTCTCTGAAAGTTTTGAGATTCGTGCAATAATTTAAAAAAATCTGGGTGCCAGCAGTCTTCCAGTATTTCCTCCAGTCCATCAGTGTTTTCAAAATCGTGAGTGGGCTGTATAGATTAGGTATGGAGAAACTGTTCCCAATCATAAAAGGAACACAAACAAGAGAACATAGATTTGAAGCAATCTGCAGAAGATGCAAAGGTGAGTAGAATACAAACTGTTTCTCTGTGATTCGTTCAAGTATGGCATGCACTGCCTGGAAGTCTGGTGGACAAGTTTCATTCAGGTATTGAGGAGAACTTTGGATGATGATTTGGTTAAAATAATGTGCAAGGGTACGGGGACTAAGGAGATTGGCACAAAGTGATGATGTTCATTTAACAAGTTGGTGTAGACACAGTGGGCTGAATAGTCTCCTTCACCACAACAGTGCTCTGATTCCGTGAAGTTCTTTGTGCCCATTGTTTAACTTAGCTATCACAGCCAACCTAGAAACTGTCGACTTGTAGTTTACAGTGTGCGCACTGGATTATGTAAAGCAGACAACTGCTGGACTGTTTTGTCTTCATTATTGTAAGATTTTCTGATCATTTTATCATGTTATCTTGTGTCATTCTGCACTTCCATACCACTTAGAACAGACTTCCAAATAGCTTGGCAGCTAGCTTCATGATTCGCAGAGCCATCTGGCTGTACTCAAAATATTAAATGAGATTATCAGTTTCTTTGTAAATAGATGAACAATTTAACTTAATTGTGGTGCACTGCAGAAGAGAGAACTGAAGAGAATAATTGATATAACTCATACAAGATCGTGATCTTTCTCTTAACATAGATGGAATCAATGACCAACAACAGTTCATCATGAAATTAACCTCAGGTGATGGATTGCGTTTGTTTAGGGAGCAGCTTGGAGTTTTTTTCGTTTTAGTGCTGATGGTGAACTGATCACTACTAGAATATGCCATTGGCTAGGTCTTATTGAAACAGACCAAGATGTTCCCAGATTTAAGCCCCAATCTGCCGCCTTAGATATCTTTCATTATGTGATTAAATTTGATGTAATTATTGATGCTTCCTTTAGCCTTTCATTCTTAGGTTAACAGATGCAGGAACCTGGGTGGTAATTTGTCCTCTTTGATATTCTTCATGTTTTCAACAGATTTATGACTAATGTAGGAATAGAACCCATGCAATGACTCTCGAGTCACCACAGGAGGAAGCATATGGACGGTTGAGTGAATAAAGTCTCAATTGAATCTAACCTCTGGTGATGCAAATATGTACAGCTGAATGTGACAGCTATTCACCTGAAAGCGTTCTTCGCATTACTGGCCTGTTAAGATATTCTGCTATTGTTTGGCAGAGTTAATGCAGTGGTACAGCATTTGTTTTTGCGATTTTTGCCTTGAATCCATGGATCAGTACAAATCTAGAATTATAAATATACAGACAGTGGAGAGAATTCAATTTTACGTTAAAGAAATTTTATATTTGGATCCCTACAGTGTGGAAACAGGCTCTCTGGCCCAACAAGTCCACACCGACCCTCCGTGCCCCACCCAGACCCATCCCCCTATAACTCGCCTAATCTACACATCCTCGAACAATATGGGCACTTTAGCATGGCCAATCCACCCAGCCTGCGCATCTTTGGACTGTGGGAGAAAACTGGAGCACTCTGATGAAACCGACGCAGACACGGGGAGAATGTGAAAACTCCACACAGTTGCCCAAGAGTGGAATCGAGCCCGAGCCCCTGGTGCTGTGAGGCAGCAGTGCTAACCACTGAGCCACTGTACTGCCCTAATTTGTTTGGTGTCTTCTTGGTTGAGCTTCTGTCTCCGTGTGATACTTGTATCTGCCGAGTTGTAGATCTTTCTCTATCCAATGAATTCAAACTCGGTGATGGTTCTCTCTTCATTCCTTACATGAAGGGATCTATTAATGTTCCCAGTTACAGAGTTGAGATCCACTTCCAAGTGTTCCCTTAATTTCACGTTTGAGAAGTTATCCAGTGTCAAAAGCCAAAAATATTGCCCTTATTTAGTGACCCTTATGAAATGATTGAACAACATATAAATTTAGTATTTTTACCTGATTCCAAAGCTTTCAGCCATCATGATTTGGAAAGATGAACATGTTGCTTCAGCTTGGTAGAAAAGACTTTAGATAATTACGTTGTGCAGCTTGGGTAAAGTCCGAACAATGTTGAGCAGTAGTCTAGCTTCATTAAATTCTGCGCACAGTTTTTGATGGTTAACTCGGAGAAGATGAGATTGGGTTTGCAAATGTAATTTTCTCCAAAAACATTAAACCAAGAAAAAAATGTTTGGAACACTGCAATACAAGAATTAACGATTAGTTCTTACTGTGTCAAGCCCCATTTATCGCAAGTTCTTTTGAAATATCTGTCTACTAACGGCACATAGTTCACAGGAATGCTTCCAAACGGGGTGGTAATGATACAAAACAGTTGTTACCTCTTGCAGTACATTCGTGTGTTGAATGATCTGAAACGTAAATTACTTGGTTAAGAAGTTTTGGACAGTAGCTTTTATGTAGACAGATCTAATATTTTTGTTGTTTTACGAGCCTTAGCAATCATTTGTTTAATTAGTTGTCTTTAATGTTTATTCATTTACAGGATATTATTGCCAATTTAGTAGTTATAATGTATCCTCGAAGTGAGCAACTGGAAATGTGCGATGGGTGAATTTTTAATTTTGCCAAGAAGGTGATTGTTCTGGACAGTGATGGATATTGCACATCTTTGTATAAAGATCGTTGTGGTTTGTAAGCATTTAGTTGTTTGCCATTTTTTAAAATGGCAATTAACCAGCCCATAAAATGTGGTGTCATTGAACCTAATGTTTTTGAATGTCACCATCTTAGACATTTTTACAGACTAGAAAGTAACTAAACTGGTTTGACAAATGAGGACAGGATGGGAGGAGAGACATTAAATATTGTCCTTGTACAAGGACCTGTGTAGCTGTTGGAGTGAGACGGTTAATTAACCTGATATTTCTGACTCCTGGAGAAAATGTTTGCCAAGTTTAACAGCTGTGTCAGCATTATGTAAATGGTCAGCTTTTCCATAAAACTCTGAAGATGGTTGGTGGAATGTTCCATATTTCTTGCCTTGAGGCATAGCAAAAACGCTTAAAAATCAAAAAAATGCAGATAAAATGAACAAAAGGAAGACAAACTTGCATGTATACTCCTTTTCCTTCTTCTCCTTCAAGTGTTGTAAAGTGGTTCATAATTAGTTAAGTACTTTGGACATCTAGCCAATATGTTTAGAAATGCAGCAGCCAACAATTAGGAGAAAATAAACTTTGGTTGAGATATGATTAAACCACAGGGTAAAAATCCTGCTCATGGAATAATATCATTAAATATTTTTCATACACCAGAGCAGGGACAGATCTTGGTCCAGTATTTCAGCAAAAAGATGACTTTTCCAAGAGTGCAGCACTTTTGCGGTGCACCATTATTGGTGGCTGAGATCTTGGCTTCAAGATCCACTTTGGAAATTTGAGCACTACTGATGGCAGTGCTACCAAAAGCTGAGTCTGACTTCAATTTACAATGTTAATGAACGCTGCTTGTTAAGAGAGTGCACTATTTAATTTTGCATTGTATAACTCCAGTGGACATGATTATACTTTTAGTACATGAAATGCTTTCATTTGGAATTTGAATTGCTGTGGGGACTTTGAAATTTGTAGATTTTAAGTTCATTCAACTGATTAATCTTCAGCTGTTGGACTTGGCTATCTTTGCTTTTGGTAAGAAGTAATGTTAAAGTTTGTAAGGTGGTGTTTTGATGTGGTTTGTGATGAATGAAGTTCACCTTTTATGTAGCTTACATCAACTTGAAGTCTGAGTTGGTTCTAGATAATGCTTAATATATAAATTAAAATTGGTTCCATTGCTTGTCATCTTTGAAATGTGCACCATGTTTTTGAAATTAAAACTGTAGCACCAAAATTTGAGGCAGTTATGTGTGAAAAATGTCACTAACTTCATCAAAAATTGAAGAATCATGCAGTACTGTAAGAGAGAACTCAACATGTCAGTGCCAGCTCTAAGAAAGAGCTATCTATTAATCCTACTGCTGTGTTTATCCCCATCTGTGATTTTGTGTTTTTAATTGTTTTTGACAATTAGTAATTAACACAATTGTACTATACCTGCGCAAGAGTAATCTGGGTGATCAAAATTATTAATGTCAGACTATTTTTGAAAAAAAAATTCTTCTTAAATCATATCCTCCACTTACAGATCCTCCAGTCATTGAAAACAGTTCCCTCCTACGTACTCGACGAAATGTTTGTTCAATCCCCTTGTTACCATATTGTTTCATCCCAGTTTCTTTAATCTCCATATGATGGAAGTCCTTCAATTCCGGTGATACTTTGGAAATTGCCCCTCTATCCTTTTGAAGGAAATACGACAGATAACAACTTGAGGTGACCATAACCTAAATATTATGGTATCGGACTGAGTGGAATAACTTGTGTGGTGAAATTGCAGTGTTGAATGCTGAGAGTTAAAAGCAGTAACTGCAGTTAAGGTCCCATTTAAGTGTTTCACTTGCTTTATGTGGATTCTTGTGTACTCTGTTTTGGCATGTGAGAATCATGGTGTATTTCTCAACTGTTTCCATTTTCATGGTGAATTTGATTTGGAATGTTTGTGTATGAATTATTTGAAATACTCGGCAAATGCAAGACAAGTAAGTTGAAGATATGACTCAAAAGACATCACAGTTCTTAGGGTCTGATGTTGGGTTGATGTTTAGAATATTTTTGTTTCTCTTCCACTACACCACACATCTGATCCTGAACTCTTTTGAACTGAGGCGATGGTATCTCCAAGTGTGGTAATTCATGTCAGTATTGAAACAATACTGCTAATGGTACAGTTTATAAACTAGGTAGAGTTCAGTGAGAAATATGTTCAAGTATCAGTAGATTGAGGTGATCTTCTGTGACAAGATACGAAATGGAAGAGTTTGCATTTTCTGGATGAGGAAAGGGAAGAAAATCCTCAGACTTGTGGCTAGTTTTTCTTTGCTCCGTTTGATCTTGCAAGTCTGTGTTTTTCTCCTCAGTTGGGTATGAATTCATTCTGAACTCAAATGTTCCTTTTCAGTAGCTACAATTTGTGACAGTCTAAATGTTTAACATTTTGATCCATGATTTTAAAATGTGTTTAACAAAGTTTAAAAATTGCCTTTGTAATGTTTGTAGTTAACACATTTTTCTTTCCATATACTGTGACATTAAGCTGACAAAGAAGGGGTGGAGCAGTGATCAGAACAGTGAATGGATTAAAATGTAAGAGTAAGATTGGAGATAAGTTCCTGACAGTTCTGAAGGGATTTTATGAATTGAATGACTAACAGAGTTTGATGCCATCCAGGTGCTTTCACTAAACTCCTGTAATTTGGCTCAGTTAGCTATTCTAATAATTACTTGGATTGTCTTAGATTATTCTAATAAGACCCGCTGTGCCAAAACAGGTGCAGCTATAATATTTTCTAGTTTTGAGATGCTTAAAGAATAAAAATCCGTTCTCCCACCTGGTTGAAAAATAATCTATCCAACTTTTTTTTTAGTTCACTTGTGGGATGTGGTCTTCGCTGGCTGTCCAGCATTTATTGCTCATCCCTCGTTGCCCTTGAGAAGGTGCTTGTGAGCTGCCTTCTTGAACTGCTGTAGTTCCTGTGCTATAGGTTGACCCACAAGGCCACTGGAGAGGGAATTCCAAGATTTTGACCCAGTGACCCTGAAGGAATGTTGAGATATTTCCAAGACATGACGTTGAGTGACTTGGAGGGGAACTTGCAGGTGGTAGTGTTCCCATGTATCTGCTGTCCATGTCCTTCCAAATGGAAGTGGTTGTGGGTTTGGAAGGTGCTGTCTCAGGATTTTTGGTGAGTGTCTGTGGCGCATCTTGTAGGTAGCACATGCTGCTGCTGCTGGAGGGAATGAATTTTGAAGGTCGTGGATCTGGTACCACTCAAGTGGGCTGCTCGGTCCGGGATGGTGTCAAGCTTTTTGAGTGTTGTTGAAGTTGCATTTATTCAGGCAAGTGGGAAGTATTCCATCACATTCCTAACTGTGCTTCTTAGATGGTTAAATGGTGGAGGGAGTCACCAGATGAATTACTTACTACAGGATTCCTACCTTCTGACTTGTCTTCCTAGCAATTGTATTTATGTGGCGAGTCCAGTTGAGTTTCTGGTCAAGGATAGCCCCCAGGATGTTGATGGAGGGGTATTTAGTAATGGTAATGCCATTTAAGATCATGGGGTAGTGGGCAGATCATTTCTTCTTGGAGATGGTCATTGCCTGACATTTATGTAGCATGAATATTATTTGCTACTTGTGAAATATCACTTGCAAAGTTGGACCGCATTTCCAAAATAATGGATTCCAAAGTAGTGGTCTGAGTTTTTTTAACCTCGTGAAGACTTGCTTTGCTCTGCAAAGTAGAATCATGTGATTGAGGACAAAAATGCATGAGAATGCAAGTCTTTCAGTACACTTGGTGCCCGTGGTGAAAGTCTGGTTGAATTTTGGTTTACTGTGTTTAGTTAACATTTTGAAATGACGCTCCTTTGTAAATTTGTCATAACGTTGGATCAGGTCAGTGGACTTTGATCTTGGGAATTTGCTTATGAACTGGTTCACTGCCTAATGTATGTGTTATGTTACATGAGAACTCCACTGACTTGACATTTGGCTTCATTTAAAATGCTAATTATTTTCAATTTTTTAATTTCTAATTTTCCTTATTTACCTGACACTCTTTCTTCTATTTATGCTTCTGGTTTATCAACAGCAACTTGCATTTATGTAGTGGATTCATTATTGAGTTATGTTCAAGCTGCTTCAAATGAGCTTGTCTTACATTTTGTTTATGATTTTCCCGCATCACTGGCAAGGCATTATCCATTGCAGATTGTCCATGAAGGGTAATGGTGAGCTGTCATCTTGAAGTTCTGGATTTGGTGTGGTGCAGGTGGTTTCATAGTGTTGTGAGCAGTTCAAGGATTTTGAACAACTGATGCTGAAAAGGAAAGCCATAGTGTGTGATTTGGAAGGGAACTTGCAGATAGTGAATTAGCATGCATTTCTTGTCCTTAAGCATTTCGGTGGTAGAGTTTGTGGGTATGACATAATCTATTAAAGGAGCATTTTAATCTGCCGCTTCATGTCGTGTAAACAGTGCATGCTGGTTTGCCATTGATGGAGGGAGTGAATTTTTAAGGTAATGCCATTAAAGCAGGCTGCTTTGTCCTAGATGTTGAACTTTGTGAATGCTTGAATGATGCAGCTTCAACAATGAGGAGCATTTCTAACTGACTTACAGATATTGCAAAGGCTTTGGGAAATCAGGAGTTGAATTTCTTGCTACACTGATGCCCACCAGAGATCTGCTTCTATATGTGACTGATCCATTTCACTTGTGGTTAGTGGTGACCTTGCAGGATGTTGATGGATGGTGCAATCTGAGCTTTGCTGTTTAATGCAAATGACGATGCTATTCTCTCGTTTTGGTGACAAGTGAAGTTTATGCCACTAGCAGCCCAAGTTTGAATATTGACCAGGTTTTTGTGTGTGGAGGCATGGGCCACTTTGTTACCTGAGGAATTCTAAGTGCTGCCATCTTCACCAAGCATAGTGCTTTTTGGCTTATGCTGTTAAAGCGGCAACTGTACTCAGTTTGGGCTAGGACATTTAAGCAAAGCAACTTCCAGCAACCGCAACCATTTTGCTTTATGCTAAATATGACTTATTCACTGGCAGGTTTTCAACTGATTTCCATCGACTTGAATCTCGTTGGGGCTTCTTGATGCCGCGCTGGGTCAAGTTCTACTTCATCTCTGGAATTCTGCTCTTTTGTCCATATTGTGATCAAGTTTAGGGCTGGGTGGTCTTTGCAGAAACCTGTCAATGCTGTTGGGCAGGTTATTGGCAAGTTTTGTGCAATAGCACTGCACAGAATATTATCTTGTTGGTGAATAATTTACTGCCCTCTTAAGTCTCCACTCAATCAACTGGATTTGCTCTGCTTTTTGTTGATGGGTAGATTTGGGCAGTTGCTTTACCCGAAACACTACCCTAGGTAGTGTCTCCCACCCATCCTCCTCCTCTAACCAAAAAAAATGGTTCTGAGCGCTGATTTGGTAAGGCTACTAGTTTTTTTTTTTTAATTTGTCTGTTTGGGAATTCAGAACAGTGGGAATGGATGTTAGGGCAGTTGTATGCTCCTCCTGTAGAATGTGGGAGGTAAGGGTCACCACTTGTGTCCCCACCGACTTCATCTGCGGGAAGTGCACCCAACTCCAGCTCCTCGGAAACCGTGTTAGGTAACTGGAGCTGGAGCTGGATGAACTTCGGATCATTCGGGAGGCTGAGGGGGTAATTGAGAGGAGTTACGGGGAGGTAGTCACACCTCAGGTACAGGAAAAAAGTAGGTGGGTTACAGTCAGGGGAGGGAAAGGGAACAGGCAGACAGTGCAGGGATCCACTGTGGCCATTCCCCTCAAAAACAAGTATACCGTTTTGGATACTGTTGGGGGGGGGGGACTTACCAGGGGTAAGCCATGGGGTACAGGTCTCTGGCACAGAGTCTGTCCCTGTTGCTCAGAAGGGAAGGGGGGACAGGAGGAGAGCATTAGTCATTGGGGACTCCATAGTTCGGGGGAAAGATAGGAGATTCTGTGGGAAAGAGAGAGACTCGCGGTTGGTGTGTTGCCTCCCAGGTGCCGGGGTCCGTGATGTCTCGGATCGTGTTTTCGGGATCCTTAAGGGGGAGGGGGAGCAGCCCCAAGTCGTGGTCCATATAGGCACCAACGACATAGGTAGGAAAAGGGATGGGGACGTAAGGCAGAAATTCAAGGAGCTAGGGTGGAAGCTTAGAGCTAGAACAAACAGAGTTGTTGTCTCTGGTTTGTTACCCGTGCCATGTGCTAACGAGGTGAGGAATAGGGAGAGAGAGCAGTTGAACGCGTGGCTACAGGGATGGTGCAGGAGGGAGGGATTCAGACACCTGGATAATTGGGGCTCATTCTGGGGTAGGTGGGACCTCTACAAACGGGATGGTCTACACCTGAACCAGAGGGGTACCAATATCCTGGGGGGGACATTTGCTAATGCTCTTCGGGAGGGTTTAAACTAATTCAGCAGGGGGATGGGAATCTGAATTGTAGCTCCAGTGTACAGGAGGTTGAGAGTAGTGAAGTCATAAATAAGGTTTCAAAGTCGCAGGAGTGTACCGGCAGGCAGGAAGGTGGTTTGAAGTGTGTCTACTTCAATGCCAGGAGCATCCGGAATAAGGTGGGTGAACTTACAGCATGGGTTGGTACCTGGGACTTCGATGTTGTGGCCATTTCGGAGATATGGATAGAGCAGGGACAGGAATGGTTGTTGCAGGTTCCGAGGTTTAGATGTTTCAGTAAGATCGGGGGAGGTGTGGCATTGTTAGTCAAGGACAGTATTACGGTGGCAGAAAGGACATTTGATGACAACTCGTCTACTGAGGTAATATGGGCTGAGGTTAGAACCAGGAAAGGAGAGGTCACCCTGTTGGGAGTTTTCTATAGGCCTCCGAAAAGTTCCAGAGATATAGAGGAAAAGACTGCAAAGATGATTCTGGATAGGAGCGAAAGTAACAGGGTAGTTGTTATGGGGGACTTTAACTTTCCAAATATTGACTGGAAACGCTATAGTTCGAGTACTTTAGATGGGTCAGTTTTTGTCCAATGTGTGCAGGAGGGTTTTCTGACACAGTATGTAGATAGGCCAACAAGAGGCGAGGCCACATTGGATTTGGTACTGGGTAATGAACCAGGCCAGGTGTTAGATTTGGAGGTAGGTGAGCACTTTGGTGATAGTGACCACAATTCGGTTACGTTTACTTTAGCGATGGAAAGGGATCGGTATATACCGCAGGGCAAGAGTTATAGCTGGGGAAAAGGCAATTATGAGGCGATGAGGCAAGATTTAGGATGCATAGGATGGAGAAGGAAACTGCAGGGGCTGGGCACAATTGAAATGTGGAGCTTGTTCAAGGAACAGCTACTGCGTGTCCTTGAGAAGTATGTACCTGTCAGGCAGGGAGGAGGTGGTCGAGCGAGGGAACCGTGGTTTACTAAAGAAGTTGAATCTCTTGTCAAGAGGAAGAAGGAGGCTTATGTAGAGATGAGGCGTGAAGGCTCAGTTAGGGCGCTTGAGAGTTACAAGTTAGCCAGGAAGGACCTAAAGAGAGAGCTAAGAAGAGCCAGGAGGGGACATGAGAAGTCTTTAGCAGGTAGGATCAAGGAAAACCCTAAAGCTTTCTATAGGTATGTCAGGGATAAAAGAATGACTAGAGTAAGATTGGGGCCGGTCAAGGACAGTAGTGGGAAGTTGTGCGTGGAGTCCGAAGAGATAGGAGAGGTGCTAAATGAATATTTTTCGTCAGTATTCACACAGGAAAAAGACAATGTAGTCGAGGAGAATACTGAGATACAGTCTATTAGACTAGACGGGATTGAGGTTCATCAGGAGGAGGTGTTAGCAATTCTGGAAGGTGTGAAAATAGATAAGTCCCCTGGGCCGGATGGGATTTATCCTAGGATTCTCTGGGAAGCTAGAGAGGAGATTGCAGAGCCTTTGGCTTTGATCTTTATGTCGTCAGTGTCTTCAGGAATAATGCCAGAAGACTGGAGACTAGCAAATGTTGTCCCCTTGTTCAAGAAGGGGAGTAGAGACAACCCTGGTAATTATAGACCAGTGAGCCTTACTTCGGTTGTGGGTAAAGTGTTGGAAAGGATTATAAGAGATAGGATTTATAATCATCGAGAAAGGAATAATTTGATTAGGGATAGTCAACATGGTTTTGTGAAGGGTAGGTCGTGCCTCACAAACCTTATTGAGTTCTTTGAGAAGGTGACCAAACAGGTGGATGAGGGTAAAGCGGTTGATGTGGTGTATTTGGATTTCAGTAAAGCGTTTGATAAGGTTCCCCATGGTAGGCTATTGCAGAAAATACGGAGGTATGGGATTGAGGGTGATTTAGCGGTTTGGATCAGAAATTGGCTAACTGTAAGAAGACAGAGGGTGGTGGTTGATGGGAAATGTTCATCCTGGAGTTCAGTTACTAGTGGTGTACCTCAAGGATCTGTTTTGGGGCCACTGCTGTTTGTCATTTTTATAAATGACCTGGATGAGGGCGTAGAAGGATGGGTTAGTAAATTTGCGGATGACACCAAAGTTGGTGGAGTTGTGGATAGTGCGGAAGGATGTTGCAGGTTACAGAGGGACATAGATAAGCTGCAGAGCTGGGCTGAGAGGTGGCAAATGGAGTTTAATG
>NC_063333.1:33496377-33530950 GCF_021869965.1 Rhincodon typus | reverse complement strand
TAAATTGAGGGGTGATAGATATAGGACAGATGTCAGAGGTAGGTTCTTTACTCAGAGAGTAGTAAGGGCGTGGAATGCCCTGCCTGCAAAAATAGTAGACTCGCCCACTTTAAGGACATTTAAATGGTCATTGGATAAACATATGGATGATAATGGAATAGTTTAGGTTAGATGGGCTTCAGACTGGTTTCACAGGTCGGCGCAACATCGAGGGCCGAAGGGCCTGTACTGCGCTGTAATGTTCTATGTTCTATGTTCATTGAGGAAATGCCAGTATTAAAGTTTTGCAGGACTAACTTGACTTGAGTTGTGACAAATTCTTGAGCATATGTTACCAATAGTACAGGACAGATAACCTATACTGTTTCCCACTGCCCAGCAATTGTTTTTTATGTCAGAGTGAGTGACATGTTTCTGATGGTGGTGGGTCCTCCGATGGAGGCCAAGATAAATCATTCACTCAGCACTTAAAGCTATAGGTTGTTTTAGCATGTCTATTGCACCTGGGCGCCTTTCTCGCAGTACAAATGTTGGATTGCCCCCTTATTTGGATTCTTGTCAATGATGCTGTTGAGTGCAAAACACGCAGCTTTGACAAATTGTAATTTTTCAGCAATACTTGAATTCTGTCCCTGTCAGAATAAGTGCTTATGCATGGTTATGAATGTGAATCTGTCATAACTTTCAGTGAAATGCTGCATTCAAACAAAAAATCACTCCGCTTTGGTTTGTATACATGTGTATGCTTGTCAAAATTAGGGGGTTCCTGAATTCAGTTAAATACTTCAGTTGTAAAATCATAAAGTGCTAGAGGTTTCCCCTCCTCCAGTCCAAAGATGTGCAGATTGGCCATGCTGAATTGCACATAGTGTCCAGGGACATGCAGGCCAGGTGGATTAGCCATGGGAAATGCAGAGTTACAGGGATAAGGTGTGGGGTGGGTCTTGGTGGAATGCTCTTCAGTGTCAGTGTGCACTTGGTGGGCTGAGTAATGATTCTTAGAGGAGCCATTGAGACTCAATGTTAACTCTGTTTCTGTTTCCACAGATAATGTCAGACATACTGAATTTCTCCAGTCCTTTGTTGTTATTTCCGATGTCTGAAAATCTCTTAAAATCTGCAGTATTTTGCTTTTATTTAAATACTTCACACGGATGGTTTAGCAGCAGATGCCGAAACTTTTCTTGTACTTTATTGGGATTTTTGGTTAAAGTTTCAGGGAGCAAATCATAAATATATCTAACGAGTTGGACTTCACCAAAATTGCAAGATAACTTTGCTCAGAATACAACATACAGTAATTTATTCTCACTGACAGACTTTCTGCATGCTGACTGCACAACAAAATACTGTCTTATTCTCTGGCTTGATCTGCATGTCATATTTTGCATTTCTTGTTGGCCTGTACTGTTAATTTTGTGGGACATTAGAAATGTAAAGCATTTTATAGGATGTTGATGGATATATTTTTGATATTTCAAGAAATTAAAGAATAAGGAGAATGGACAGGAAAATGAAATTGAGGCATGTGGCTCAGCGGTTGACACTGCTGCCTCCCAGTACCAGTGACCTGGGTTCAATTCCAGCCTGGTGTGACTGTCTGTGTGGAGTTTGCACATTCTCCATGTCTGTATGGGAGGCACATTTCTCCAGGTGCTTCAGTTTCCTCCCACAGTCCAAAGATTGTACAGGTTAGGTGGTTTGGCAATGGCAAATTACCCATAGTGTCCATGGATGTGCAAGCTAGGTGGATGAGCCATAGAGTTCGGGGCTGTGGGGGGAGGTGGCATCTGAGTAGGATGCTGTTCGGAGGGTTGGTGTGGACTCATTGGGCCAAATGGTCTGCTCCCACATTGTAGGGATTCTATGATCAGCTGTGATCTTAGTGAATGCAAGAGCAGATTATGTCCTATTCCATTTAATAATAAAACATTATATAATATAAGTGATGAGTGGATCACAACAGCTAAAACTCCTCTTCAAAATGTTAATATTTGGATACCTTTCACATTGTAAGAGAAGGTCACACTTCAGATCAGATCATATTTGGATCAAAGTTTTCCTGAAGAAATAATTTTAATTCATTTCTGTCGAATCTGAAACAGGTAAAATTAGTTAATGCAGTAATTCTCCATTAAGTGCAACAGAACAGAAAGCAGTAAGATTGTGCTACCAAATGGGACAAGGTTGTCCTCCAGTCTATAGTGAGTGAGTTACACATTGTACATTAAAAGCAACACTTGGAAATCTCATCAGAATAATTTTTTGTAATGCGTGATTCCATGTGTCATGCACTAGTGTATGCTTAGACAATGTACAAGGCATTGCAAGGGTTTTGAATCCATTATTATAATGATGCACAGACCTTGCACAAGCCTGGCTCCGTATGATATTGGATGAGTGAAGACATGAATAAATGGTAACCTTTCAGTTCTTACCTTAACCTCTGAAGCATGTTTGAGGTTTTCTGGAATTAGAATGCTACTGTTAAGGTGAAAGCAATCAAGTTCAAAAGTTCATAAATCTCCTGTTGCGAATCAGGCAGTTCGACACTGACTTGAGCTTTTTGACTCCTGTGCTGGCCAGCTCAGATTAGTATTCCTATGGTTACATAGCAAAACACTTTACAAAAAGCAGCAAAGAGACTAATCTCATTTCAGACAACTATTCACTTTGTATGTTGATCTTGCAGATTCCCAAAAGTGTGTTCACTGTTTTTTAAAAAATCACTAAAACCCTTGGACTGAATTGTTGGAGCAGTTCCTTCATGGTAACCCAACGTGCTTATGTTTCATAGCTTAGCTGTGGAGAAACTAAGATTATGGACGACTGGTTCCTTCCTTTGACTTCGGGAAAACCCCATCTCCCATGTGAATGTAATCTTTAATTCATGGCTGTTTTCACCCCCACTTTTGTTTCACTGAATAATGATGAAACAATACTGAACTTCTACTACTGGGTAAAATTATGCATCTTAGTCTTTTCTGTCATCTGTGTTACAGTGAAGACGCAAGTATTTAATATTTTTAATTGCATGGTTAGTGTAATTGCTGTAATCGCATGAAGCATTTATTTTAGTTTGTAACGGGGATGCTGCCAAGACTGCACTTTTTGATTTTTATCCCTTGTTGGCTTGCAAGTGAAACGTTTCATCTATGGTAAATATATTGTGATTCATGAGAAATTATATGTCAAAAGTAAAAGCAAGATGGTCATCAGTTCTGGGGGGGAATAAAGAATGTTTTACTGATATTCATGTTGTGATTCTCCTGCCATTTAAGTCTCTCCACCTTGAAGCTTGTCTATTAAATGAAGCAATATCTTCAATTTATTATGATTTTCACTTTTATGGATATTGCAGCAGTGTGGTGCAATGAAAGGATTCTGAGAGACCTTACTATTCATTGAATAATGCCACGTTAGCAGGCCAGTGGGGTGATGTTGGTTAAAATTTTCAACAAAACAGCATGCAGTGTAACAAGGAAATAGCTGTTACTTTGAGATCCCAATCCATAATGTCCCTTAAAACTAGTATCGAAGGGAGTTCCTGGGAGCATCAAGTGGTGGTTATTTTGGAACAGAGGGGAGGAATTGTTATTCCAAACACTAGTTTTCCTCTAATTTTTTTTTACAGTTTGTTACTTTTTAACATTTTTACCTCCCACTTCTTCCTCAGAAACAGCTTCAGTGGACAAATCAGCAACCCAATCTTGTGCTACCCCTTCGTCGTCATCCTCAGGAATGACTCCTGCTTCTCAGACTCCATCAGCCACCACATCTACAGTCCCTGTTTCACCTATTCCTCAATCGCCTATTCCTCCTCTGCTACAGGATCCAAACCTTTTGAGGCAATTACTTCCTGCTTTGCAAGCCACCTTACAGCTTAACAATGCGAATGTGGATATGTCAAAAATAAATGAAGGTAAGTGATGGTTTTCTCTTTATAATGTGTTCTTGAATGCATAAAATAGGTCAGAGGGAAATTTTATCTTTTTACACGATGAGATTGACACAGTTGAAATTTGTTCTTAAAATATGACACTTAGACTAAAACATTTTCAGTGATATTTTGCTGATTAATTGTAATTTTTTTGTACAGTTTGGTTTTCACCCTCTACCCTGTGGTAGACTTCATGCTCTCATGTCATGTTCAGTTTTGCTAAGTCTTTTAAAATATTGGTTTAGCCTTGGAAGAAGGTGGTGTTTTATATTGAGTTCTGGGTACGACAGTAGAGAAAGGTTGTTTAGACAGATTGAAGGTGATTGGCTAAGGAACCAGAGACAACTTGAGGAAATTTTCTTTGTTTGGCACAGGATGAGGGCGTTGCTCGCTAGACCAGCATTTATTGCCTGTCCCTAACTGTACAGAGGGCAGTTAAGATTATAGTCAGCAAGTATACATCTGGATTAAAAATCAAATGCTGGAGAAATGAGCAGGTCTGGCAGCATCTGTGGAGAGAAAAACAGCATCAATATTTTGAGCCCAATATGAGTCTTGGAACAGTACAGCATAGGAACAGGCCGTTTGGCCCACAATAAGAGTGTTTGCCAGGTAGGCTGCTGACACATGCTGCAGGTCTGAGATTTACGTTAATGTGAATTGCCTTGACTCTTTTTTGGAACTCTGTGCTATGGAGTACATATACATACAATCCAATTATGGACTGTTAACCTTTGAAAAAGAATTGTGAATATCTTGTTTAATCTTAAAATGCCTTAAGATTTTAGTACTATTTAGTCATAATCCAAACTTTGTGTATTGTGTACAAACTACTGAAAAACAGAACTGGAAGTAATGCCAACCACCCCAGCAAACCAAGGCATATAAATAACAAGCCGGACAGAACACCAGCGCTTCACTGGAGGTGCACTGACGATGTTACCCAGCGGGGTAACTAAATGTCTGCAATCAAACACACTGGCTCGGCGAGCAAGTCTACAAACTCATCCACGACCCGAGCTACAAATCTTCTCAAAAAGTTAAAACACCCTCTGTTTTATTCATTGCTTCCTGAGCAATTCCCTTAGATGACAATCTTGATTTATTTACTTTTTGAACGGGCAGCCATAAGTATACCATAATCCTCTGATGAATTCTTAGCTCCAGCTATTCTCAGGTGTAAAAGTTTCATTTTACCACCTTGGTTGTGGATGCCTTAGTCCCATATTCTGGTTAGTTTTCAATACTTGGGAGATTTATTATTATTTTCTCTTTTTAATAACGTGTTGCCTAACTCTAACTGCCCTTGAACTGAGTGAATTGACTCAAGTAAGCCAGAGTCAATCATAATTCTGTGCGCATGGATTTGCATGTTGGCCAGAACTGGTAATGACTATGGCTTTGCTTCCCTGAAAGAGATTCATGAGTCAGCTGTGATTTTTACAGCAATTCTCACTCATGGTGACGATGAAATCAGCTTTATATTTTAGATTTATTAAATGTATTTAAATTCTACCAGCCACCTTCCCTCTGTTGCTTTCTTTGAAGATTTCATAGTTTGAAAGTAGAAGAAGAATTCCACTGTCAGTAGATTCTTCTTCTACTTTGAATCAATGAAATCTTCCAGTGTTTGTTCCTTTTCAAAATTTAAGCTGAGGTTAAGTCAGTGATGAAATTAAATTCGTCTTATAGTGCATGTCTGTCTGTCTGTCTGTCATTTATTTTACTATCTTCTCTGTGAGCTGCAAATCACAAAAGGTGCAAGTTGCAGCCACCTGATCAGAGGTATAGATAGAGTAGACAGCCAGAGACTTTTTCCTAGGGTGGAGGTAGCTTTTACGAGGGGATATAGTTTTAAAGTGAAAGGAGGTAGATATCGGGGAGACGTCGGAGGTAGGTTCTTTACTCAGAGTGGTAGGGGCGTGGAATGCATTGCCGGAGAGGGTAGCGGAGTCGGCCTCATTAGGGGCATTTAAGCGGCTATTAGATAGGCATATGGATGATAGTAAAAGGTAGCAGTGGAGGTTTAGATAGACCTTCAGTTTAGGGTAAAAGTTCGGCACAACATCGTGGGCCAAAAGGTCTGTCCTGTGCTGTACTGTTCTATGTTCTATGTTATGTGGATTGGTTATGCAAAATTATTCGTAGTGTCCAGGGATGCGCAGGCTAGGTGGATTAGCCTTGGTAATTGTGGGGTTGCGGGGTTAGGGTGCTCTTCGGATGGTTGGTGCAGATTTGATGGACCGTCTGGCCTCTTTCCACAGTGTAGTGATTTTATGAATCTATAAATTGCCATAGAACAGGTACTATCATGCATTTCGTTATGGGTGTTGCTGGCTGGCCAGCATTTATTGCCTGTCCCTAGTTGCCCTTGAGAAGATGGTGGTGAGCTGCCTTCTTGAACTGCTACAGTCCACCAGCTGTGGGTTAACCCACAATGTCATTCGGAAGGGAATTCCAGGATTTTGACCCAGTGACAGTGAAGGAACTGCAATTATATTTCCAACTCTGGTGAGTGGCTTGGTGGGGAACTTGAAGGAGGTAATGTTCCCACGTAACTGCTGCCCTTGTCCTTCTAGATGGAAGTGGTTGTGGGTTTGGAAGGTGCTGTCTGAGGATCTTTGGTGAATTTCTGCAGTGCATCTTGTAGATAGTATACACTGCTGCCACTGAGTGTTGGTGGTGGAGGGAGTGGATGCTTGTGGATGTAGTGCCAATCAAGCAGGCTGCTTTTTCCTTGTTGGTGTCGAGCTTCTTGAGTGTTGTTGGAGCTGCACCCATCCAGGCAAGTAGGGAGCATTCCATCACACTCCTGACTTGTGCCTTTAGATGATGGACAGGCTTTGGGGAATCAGGAGGTGAGTGATTCGCTGCAGTATTCCGAGCCTCTGACCTGCTCTTGTAGCCACTGCATTTATGTGGTGAGTCCAGTTGAGTTTCTGGTCAATAAAAGCCCCCAGGAGCTTGATCGTGGGGGATTCAGTGATGGTAACGCTATTGAATGTCAAGGGGTGGTGGTTAGATAGTCTGTCTCTTATTGGTGATGGCCATAGCCTGGCATTTGTGTGGCATGAATGTTACTTGCCACTTGTCACCCCAAGTCTGGACATTGTTCAGATCTTGTTGCATTTGAACATGGACTGCTTCAGTATCTGAAGAACAAAAACAAAGTTGCTGGAAAAGCTTGGCAGGTGTGGCAGCATCTGTGAAGGAAAAAAGAGTTTACGTTTCGGATCCGGTGACCCTTGGAGTCGCGAATGATACTGAACATTGTGCAATTGTTGGTGAATGTTCCTACTTCTGACCTTATGATGGAGGGAAGGTCATTGATGAAGCAGTTGAAGATGGTTGGGCTGAGGACGTTACCCTGAGGAACTCTTGCAGAGATGTCCTGGAGCTGAGATGATCGACCTGCAACAACCACGACCATCTTCCTATGGGTCAGGCATGGCTCCAAGCACTGGAGAGTTTGCCTCCTGATACCCATTGATTCTAGTTTTGCCAGGGCTCCTTGACGCCACGCTCAGTCGAATGCGGCCTTGATGTCAAGGGCTGCCACTCTTGCCTCACCTCTGGAATTCAGCTCTCTCGTCCATGTTTGAACCAAGGCTGTAATGAGATCAAGAACTGAGTGGCCCTGACGGAACGCAAACTGAGTGTCACTGAGCAGATGCTGCTTGATAGCGCTGTTGATGACACCTTCCATCACTTTACTGATGATCAAGAGTAGACTGATGGTGTGGTAATTGGCTGGATTGGATTTGACATGCTTTTCACAAACAGGACATGCATGGGCAATTTTCCATGTTGGATAGATACCAGTGTTGTAACTGTACTGGAACAGCTTGGCCAGGGGAGCAGCAAGTTCTGGAGCCCAAGTCTTCAGTACTGTTGCCGGAATGTTATCAGCGCCCTTGGCATTTGCAGTATCCAGTGTCTCCAACCGTTTCTTGATATCATGTGGCGTGAATCGCGTTTGCTGAAGACTGGTATCTGTAATGCTGAGGACCACTGGAGGAGGCTGAGATGAATCATCCACTCGGCACTTCTGGCTGAAGATTGCTGCAAGTGCTTCAGCCTTGTCTTTTGACTATTGTGCTGAGCTGTTCCATCATTGAGGATCGGGATATTTGTGGAGCTGCCTCCTCCGGTGAATTGTTTAATTGTCTACTACAGTTCACAATTGAATGTGGCAGGACTGCAGAGCTTAAATCTGATTTTTTGTTGTGGGATCACTTAGCTCTGTCTATCATTTGCTGCTTGTGCTGTTTTGTCATACAAGTAGTCCTGTTTAGGTGGCTTCACCAGATTGTATCCTCATCTTTTGGTATGTCTGGTGCTGTTCCTGGCAAGCCCACCTGCACTGTCCATTGAACCAGCGTTGATCCACTGGCTTGATGGTAATGATTGACTGGGGGATATGCCGGGCCATGAGGTTACAGGTGGTGCTGGAGTACAGTTCTGCTGTTGATGCCCCGTCTTGGAGTTGCCAGATCTGTTCGAAGTCTGTCCCATTTAGCATGGTGATAGTCCCACACAACACAGTGGAGGTTAATCTCAACGTGAAGAAGGTCCTTTGTCTCCACAAGGACTGTGTGGTGGTCGCTCTTGCTGACACTGTCATGGACAGATGCATCTGCAGCTGGCTGGTTGGTAAGGAATGGGTCATGTATGTTTTCCTGTCTTGTTGGTTCCCTCGCCACCTGCCGCAGACCCAGTCTAGCATCTGTGACCTTTAGGATCTAACCAGCTTGATCTGTAGTACTGCTGCTGAGCCACTGTTGAAATCCCCCACCCAGAATACATTTTGCGCCTTTGCCATCCTCAGCGCTTCCTCTAAGCTCAACATAGAGGAGTACTGATTCATCAGCTGAGGGACAATGGTACATAGTAATCAGCAGGAGGTTTCCTTGCTCACATTTCATCTGAAGCCGCGAGACTTGATGGAGTCCGGAGTCAAAGTTGAGGACTCCCAGGGCAACTCCCTCCCAACTGAATACTGTGGTGCCGCCACCTCTGTTGGGTCTGTCCTGCTGGTGGTACAAGATGTATCCAGAAATGGTGATTGTAGTGTCTTGAGACATTGTCCGTAAGTTACGATTCTGTGAGTATGACTGTCAGGCTGATGTTGACTAGCCTGTGAGACAGCTCATCCAATTTTGGCACGAGCCCCCAGATATTGGTGAGGAGGACTTTACAGTGTTGACAGGGCTGTTTCTGTCATTGACTTTTCTGGTCCTTGGGTTGATGCCAAGTGATCCGTTCTGTTTCATTTCTTTGACGTTTCGTAGCGATTGGCTTGCGAGGCCTTTTTAGAGGGCATTTGCAAGTCAACCACATTGCTGTGGGTCTGGAGTCACATAGGTCAGACCAGGTGAGGATGGCAGACTGCCTTTTCTGAAGGACATTAGTGAGCCAGATGGATTTCGGCATGACGCACAAAGAGATACAAAGGACAGTCACAAAGATTTCAGTGCAAGTTTTCCATCTACCTTCTTTGCTGAGTGATCCTATCTTCTCTAACTTGTTGCAAGAAAACCTTTCTTGGTAGTAATGAAAGCCTTCAGCATGACTTATTAACCAACTTTTGCATGTTCTTTTAATCTGCTTGTTTGCCTTTCTACAGTTCATAATTCATCATCATGTGCTTTCTGAATTTTCAATTAATTTGAAACTCTTGTTCTGTAGAATCTTCAGTTGAGATTCATTTTTGTCTTTGTTTTGTCTTTTATACAGTCTGTAATGCTCACTGCCATTTCTTCCCAGGTAACTTGAGGTTGATACGCTTAGACCTTTTTTTTTAATCTACTCCCAGTACCTTATGTCTTTAACCTGTGACTTCTTGTGGTTTGAAATTGAAGTTATCTAGTTGCTTTTTGTTTTCCAAAGATTTTGCTAAACTTAAGAATTTTGTCCACTTAACTTTACAGCTCTTAGGTTTTCCTTGGGAATTTAGTAAAACTGCTGAATTATAACATGATTTCCACTGTTTGAGTGTTTGAACTTTATTCTGGCTGTCACAGTGTAATGGTCATTTTCCTTGCCTCATATCCAAACGTACCCTTGAATTCACTTATTAACTGGAGGACGATATTGATCTGATCCTGATAACCATGTAACCATTGCTTATTGGAGTTGGAACTTTGTGATAACGAGGTAATTCCAAAGATGATTTTTAAATGTTGGGTCATGGTGCTTGTGCATATAGCAGTGCACCCAGTGAAATCACATATTTTAATCCCACTGTTCCTGTTTTTGTGCCATTTTCATTGAATGGAATCTTGCAGTGTAGAAAGAGATTTGGTCCAATTTGCCTGTAATAAGTTTTTTTGGAGCGTTTCCCAATTTTCTTCACTTGCTAGACTTTACTTCCTCATCCCATACGTTTTTCTCTTCACATGCATCCGTTCCTTTTCTGAAAGATGAAATGCAAACTGCTTTCATCATCCTTTTTGGGTAGTGTTTTCCAAATGACCTAACTTGCTGTGTTATCACATTAAATCTTCCCATAAGCTCCTCTGCATATTTTGAATAACAATTCTTTCTATTTAGTTCTGTATGAATACTTGAAATATCTTACTGTCGGCATTGCACTTAGTTTCCAATGACCATTGGGAGTGGTAATGAATCTAGCCAGTGTCGCTGACAACCCACAAATGCAAGTTATTTTGTAAAAATCCTTTGCGTGCAGATTTGACAACTTCTAAACTATGATGTCTTGACTTGTCAATGCTCCAGCTAACACAATGTGTGCATACAAAATTTAGCATGAATATTTATTAGCCGGTGGGTGGTGTCACTGGACAGGCCGGTAACTAGGACTGTAGAGGGGGGCTTTAAACTAATTAGACTGGTGGAGGGTTTGGGAAAGGGGAAATGTAGGCTTTAAAAAAGAGGAGGATATGGAAGTATTTGGATAATGACACCCAGACCGTGACAGAGTATACAAACATTGAAAATGAGCAGTCAGTAAAGTAAAAAGAGGGGATGGGGTGGTGTAGAGAATGGCTTGAAAAGTAAAATTAATGATTTGAATGCACGCTGTATTTGGGATAAAATAAATGAATGCAACAAAACAGGTTTAGGCTATGATATTGTAGCCAACACGTAGTCATAGTTAAAAGAGATCAAAGTTTGGACTTAATATTCATGACTATGTGACTTTTTGAAAAGGACAGGAAGGAAATTGTGGTGGACTAGTAGTATTAGTGTGGGATGGAATAAATATGGTAACAAGGAATGATCATGAATCTGAAGAGGATGAAGGTAAGAAATAAAAATGGAAAGAAGACATTGAAGGTCTTTTGGCCCCTTAACAGTACCTCTGTGTTGGGACAGAGAATTCATCAAGAGGTAGTGCAGGCATGTAACCAAATCAGTATGATAATCATACATGATTTTCATTTTCATGTGGATTGGATTAGTTAGATTGGGTGAGAAAGAATTGATAGTGTATTTGGGAGTTTCCTAAAGTAAGTGAAGGATCAGAATCAGCCAATTATGGAGCTGGTAATGCGTAGTGAAGCAGGTTTAATATTATGTCAGAGTAAAAGATCCCCTTAGAAATATGACCAGAACATTGTAGCATTTAGCGTTCAGTTCAGTCTGAGGAGAGGAATTTGGATTAGAAGCTATTATGTGATGCTGAGAAAGGGGTCATTATAAAGGAATGAGGGCGAAACTGACTGAAGTGGACTGGTGTTGAGCATCAAAGATGTTTGAGGAATAGGAGTAGATGTTTTTAGAAAATAGTCCATGGCTCACAGCAAAGACATATTGCAGTGAGTAAGAGGATTCCAGGAAAGTTAAAGATGTTATCAGAGTGAAAGAAAAAACATACAATGTGGAAAAGGTTAGTAGTTAGCAAGTGGATTGTTCAAGTTTTAAAAACCAACAAAAGACAATCAAACAAAATGAGGGAGAATAAACTTGCAAGTGATATCAAGATAGACAACACCAGCTTCTTTATGTACATAAAAAGGAAGAGAGAAGTCAGTGAGCAAAGGTCCCTTTAGAGAATGAGGCTGGGAAATAATAGGAATCTCGGAACTGGCAGTGGAGTTGGAATAATTAGGAACAAAAACAAAGTTGCTGGAAAAGCTCAGCAGGTTTGGCAGCATCTGTGAAGGAAAAAACAGAGTTAACATTGCGGGTCTGGTGACCCTTCCTCAGAACTATCCTTGTTCCTGATTTACAGCATCCACAGTTCTTTTGGTTTTTATTTAGTTGGAATAATTACATTGGATCAGTCTCCACAGTAAAAAGAAACACAAATAGTATTCCAAAATTACTACATATTCAAGGAGCAAAAGGAGGAGAGGAAATAAATACAAAAACCACCACCTGGAGAAAAAGTGCTAGGGAAGCTAACAGGACTAAAGATCAAAAGTCCCTTAGATCTGTTATTAGGAAAATGTTAGCATCTGTTATTAAGGATGTAATAGCAGAGCATTTAAAAATACATGATATGATCAAGCAGAGTCAGCATGACTTCATGAAGGCGAAATCCTGAATGACAAAGTTATGTTCATTTGCTGAGGAGGTAACAAGCGGTGTAGATAAAGCGGAAAACAGTGAATGTGGTATGTTAGCATTTTCAGAAGACACTTGATAAGGTGCCAACACTTGGTGTTGGAGGTAGTATATTAGCACGTATAGAGCATTGCCAGATGAGCAGAGGGCAGAGTTAGGAAAGGGTATTTTCAAGATGGCAACCTGTAACTTGTGGAGTGCCACAGAGATCAGTGCTGGGGTTCACAATTATGTACAATCTATATTAATAACTTGAATGAGGAAAGCAAATTCGCTGTAGCCAAGTTTGTGGGCAACCCAAGACTGGTTGGAAAAGCAAGTGGTAATGGTGAAATAAATAATCTGCAGAGGGATTTGGACAGGTTAAGCAAGTGGGCAAAATCTTGGCAGATGGGATATTACATAGGAAAATGTGAGATTATGCACTTGGGCAGGAAGAATAAAGGAGCTGAATGTTTAAATGGAGGAAGACCGGAAAGTTGCAGAACAGAGGGAGTTGGGTTTGGGATGCATGAATCACAAAAAGCGAGTATTTGAGTTCAGCGGGTAATATGGAAATCAAATGCAATGTTGGCCTTTGTTTCAGAGGAAATGGAGCATAAAAATATGGACCACTTGCTAAAATTATGTCAGGCACTGGTGAGAACACAGCTGGACTACTGTGAAAAGTTTTGGGCCCCTATTGAAGGAAAGATACGCTGGCATTGGAGGCAGTCCAGAGATGGTTCACTTGGCCAGTTATTGAGGGGCTGTTTTATGAGGAGAGATTCATTAGATTGGGCCTGTACATACTGGAACTCAGAAGAATGAGATGCAATCTTATTAAAACTTAAAAGATACTTAGGAGACTTGACAGATTAGTTTGGGGAAGGTTGGTTCCCTTGTGAGAGAATCTACGACCAGAGGGCATAACCTCAGTATAAGGGGGTCACCCATTTAAGATAGATGAGGAGAAATTTCTTCTCATAAAGGGTATAACTTAACAACTTTGTACTGTTCTAATAAATCTTGTTTCGGTTCCTCCTAATGCTTTTGTATCATTTGGTAATGTGAACCAGATCTAAATTGAAGATAGCTTATTTCTTTTTGATTATAACCTTGTAGAATTGAGCCCTTTTTTTCAACATAGGACTTTTTGAACCTAGTTGATGTGTATCTGAATTTCCATGTTGCTGTATTTTTCAGTTTAAATTTGACATTTGTTTTCCTGGAATTCTGTGGATTTGTATTTTTCCTACTCCAGTGTAAATTATGCATGGACAAGTACAGTGCAACAGGAGCTATTTATCTCATTCTTGTCTGTGCCAGCTACTTGGAATTTGATTACTCCAAATTTTTTAATCTTTTCCCAACTCGATGCAGTACTTTATTGCAATATTTATTTGATTCCTTTCTGAAGTTAGTATTCAAACAGTATTTTCTATTTCATCAGGCAGAGCCGTCCACTGACTTTTTTTGCCTTTGCGTTTTCTGGTATTGTTGCTAATCACCTTAAATCTATGCCTTCCGATTCTCAATCTTTCATAACTAGAATCTATTGTACTTGATCCACTCTATCTAAACCCATAATGGTTTAAAAAATTTGTAATTATCCTTCTCTGTTATGGAGAAAGGTCTTAACTTTTCCATTGGTTTATGAAACTGTCATTTCCTATCACAGCAACCATTTCAGTTAATCTGTCTCGTACAAAGTAGAGCCCCCAAATCAAAGCCATTAATTGATATCAAAAATGACGATAGTGTGTGTGCTGAACTCTGAGGAACATCATTGTATAAATTTCCAACCAGTTTGAACAATAGCCACAATTTTTCTGTCTTTTAGCCAGTTTTATTTCTCAACTTTTAGGCTTGTTAGTAAGATGGAAGCCAAATATCAAATGTCTTTTGAAAATTTACATGCACAGCACTTGCATCTCTCTCATCTGCCCCATCGATTAGTCGATCAAAAATTCGAATCAACTTAGTTGAACACAGTTTACCCTAAATAGATTTGTGCTCTCTTTTGTTAGACCAGTTTTGCTCAAATGGCTATTAATTTTCCTTGGATTATTGAGATTGTCCTCCATAAAATCCATTGCATGTTGCTATACTATTCAAAGAGCTTTGGATTATTTTTCTTTGATAACTGTTAACATACTGTGGTCTTGCCGCTCTGCTTTGCAGATTTTAGTTGGATTCTTCTCTTATCAAGGTGACATTTCATTTGCTGCCTTTTTCTACGTAATCCAATTTTCTAACTCCACTGTCGTCCAACCAGCCCTGTCTTTAATTGCCTTATCATCATCTCTGCATGCAGAACAGAAGAGGCCCTTTGGCCCATCAAGCCTGTCTGGCCAGTGCTACACTAAATTTGCACTAGGCCCATAGCTTTGAATGTTATGACACTTGAACTGCTCACTGAAGTACAAGGTTACCCACCTCAACTACACTGCCAGCTCCTCACAGAACCAGGTTTGTTTTTAGATTTAGCAGTTGTTGCTGGAGTTTTGAAGCTGGATGTAGAAGCTCTTATTCCTCTGTCTGTTACATCTAAAAGCTGAGGTTCTCTTCCTGCTGCTAGACTTGCGTGTAAGACTATCTATTTTAATGAATTTGTCTTTGCCAAAAGTCTGTTTATGGGATGTTACTGTATTGGGACAGTTAATTAGTAGTAGTTAATACATATGTTTTGTTGAGCATTTTGATAGTTAGAGTTAAGCCATTTCTTTTTATTTTGTCTGTTTTATAACTGTCGTGTAAAAATGAAATGGGTTTTGTTTCTGGTAGCTGAGCTAATTGAATTGTATCTGGAACACAATGCCTTACACTTGACTTTGAATAAGATGTATTTTGAGGGAGTTTGATCTGGTCTATAATATTCTATGTACATAAATGTAACTATCTTGAATGACATCATTCTGCTTTAATTAGACCGTTTTAAGAACAATTAAGGATCCATCTCTGACCTTGTGGAAATTGTTAATTATATTTGCATTGAGAATTAATTTAATTTTCATATTTTAAAAATATGTAATCATCTATCATGCTAGCTTTTCTTATTGAAGATCAATGTTTGCATTTCTGCAACTTTGTTCAAAATACATCTAGCTAGATACTACTACTTCAATTCAACTTGTCTAAATCTCCATATTTCATCCATGACAGCAAAGTAGTTTGTTGTACTTCACATGGGTGGTTAGATGGTCTGTTTGTTTTTAACGTTTTGCTTAACCTTAGGTTCTGTATGTTTTTCCACTGTTGATCATAGATTGTTGCCTCACAGCAGAACATGCAGAACTTGAACAATTTGGGGTGTTGTAAATTATCGCTTCTAGCAATTTTGTCTTCTAACTTAATGGTGTTATTCACTTAAGAGTGATTTGAGTTGTGTTGTGGCTACTTGAGTTTTGGCAGAGTATGGAAATAGACATAGTTTTGTAATACTTTAGTGACTCGTTAGAGTTCAGGCAAGCAACTTGATTACTGAAATCAAACTGGTAAAGATGTCATTCTTATCAGTCCATAGTTTAGAATAATGGCGCAAGTATTGCTGAAAAAGACATTTTGTTGAAGCTTTTGCCAACTGTACCCAACCAGCACATGCTTGCAAAAAGCAGTGTCCAACATCAGATGTAATTCCACAATTGCTCAAGATTTGGAAAATAATCCTGCTTAAATCAAAATTACTCTGACAACCAATTTAAGATTGCCAGTCAGGCTCGCAGTGTAGTGCAGTTGGGTGTACTGGTAGCGACAAAAATATGCAGGGTGCTATTCTTTGCAGACAAAAAGAACATGGATATACGCAAAACTCAAAAAAAAAAGAAAATGGGTGACATTCATTCTTTGATTCATTTCTCAGAGCAATGCTTTAGAATCATAGAATCCCTGCAGTGTGGAAGTAGGCCATTCAGCCCATCGAGTCCACACTGACCCTCTGAAGAACATACCACCTAGACCCACCCCCTACCCTACCATTTCCCACCCTAGACACATAGCCAGTCCACCAAACTGCACGTTTGGACTGTGGGAGGAAACAGGAGCACCCGGAGAAAACCCATGCAGACATGGGGAGAACATGCAAACTCCACACAGATAGTCATCCAAGGCTAGAATTGAACCTGGGTGCCTGGCACTGAGAGTCAGTAGTGCTAACCATTGTACCACCCCTTGACTGATCAGAGTTAACCTACCTAGCTTAAACTTAAATGAAGCTTGCCAGTTGACTTTGAATCATCATCTAAGGGGATGCGTTAATGTAGTGACTGTGTCACTGGACTAGTAATACAGAACATCAGGCAAATGTTTTTGAGTCATAGGTTCAAATCCCATCATGTCAGGAAATTATGTTTTATCCTGGATTTTTTGTTGAATTCAAAGCTGATCCCAAGTAGCCACTGTCATTGTTGTTTATACCTATCTGGTTCACTTTTTCCTTTCAGGTAATGACATCTGTCATACCTACCTATACTGGCTTACATGTGACTTAGACCTAGAGCAATATGGTTGACACTTAACTGCTCTCTGGCAATTATAGATGGACGGTAAATGCTGACCTCGTCAGTGATTCCCACCTTTTATGAAGAATTTACAAAAATTGGTATTTTAAAAATAAATTTTGCTTTACATTGGTATTTTTGGAGAATTACCTTTCAGTGCAAGATATAAAAATTCAATAAAAAATGAATTTTCAGCAATGCTAAAGTTCTGTATGAGGAAAATGGGTATTTGTGTAAGAGCACTTGTCTAGTTGAAGTCAGATATATTGCATATGAGGAGGAAATGTTTGTAGGATTGGTTTCACAGTGACATAATTGCTGAGTTATAATTCCAAATTGGTTCAAGTGATTTGAGTAAATATAGAGTAGCCTCTGTGATGAAGGCATGGAAGACCCCCACTAGCATGAGCTGTAAGGCATTGATTGGAGTCTCCTGAAGCAGCTTCTCCAGGACTTGTTAATCAAAATGTTGGACCTAACTTTCTATCTTCCCCGTTGTTTGCCATATTGAATTGGGCTTCATAAGTGTTAGGATATGGTGTGAGTGTATAAGTGCGCCCCAAGTGAAAAATCGTGTTTGAACATGGGGGCAAATTCCAGCTGAAAAATTTTCACTAGAGTGTTGCTTTTGCCAAAGAGTGAAGAAATTGGTTAGATATAGGTGTAAGCATTTCGTTAGTTCAGTAGATTTCAATTCCCCTTGTATTGACTTCTTACAATATCCTTTTTTGAAAAACATGTTCAGTGTTTTTTTAAAATTCAAGTAATTTCATGATGGTGACTTGATCTGTCAGTATTTCACCACAAAGGTTTGGAAACCTGGTTCTTTGATCGTCTGTTCTTCAAGTTTAGTCGTTGTGTCATTATCTGCTGCAGTCAGGATCAGAAGAATTTTAAACACCCAGATCTGGAACATCAATCTCTTCACTTACTGATTGTTGATTTAAAAATTAACTTGGAATTTTCAGCAGTTACGAGTGAAGAGTCGAAATGCTGTGCAAGACTTAAGAGCATTTTAAAATACTAGGTGCATGGACAATCGTATTGGTTGAAACAACAGAACAATAAGGTTGATTTGAACGCAGGTTCAGTGCTAGCTCTGATTTGAAGCATGTACTGTGTTGAAACTTCAACTTAGTTCATTTCTTCACACTGGTGGAACTTTGTACAAGTGGCTGTAGGAATAGGAGAAAGCATCGATGGATCTTGAAGGTTTTGTGGTTTGATTCACATTGCAAAGCAAGGAAGATGTTTGAGAATACGGTCTGATTTTTGTGGAAATTTATTTCATGCTTTGGCTTTTTTTTTTAGAGAAAATAAGTATCATCACCAAAGTCTTTCTGTTTTGCTTAATGGCTCACTTTCTCTAAGTGCCAAGTCGTCATTTTTCCTGAGTGCTTTCAATGGACTTTAATTCTTGAAGTGAAATGAACAACTTTAAGTCATGCTGGTGAATTAGACTATACAGGTAGCTTGTGCTGACTTGTTTGATGATTTCCAGGTGAACCCACGCTCATTCTGTCTTTTTATAACTCAAGTCTGACTTGACAAGATTAATTCAGTTTATTTTGTTTTATATTAGTGGCATTTCAAAATCATCATCCTTTTCCCTGAAACCGAAGTGGCTTTGCCAATTTAAAATAAAAATCCTGATTAGATTTGAGCCAAACTCAGTGCCTCAGATTCAAGAATTTTGTTATGTCACTGCTTGTTGATGCATGTTGATGTTGAGAATTATGCTTTGCCTTGTCACTTTGGCAGTGCTTTCCATAGGATTCTGTCATGCACTTCACATGTTTACTGTTGCCTGTACTACTTTGTGTTGCCTCATGTAATTTTATCAAATTTATCTAAATAACTTGCATTTCATGCTGTTTTCTATTGTCCGCAAAGTTTGCATTTTAGCAGAGATGCTTCTATCTTCCACTAGGAAACTCTTGATTTGAAGAGTCCATCCTGTTGACTGTTGCCTTCAATTGCCATGCCAGTTCTCTAATCTGAATCAAGTCAGTGATTCAGTGAGCCTTGCACTTTTGTAGAAGGCACAAGAATCTTAGGAAATGCCTTTTAAAAAAAAAAATAATTCAGTTGATTCTGCAGATATTTAGACACTTAAAAGACCTGTTGGAGGTTTTGAGGTGTAACCTATATGTAGAGTTATAACCTGACAGAGTGGATGTTGGGAAGATGCTTCCATTGGTCAGAGAGACTAGGACCCGAGGGCACAGCCTTCGACTAAAGGGAAGACCTTTTAGAACAGAGATCAGGAGAAACTTCTTCAGCCAGAGTGGTGAATCTATGGAATTCACTCTCACAGAAGGCTGTGGAGGTCAGGTACGTTGAGTACATTTAAGACTGAGATAGATAGGTTCTTGATTATCAAGGGGATCAAGGGTTACGGGGAGAAGGCAGGAGAATGGGGTTGAGGAACTTATCAGCCAAGATTGAATGGCGGAGCAGACTCGATGGGCCGAATGGCCTAATTTCTGCTCCTATGTCTTATGGTCTTAAACTTCTGTATAGTGTGTGACAGTTAAATAATAATTTATAACAAAAACAGAAGTTGCTGGAAAAGCTCAGCAGGTCTGGCAGCATCTGTGAAGAAAAATCAGAGTGAACATTTTGGGTCAGGTGACCCTTCCTCAGAACTCTGCTGATCTTTTCCAGCAACTTCTGTTTTTATTCATGATTTACAGCATCCGCAGATCTTTCAGTTTAAGCGCTCATTTATGTTGTGCTGCAGATTGCTCTTGATTGCACTTTCGTTATAAGTATTCCATTATCTGCTTTGTAAGTACTAGAATTGTTGCATAACTTTTGAAAGTATATTGGCTAGTTTGAAAAGGATGTTTTATTACTTGGATGCCATGTCGAGAGAGTTGACTGTATGCCGCATGCGCTTTTACAAAGGTCAGTAATCTAGGTCTTTCTATGTTCTCTTTTCAACAATTGTATTTTCTAAGATGATTACACTTTAGATGCAAGGGTTGGCTCCTGTATTTTGGTGATGCATTTTTTAATGATTTCTCATGGCTCAGCCAAAAATGAAAACAGGCTTATTATTTCAAAAGAACTAATGCCTAAGTTGGAATTCAGACTCTAAGTTGAGACAGCATTAATCACCTGCTAGAATTATTGGGTTGCGGTCTGTTGTATCAGAATTTAATAGCAAAGATCTTCTAATTTTACTTGACCTATTGTGAATAGTTTACGTGTTATCATTGCATAGCAGAAGTTTAAGGAAGCACTTCCCTTTTGTCTTGCAGTCCTTACAGCTGCTGTCACACAAGCTTCCTTACAGTCTATGCTTCATAAGCTCCTCACGGCTGGACCATCAGCTTTAAGCATCACTACTCTCCTTTCCCAAGCTGCACAGTTGTCTTCTCAGGGTAAGGTTAAAATAATATGTACTTTTGCTTCTCTATCAGCACTTAAAAATTGCAGTGACCTCCAAACCGTCCCTTGAGGTTCAAAATGTTATCATGTATTTTGGAATGCGTTGATTTGTTCACTTTCTTTATGTGCCTATCCAGTTGAGGGCTATTAATATTGGGAGGAGATCATTTACCTCATACCAGTAATGGAAGGCCTTGCTGAAGTATTTCCAGCTGGATGAGGAAAATTCTACTGCTTTGGGCAGTCAAATTTTTGCTCGACAAATATTTTGGTGAGAATGTTGCTAAACCTCTGGTTAAAACTTGTATTCTTAATACACTACGATTCCCAGTATTTAATTCATGGTTGTGCATATTTTTTAAAAAGTTGCCTTGAAATTCTGCCTCGAATGGGTGTGTGAGTGAGTCCTGTTGCAGATTGTATTGCCCTTTTCAGTCATTCACTTTACTGTTCTGAAAGATCAGCAACAATTATACAAGTAGGAACCAATTCAAACTGGTACTTCATAAATAGTATTGAAAAAGATTGAGCTGAATCTTAAAGCTTCAATTTGGTCTTCACCTTTGATCAATAATGCTCCTTTGTTTGACTTGATAACCTTGCAATTAGGATAACAAGTGACAGTTGATCAACAAAGCTAATAGAGTAGGGATCTTCACAGGAGTTTAGTCCTGCTTATAACAGTGCAGATAAAGCTCCTTCTGTGCAATTCCATTCCAAAGCATGTCGACAAGTTGCTTTCTTACGATGTGATGACAGTTGCCCAACAGATTTCATTCAGCTTTTTAAAGGTCAGAGTTTATATTGATCAGCGAAAACACAAGTAAAATGTCTCCAACTTTCATAATAGTGTGAAAAGTCCTCAGAACATGAACATTAAAACTGGGAGTAGTGCTTTCCTTGTCCTTGATTAACTGTCCTATCACCTTTGTTGTTCTACTTTTGTTCAGTTGCTGAGTTAGCCATTTGCTGCCTTGCTCTTCTTCATATTATTGAATTATGGGTGAGCATCAGTTTTCAACTTTAAATCTCACTTTACAAATTATTTTTACATCATTAATTGCAGCGATCATTTTAAATATCTGAAATTCTGTTTTCCTAGTTTGTCTTGTATGACATGCTATTTTTGTCAAAACTTGTGTCTGAGAATGGGTTGAATGGCATGAGAGATTATCACTGACAAGAAAAATGAAGTTAAGCAGAACACTTTTCATCTCTGGAGCTAGAACTTAAATATTTGTAAATATGTATTTTATAAATCTGTTTGAGTACATTACCATTTGATTTGCAGAATTGAAGTAAATGTATTATTTCCCCCCTACTTCTGTCTGGCATTCCTATCACGAACAACTGAGCGGCTTTTCCCACCACCACCAAATCACCTGTGGCAGTTTTTACCTATTAACCACCACTGTTAAGTCACCCATGTTTTCCAATTGATTAATTTACATGCAATTGAAGTAAATGTATATAATTCATTCATAAACCAGTGTATACTTGTTTTTTTTTAAGACGGTGTTAATACACCTGTGCAAATGCTCTTAGCTGTGAAATGAAATGACCCAAGTTAACATGTCTTATTCTGTGAGCCTTCCAATTCCACACTTTGCAGCTTGGTTGGAGTTTCTGCTGTTAGCACAGTGGACAATTTGAGTACAAATGGCACCTGTTTGAAGAAATATTTTCTTACCTTGTGTGACTGAGTTCAAAGAAAAATTTCAGTCAGCCAAATTTCACTTGCATCAGTGCAATTGGGCAACACTTCAAAATGTAAAAAAAATTAAATCATTTGAGAGTCAAATTGTTCAGTTTGCTGGTTTAACATAGCTCAGAACTAAGAGTCTTCAGTCAGATATTAATATCGTTCTTTTATAATCTGATTATAAACTGCTGAAAATTCTGAAAATATTCAGAACTGATAGTTTAAATTGTGATACTGTTTTGACTTAAAGTGGTCAGAGCCTTCAAAACATGCTTGTTTGTTCCCCACTGCCAGAAATAACTGGTTTAATATTTGTACGCTAACTTCAAAGGCTGTAAACTGAGTTCAGTTGGTGGAAAGTCAGTACACTAATCACCTGGGAGGTACCTCCCGATGGAAGGTATGGAGGTTCGGTGTGGCCAGGTCTGGTTTCTCGCATGATGTTTTCTAGAAGGTCACAAATTCATTGTACACTGAATGTTATTTGTTTCAAAAATTGCATTATCTCTTGTGATGCTTAGTTTGATTTTGAGTGTATCGTCGTGGAACAATAGCTGCACACACGCTGTTTTTGTTAGTTAGTCTTTCCATCCATCCACCATCAAATGCCCTTAAAGTTCTCAAAGTCATGAGTTATGTTTCTTGCAATTTTTTAAGTCACTATAATTGCATTGCACTACAAGTCAGAAGCCAAGACTAGCACTTGATTCTGTACTTAAAAATGTAATTATAGTCTTGGTGAATGGCAACTGATTAGATGCTTGGCTTTGTCTTTCTCTCCCCTCACTTGAAGGTAGCGACATTATTGGGGTACTGTTCCAACAAGTTCTTTATTTGTTCTTGGGAGGCAAGCCCACCATTTTTTCCCATTATCAGTGGTCTTTGTCAGGGTTCTGATTGTCTGCTTTCTTGAAGTTCTGCAGTTGTATGTGTGATGAAGGTTTTTGACCCAGTGTGGAATGATGAAATAATCGTAAGTCATAGTGTATGGAGGGCAGTTAGATGACAGTGTTGCCTGCTGCCTTACTACTCTTGTTCTTGTTGATGGTGGTCATGGAAGGTGCCAGTGAGTTGTTGCAATGCACTTATAGATAGCAGATGCTGCTGCTCTACACTGGTGAAGGAGGCATTGTGTGTTAAAATTGGACGTGGGGTCCTGCCAAATGGACTGCTTTGTCATTGGATGGTATTGAACTACTTAAGAGCATTGTTAGAGTTTAATAACCAGCAAATGTAATGGTTTTGCTGCTTTAGACAATGTCCTTGATTAAAGAAGTCTCCTTTTCAGAATGTTTGTAATAAATGTATATCCAGCTGTTAGTATAAATTAAGATTTCATATGTAACAATTTCATAGCAATCGTAGTCATGGAATCATACTTGTCATCGGATGTTGCTTGACACGTGGGACAACTGACCCAATTTGGCATGTCTTCACGTGTTAATGAGGGTAAACTGGGCAAGGTTTGTCATTTCTGATGCCAGGTTGACGTCACTTTTTCTGTCCACTTTTATTTGGCTTCAGCTTTCCTGCAATTTTCATGCAAATGAATGCCTTTCTGGGCCAACTACATTTGTATGTTTGTATAGATTTCGTGAACATGCGTGTTAGAAGTAGGTCATTTTACCCCTCAAACCTGCCATTTATTTAATGAGATCATTGCTAATCTGATTGTAAACTCAATCCTCAGTGACACCTTGTTTTTTAAACCATGACCTCTAGTTTACATTTACCCCGCAAAAAGATATCCTCGCAACACTGACCCTGTCAAGACCCTTCAGGATTTTATATCTTTAAATTGTCACCTCTCACTCTTAACTCCAGTGGATCTTAGTTTTAGCCTGTCCACTTTTCCTCATAAGATAACACCCTCTCCCATTGAGAATATTAGTTTAGTAAAGGTTACAATGCTCTTTTTTAAGGAAACCAATACTGTACCAATGCTCCAGATGTGGTCTCACCAGTGTCTTCTTTACCTGAAGCATATACTGTGTACATTTGTATTTGTTTCTCTTGGAATAAATGATAAGCATTCTATTAGCTTTCTGAATTTTTGTCCCCGCAGTTTAGCCTTCTTGAAATTCATGCACAGGGACCCTTGGATTCCTCTGCATTTCAATTCAGCAGTCTCTGGCCATTTAGATAATATGCTTCTTTTAAATCTTTCTGCCAAATGGATAGTTTCACCTTTTGCCACATTACACTTGATTTACCAGATCTGTGCCCACTCACTGAATCCACCTACATCCCTGTGTGGCCTCCTTGTGTAGTATTCACAATTTACTTTCCATCCATCATGGTGTCATCAGCAAATTTAGCCATCATCTTTTCCTCATCCAAGTCATTTAGATAAATTGTAAAAAGTTGAGGTTCCAACACTAATCGCTGTGACACATTGCACACAGCATCTTGCTAACGTGGAACTGAACCATTTATGCTTACACATTCCCTGTGAGGTAGCCAGTCTTCTATCATTGCTAATCCGTTACCCCCTACACCATGAGCTGCTATTTTCCACAATAACCCTTGACGCGGCACCTTATCAAATGCTTTTTGGAAATCTAACTACAAAACATAGAAGTTCCCTTTCATTCACAGAACTGTTATTTCAAAGAATGTCAATAATTGGTTAAATATAAGTTCCTTTCGAAAACCATTCTGTTTGATTACCTTTAAATGTTTTGAGGTGCCCTTCAATTGCTTCTAACATTTTCTCCATGACAGACGTTAAATTAACTGGCCTATGGTTTCCTCTCTGTTTTTCAGTGAAGTTGTGTTTTCTATCTTGGGATCTAATGGAACCTTCCCTAAATCAATGGAAATAGAAAAATCCAAAACAGATGCATCCACTGTTCCATGTGCCACTTCCTTTCAGATCCTGTAGTGAAGTGCATCAAGATTATGGGAACTTGTGCTAACAGTTTGCTCAGTACCACTTCCCTGGTGACAGTGATGTTCTTAAATTCCCTTTTCTCTTTATACAGCTGTTTGTAAAATATTGCATGTGTCCTCTATCATGAAGACTGATGCAAAGAACTTGTACATCTGCCATATCATTTTAGATTAATTCCCAGACTAATTTCTATAGGACTAATGTTCACTTTTGTAACTTCTTTAACTTTAAGTAACTGCAGAAACTCTTTCTAACTGTTTATATTTCTAGCTAGTTTTCTCTCACTTTTCTCTCATTAATCTTTCGGCCATTCTTTGCTGATTTCTATGTTCTGTCCACCTCTGACCTGCTACCCAACTTTGCTCAATTGCATTCTATCCTTTAACTTTTCTATGTTATGGGCCCTTGTTGGCATCTTTGTTGGAATATATCAGATTTGTATCTTCTGAAAATATCCACACAAATGTCTGCCTTTTGAGATTGAATTAAGTCTTCATGTAATTTACCAGTTCACTTTTCATGCTCTCATAATTGTCCTTCCATAAGTTTAAATTACTTGCCTTAGATCCAGTTGTTTCTCCCTCGAACAAAATATAAAATTCAATCATGTTATGGTTGCTCTGACCTGGGAGAGCCATTACTTTGGTCTTTAATTCCATCTCATTGCACAATAGCTTACTCTCTGGCTCCAGAATGTGCTGTTCTAATTCAGATTTCCTTCCTTCCTTTAACAGCAGTCTGGCGGTTTCATGGTTATTATTTTAGGATTATTCCCTGTTTAGGAATTGGAACTTGTATTCAGCGCATTTGTCAGGACCATTGAAGCATTAGTCCAGCAAAGATGTCATAGCAATGTCAAAATAGCAGACTCCACTCAATGTCCAAACACCAAGCCCAGAGCTGCCCGAGTAGAAATTCTGAAATTGAAATCGTGGCTTCTGATATGTGCCACCTTATGGTAATTTACATCTTAATTTCTTTGTGTTTCACCCTGTGCATTCACTAATTCCTGAGCTGAGCACAGAGCTGTTGTAAAATGAATTGATTAAGGATTGCATTTAACAGGATTGCACATTGCATGCTTCGATAGAGAGGGAGTGTCCAAGCTGTGGGAAAACATGGAAATTAAGTAACTGCATATCAATTGAAATCAGAAGATGCATGGCTTGGGGCAACCTTGTGGAGGCAACAGGGATATCGGCAGTTAGGTGGACAGCCAGTGAAACCACGTTCACTTTTGACAAGGTCTGCTGCATCTTGTGACACTTGGACACATATTTAAGCTAAGTTAAATTTGCAGCACCTGTTTATCTTACATATGTATTTGTTTTAAAAATGCAAAGATAATCAACTGCTGGGATACAATTTCTATTTTAGTTTCATTCTGTTCTAAATTGAACGAAATCGAAATGTAATCATGTTGGAGCTTGCAGACACAAAGGTGTTGAAGTAAATATTTTGCTAATTTTTGAAGGAAGTTAAAGAGTAAGAGAGTAATCTATTTGGGCAATATAATGCTCATTGTATTTAAGTTTGTCCACCAAGTTTCATCTGTGGCTTCTAATACATTTAAATATGTTTTGGGTGATTTTAACTTCAAAAAATATTTGGGTTTGTAATATTTCCCAGGGCTGCTTTCACGTGAGAAAATATTCTGTCAGAAACTTGGTACCTTTAACAGCTTTGCTTTAATGTAGGAGAAAGCAAGAACTGCAGATGCTGGAGTCACAGTCAATACAGTGTGGAGCTGGAGGAACACAGCAGGTCAGGCAGCATCAGAGGAGCAGGAAAGTCGATACTTCGGGCTTACACCCTTCATCATAGTCCTGATGAACGGTGCAAACCTGAAACGTCGACTTTCCTGCTCCTTTAATGCTGTGTTCCTCAACCTCCGCACATTATTGATTTTGGCTTGAATGCATCCTAATTACAATTCTTCTTCTCACCCACAATGTCTGTAGAGTCTTATGGTGAAAAATAAGATTTTCCCTGTTGAATAATTTCAAATTGACTTTCTTTTTGAAACAGCCCAGCAGTCTAATCAGTCACCAATGTCATTGGCATCAGATGCATCGTCCCCAAGGTCGTATGTGTCTCCAAGAATAAGTACGCCACAGACTAACACTGTTCCTCTTAAACCACTGATGAGCACACCTCCAGTGTCATCTCAACCAAAGGTAAAACCAAAACCAGTTGATGTCTAATGTTAATGTTTCTTTATTATAAAAATATTTAGGAGGGACCGTATTATAACAGTGTATCCTTTCAAACTTTATTTGAATAGTTTGAGTTATCGTAAATTATACGGGCTAACTTGAGTTGCAGTTTAAGCAAAGTTTCAGTATTTTTCCTGCCTGAAAATGCCGCATTCTTAGCAACACTCTTTAATTTTTTTTCGGTAAGTATAGCAAATGGATGCAGTAGTATTTGACTTTAGTATGAGATGTAATATGTGCAATAACAAAAAGTGATCTATTAGAAGATACAATCCATATGGTGAAGGTCAGAAATAAGTCAGGAGATAATGAGGGCATGCACAAAAGGCAGGCCATGAATCATGGTTAACTTTAATCTCGTAGATTTTGGAAGTAATTGACAAAAGTAGTCAGGAGAAAGAATACATAGAGTGTAATCGGAATCGTTTCCTAAAACAGCATATTGTGATCCATCTGGGGAATTGGGCTGTTTTGGATCTGGTAATGTATATAGAGACATGTTTAATAAATTATCCGAGTATAAGATCTTAAAAAACAGTGACCATAACATGGTAAAATGTAGGACTCAATTTGAGAGTGAGAAATTTGAATCATAAACAACTCTGTTAAACTTAAATAAGGGTAATTACAAAGGAATAGAGCGGAATTGTGTGGAATGGACTGGCAAAGGAATTTAGCAGGGAAGGCAGTGCGGAACAGTGGCAGATGTTTAAGAAAATAGTGCCTCACAACAAAGATATATCCAGTGAGGAAGGAGAATTTTATGGAGGGATAAACCAACCCTTGTTATCAAAGGAAGTCAAGGATGGTATCAAATTCTAGGCAATAAAACAAACATTGCAACAAAGATGAGTGGTAAGCCAGAGAAATGGGATAATTTTAATAACCAACAAAATATATCCAATAAAAATAGAGGGGTTGTAAACTGAGGGTAAACTCACAAGTAATATATATTTTTTAAAAAGGCATGATATGGAGTGCTGGTCTTGGACTGGGGTGGACAAAGTTAGAAGTCACACAACACCAGGTTTTAGTCCAACAGGTTTATCTGAAATCACAAGTTTCCAGAATGCTGTTCCTTCATCAGGTGGAGTAAAAAAGAATACAGTAAAAGCTTATGAATATATTAAAAGGAAGTGAGGGGCCAAAATGAACACGATTATCTTGGAGGTGATAATGAGGAATGAAGAAATGTTCAGAGGTATTGAATAATACTTTGCCTTCATAATAGTTAGTAAATAATAGTACTTAAGCCTTCATGGTAGAATATATGCTAATAGCATTCCCACAGTACTAAATAAACAAGGGGTAAAATAGGTAAAGGAAATGAATAGAATAACTAACTATCAGGGAAAACATGAGTGAAACTAATAATAGGACTGAGGGCTGTTAAGTCCCTGATGGATTGCGTCCTCGGAGATTAAAGGAAGGACTTTAATAATCTACTTGAGCAGCTGGTAGTAATCTTCTATGAATCCTTGGATCTGGAAAATCATAGAATCCCTACAGTGTGGAAACAGGCCCTTCAGCCCAACAAGTCCACGCCGATCCTCAGAGCATCCCACCCAGACCCATCCCCCTATAACCCACCTAATTTACACTACGGGCAATTTATCATGGCCAATCCACGTAGCCTGCACATCTTTGGACTGTGGGTAGAAACCGGAGCACCTGGAGGAAACCCAAACAGACACAGGGGGAATGTGCAAACTCCACACAGTCGCCCGAGGCTGGAATTGAACCCGGATCCCTGGCACTGTGAGGCGACAGTGCTAACCACTGAGCCACTGTGTCGCCCCAATGTTCCAAAGGATTTGAAAACTTCTAATGAAACCACCCTTATTCAAAAAGAGGGAAACAACAAAAAGTAACCGTATAGGCTGGTTAGCTACACGTATACCTTTCAACTGATGTTAGAATGTCAGATGTTAGGTGTAATAGTGGAACATTAGAAATATGTACTAAGCAGAATTGACATGGCTTCTAGTTCTTTGAGGAAGTAGCAAGCAGGATAGATAAAGCGGAACTCGTCAATGCAATATATTTGAATTTACAAACTATACTTGATAAGATACCTTACATATGGCTACTTAAGGTAAGAGCCTCTGATGTTGATGGTAGCAAATTAGCATGCGTATTAATAGATACTTGATTGGAGGGGTAATTCTTAGGATGGCAACCTGTAACTAGTGGAGTGCCATAGAGATCAGTGCTGGAACCAGAGGGATTTAGCCAGGTTGCGTGGCAAATGGAATATCATGTGGGAAAATGTGAGGTCATACACTTTGGCATAAGAATAAAAGAGCGAAATATAATTTAAATGGGGAAAATCTGGAAAGCTGCAGCATTGAGCTATTCGGGTGTCAAGTGCATGAATCACAAAAAGCTGATGTACAAGATTAGTAGGTATTATGAAATGTTGGCTTTTATTTCAAAGGAAATGAATTATAAAAATAGAAAAGTTTTTTGCTAAAAATACACAAGGCACAAGTTGGACCACACCTGAAATGCTGTGCGTAGCTTTGGCCCCCTTATCCAAGGACAGGTAGATGGGCATTGGAGGCGGTCCAGAGAAGGTTCTCAAGGTTGTTCATGGGCATGAGAAAAGGTTGAGTACATAAGGCTTGTGCCGTTGACGCTTGGAAGAATGAGGCAAGACCTTACTAATTCTTATGGGACTTCACAGGGTTAAGTGGAGGGGTTATTTCTGCTTGTGGGAGAATCTAGCACCAGAGAGCATAATGTCAGATTAAGAAACTGCTTATTTAAGACAGAGATGAGAATTTCTTTTCCGAGGGACTTTTCTATCTGATATTTATGACTGCAGAGGGCTGAAGAGATTGGGTTGTAGCAATATCCAATGCCAAGCGAGATTTTTAATCGGTGACAAGGTTAATGCAGGAAAGGGGCAGGAAAGTGATGTCGAGGATCATCTAAGCGGTTGTGGCCTCCCTGAATGACAGAGCAGACTCAATGGATCAAATGGTCCACTTCTTTTGTGTCTTATGGTGTTATTGTGTTTGTTTATCGGACCTAGATATACATTAAATCTTATTCAAATCCCCCGGTGAAATATCGAACAGAATATTATACTCCAGTTTCAGATATATGATGGCAATGTGTTAATTAAGATTGACTTTCCTCCAATACAAAGGATATTATTAAATTGGACAGCGTTCAGGAAAGATTTTACCATGTTATTGCCGGGATTGGAGGGTTTGAGTTACATGGATAGGCTGGGACTTTTTTTCACTGAAGCGTAGGAGGTTGAGGGGTGATGTTATAGAGGTTTATGAAATCATGAGGGGCATAGAAAGGGCGATTTATGGGCCAAATGCACGCGATACCAAATTGGAGGAAGGCCAGTTTTGACAGTATTAGGCAGGAACTTCCAGAGATTGATTGGGGGCGGATGTTTGCAGGTGAAGAGATGGCTGGAAAATGGGAAGCCCTCAAAAATGAGATAATGAGTCCAGAAACAATGTGTTCCTGTTAGGGTGAAGGGCAAGACTGGTGGGTGCAGGGAATGTTGGATGACTAGAGAAATTGAGGTTTTGGTCAAGAAAAAGAAAGAAGCATACGTTAGGGGAGGCGATGGTATTATCGCTGGACTGTTAATCCAGAGACCCAGATAATATCCTGGGAACCTGGGTTTGAATCCCGCCACGGCAGATGGTGGAATTTGAATTCAATAAATGTCTGGAATTAAGAATCTAGTGATGACCATGTTAGTTGTCTGGAAAAACCCATTTGGCTCACTAATATCCTTTAGGGAAGGAAACTGCCTGGCCTATATGTGGCTGCAGACCCATAGCAATGTGGTTGCCTCTTAACTGCCCTCTGGCCAATTGGGGATGGGCAATAAATGCTGGCATCGCAGCCAGCAAAGCCCTCGTCCTGTGAACGAATAAAGGAAGAAGAAAAAAGTTATAGACAGCAGAGATCGAGTCAATCCCTAGAAGAGTTTAAAGGCAGTAGGAGTATACTTAAGAGGGAGATCAGGAAGGCAAGAAGGGAACGTGAGGTAGTTTTGGCAAATAGGGTTAAGGAGAATCCAAAGAAATTCAATAAATACTTTAAGGACAAAAGGGTGACTAGGGAGAAAATGGAGCCCCTTAAAGATCAGCAAGGAAATGGCAGAAGATACTAACAAGTACTTTGCTGTGGAGAAGGATATGGAAGATTTCAAATGTGGGGGAAGAAATTGCAACATCCTAAAAATGTCTACGTTACAGAGAAGATGATGTTGTATGGTTTAAAAAGACACAAAGGTGGATAAATCCCCAGGACCTGATCAGATGTCCCCTATAATTCTGTGGGAAGTGATTGCTGGGCCCTTTGCTAAGATATTTGTATCATCATTAGCCATTGGTGAGGTGCTGGAAGACTAGAAGTTGGCTAATGTGGTACCAGTATTTAAGAGAAGTGGTAAGAAAAGCTATGGAACTGTAGATTGGTGAACCTGACATTGGTGATGGGCAAGTTGTTGGCGGGATTGCTAAGGGACAGGATTTACATATATTTGAAAAGGCAAGGACTGATTAGGGATGGTCAACATGGCTTTGTGTGTGGGGAATCATGTCTTCCTAACTTGATTGAGTTTTTTGAAGAAGTAACAAAGAGAATTGGTGAAGGCAGAGTGGTGTACGTGATTTATATGGACTCCAGTAAGGCATGTGAAAAATTTCCTCATGGTAGACTGATTAGCAAGGTTAGATCACATGGAATGCAGGGAGAACCAGCCATTTGGATACAAACTGGTTCAAAGGTAGAAGGTTGTGGTGGCAGGTTGCTTTTCAGATTGAAGGCCTGTGAGCAGCGGTTTGTGACAATGGATTGGTGCTGGGTCAACTTTTTTTGTCATTTATATAAATGATTTGGATGTGAACAGAGCAGATATAGTTAGTAAGTTTGCAGATGACACCAGAATTGGAGGTATACTGGACAGTCAAGAAGGTTACCTCAGAGTACAACAGGATCTTGATCAGATACTTTAGAGACTTTTAAGTGACTCTTGGATAGGCACATGGAGGGTAGTAAAATGTAGGGTATACAGGGTTATTTGATCTTAGTAGGATAATAGGTCGGCACAACATCGTGGGCTAAGGGCCTGTACTGTGCTGTACTCTTCTTTGTTTTTATTTTTCTAGATGGGCCGAGCAGCGGCAGAGATAAATATGAGGTGCTGCATTTTGGAAAGGCAAATCAGGGCAGGATGTACACTTAATGGTGAGGTCCTGAGGAGTGTTGCTGAACAAAGAGACCTTGGAGTGCAGGTTCATAGTTCCTTGAAAGTGGAGTCACAGGTAGATAGGATAGTGAAGAAGGTGTTTGGTATGCTTGCCTTTATTGGTCATTGCATTGAGTATAGGAGTTGGGAGGTCATGATGCGGCTGTACAGGACATTGGTTAGGCTACTTTTGGAATACTCTGTGCAATTCTTATCTCCCTGCCATAGGAAGGATGTTGTGAAACTTGAAAGAACTCAGAAAAGATTTACAAGGATGTTGCCAGGGTTGGAGGGTTTGAGCTATAGGGAGAGGCTGAATAGACTGGGGCTATCTTCCTAGGAATGTCGGAGGCTGAAGACTGACCTTTGTCGAGGTTTATAACGTCATGAGGGGCATGGATAGGGTGGGGGAAGGCATAGGTTTATGGTGAGAGGGAAGGATTTAAAAGGGACCTAAGAGACAACGTTTTCACACAGAGGCTGGTGCGTGTATGGAATGAGCTGCCAGAAGAAGTGGTAGAAGCTGGTGCAATTACAACATTTAAAAGGCATTTGGATGGGTACATGAATAGGAAGGGTTTAGACGGATATGGGCCAAATGCTGGTAAATTGGACTGGATTAATTTAGGATGTTTGTTGGCATGGACGAGTTGAACTGAAGGGTCTGTTTCTGTACCGTATGACTCTGCCTCAATCAGTTCAAATGTAACACAATTATCTTAATAGAATCATAGACTCCCGACAGTGCAGAAAGTGGCCATTCAGCCCATCGAGTCCTCACCAAACTTTGGAAGAGCATCCTATCCAGATCCCCACCCTATTCCCATAACCCCACATTTTATTAAGGCTAATACACCTAGCCTGCACATTCTTGGATACTGTGGACAATTTATCATACCCAATCCACCTAACCTGAACATCTTTAGATTGTGGGAGGGAAGTGGAGCACCCGGAGGAAACCTCCGCAGACACAGGAATAATGTGCAAACTCCACGCAGGTAGTCACCTCCTCAAACCCAGGTCCCTGATGCTGTAAGGCAGCAGTGCTAACCTTTGAGCCCTATTTGTTGTGATTGAAAGCTGCAGTCAGTTCTGACTTTTTGTTGTTTTATTGCTGATTTCACAATGTTTAGTGAAATGACATGATTTAAATAAATTATAGGTTCCCTCAAGAATCCAGAGTTGGATTCCTTGAGACAATTCTTACCTGAAGAACATGGAAGTTGAAATACTTTATCACTCCTGAGGAGTACCATGCTTCCTAGCTGAATTAAGGTGTAAAATAAAATACATGACTAGATGCAGAATAAGTACAATACACAATGCAATATTAATTTGGAAAAATTACTGCAATCACAGTCATGGTTCGATTGACCAGACTCCATCTAGTGGTAGGAGTTGACTAGCTAAAATCCCAGAACTACCCATACTGACCAACTTCAACCACTAGATGGAGCCCAGGCTTCCGCACAAGTTAAGGAATGGAGACAACAAGGTGCAGGGCTGGATGAACACAGCAGGCCAAGCAGCATCATAGGAGCAGAGAGGCTGACATTTCGGGCCTAGACCCTTCATCAGAAAAGGGGGAGGGGAAGGGGGTTTTGAGATAAATAGGGAGAGAGTGGGAGGCGGATAGAAGAGGGATAGAGGAGAGGATAGGTGGAGAGGAAACAAACAGGTCAAAGAGGCGGGGATGGAGCCAGTAAAGGTGAGTGTAGGTAGGGAGTTAGGAAGGGGATAGGTCAGTCCAGGGAGGACGGACAGGTCAAGGGGGCGGGATGAGGTTGGTCGGTAGGAGATGGAGGTGCGGCTTGAGGTGGGAGGAGGGGATATGTGGGAGGAAGAACAGGTTAGGGAGGTAGGGACGAGCTGGACTGGTTTTGGGATGCGGTAGGGGGAGGGGAGATTTTGAAACTTGTGAAATCCACATTGATACCATTGGGCTGCAGGGTTCCCAAGCGGAATATGAGTTGCTGTTCCTGCAACCTTCGGGTGGCATCGTTGTGGCACTGCAGGAGGCCCAGGATGGACATGTCGTCTGAGGAATGGGAGGGGGAGTTGAAATGGTTCGCGACTGGGAGGTGCAGTTGTTTATTGCGAACCGAGCATAGGTGTTCTGCAAAGCGGTCCCCGAGTCTCCGCTTGGTTTCCCCGATGTAGAGGAGGCCACACCGGGTACAGCGGAT
>NC_063333.1:33479335-33495977 GCF_021869965.1 Rhincodon typus | reverse complement strand
CGTGGGAGCACGAGGCGGCGCCGATACAGTCATCAATGTAACGGAGGAAGAGGTGGGGTTTAGGGCCGGTGTAGGTACGGAAGAGGGATTGTTCCACGTAACCTACAAAGAGGCAGGCGTAGCTTGGGCCCATGCGGGTACCCATGGCTACCCCCTTTGTCTGTAGGAAGTGGGAGGAATTGAAAGAGAAGTTGTTGAGTGTGAGGACGAGTTCGGCTAAGCGGATGAGGGTATCAGTGGAGGGGGACTGGTCGGGCCTGCAGGACGGGAAGAAGCGGAGGGCCTTAAGGCCATCTGCATGGGGAATGCAGGTGTAGAGGGACTGGACGTCCATGGTAAAGATGAGGTGTTGGGGACCGGGGAATTGGAAACGGAACCAGCTATGAAGAGAAATATGGTACAGGAGGTCTCAAAACAGTGCAGGAGGTGAGACCAGGAGATGAGAGTTGGTAGACGATGCGACTGAGAGCTAGAAACAGCAGCAGGAGAGTAGAGGCCTAAAGGTGAGATCATGTGTGCCAGCTGGCCAGCTGCAAAACCTTTGGCTAATAATGTTGAAGTTAAACTGACCGTTTTAAATGGCTATGTTAAAGTTGTTTCACAAACCATTTCAATTTATCCAGCGTTAAATGAGTCAACATTAAGCAGGGACCTAATGCATATGATTGTTATTAGATTTGAAGGTACAGGAGCATAGATAGGCTATTTGGTCCATCGAGTATGCTCCACCATTTGATCATGGCTAATATGCTTCTTAAACTCATTCTCCTGCCTCTCAATGTTGTCCTTGATCTCCTGTACTCATCAAGAACCTCCTCTGTCTGTCTTAATGATTTGGCCTCCACAGCCTTCTACAACAATGAATTCCACAGAATCACCACCCTCTGGCTGAAGAAATTCCTCATTTAAATTCTAAAAGATCATCTCTTCACACTCAGGCTGTGCCCTCGGGTCCTAGTCTCTGCTACTATTGGAAACATCTTCTCAACGTCCATTCTATCCTGGTCTCTGTGTTCTGTAAATTTCAATGAGAACCCTTTTTCCTTCAAAACTCCACTGGGTACAAGCCCAGAGTCCTGAATTGCTCCTCATATGACACACCCTTCATTCCTGGGATCATTCTTGTGAAGCTCCTCTGGGTCCCCTCAAAGGCCAGCATATCCTTTCTCAGATACGGGCTCAAACAGTCACCTCAAGATGAATGTAAACATTGGATTTGCCTTCCAACTGAAACTGCATGTCAACCTTGAGAGAATCCTGAACTAGGACTCCTACGTAACTGAGCAGCATGGATAAGTTGGGTTGAAGGGCCTGTTTCCGTGCAGTAGACCTCTGACTCGAAGTCCCTCTTGCACTTCAGATTTCCGAAGTCTTTCTCCATTTCGACAATAGGTTACGCCTCTGTTCTTTCTACCGAAATGTGTAACCTCACAGTTTGCTTGCCTGCCGCAAGTCCTTCTGCAGTCTCCATGCTTCCTCAAAACTACCTGTCCCTCCACCTGTCTTTGTGTCATATGAAAACTTAACAACAATGCCCTCAGTTCTTTTATCTAGATTGTTCATGTATAACATCAATAATTGTGGCTCTAACGCTGACTCCTACGGAACTCCACTTGTCACTGGTCGCCAATCTGAAAAAAACCCCTTTTATCCCCATTCTCTGCCTTCTGCCATGGAGTCATAGTCATACATCAAGGAAACAGACCCTTTAGTCCAACTTGTCCATACTGACCAGGTTTCTGAAACTAAACTAGTCCCATTTGCCTGCATTTGGCCCATGTCCCCGTAAACCTTTCCGATTCATGTACCTGTACAAATGTTGTAACTACCCACCTCTACCACGTCCTCTGGTAGTTCATTCCATATACTCACCATTTTCTGTATGGATGGAGTTGCTTCTCGGGTCCCTTTTTTAAAACTTGTTACAGGGGGTCCCCATTTTATGAATGTCAGACTTAGGAACACTATCCCATACAGGGTGTAATTTTTAAGACCCGACATAGGAACGTTTCCTGTATTTAGTAAAGGCCGTTTTATGTTGTCCTACGTTATATTCTGACTTGCATACAAGTCAACTTGTGAACAGACTCTTGAATGGGGCCCATTCTCAACCTGGGGGACTGCCTTTGTACAGTAATACCAGTGCCTGGGATAAGGACCTAGCCCTGGGCCGGTGAGCCAGGTCTGGGTGGGAACAGACACCCGGTCAGTTGAGACTGGCTATATTAAACAAAAGTCCAAGCCCATGAATTTTAGTTCACCTTTAAGCTATGACTTTGGAAAAAGCAATTTGCATTCTTTGTGCATCTGCAACATTTATGTAAGTTAGGTGTCATACACATGACTGTTGTGCTTTTTAAACATGCTTTATGCATTTTGATCAGTTTTAAGCACGTATTGAAATTGCACTTCATTTGCAGATCTTATTTTGTTGGGATCTATCAAAAAAGTGTTAAACAACTGAAATGGCATCAGGTAAAAGCTATGTATTTAATCAGAGATGAGAATTTGTCTTTGCTTTTCTTTCCTTAGTCCAGTATTTCAATTGTGAAACAAGGACCGGCACAGCAGCAAGTATCACAGCAACCTGCAACTGCTGACAAACATGGGCATGAGCCAGAATCCCCTCGAAATGTTCAACGTTCAAGGTAAGGATATCTTGCTGGAGTTGGGGGTGAGGTTTGTGGTATGAATTTAGTTTGCTTTTGTTTTGGAGGTTTCACAACTTGGGTACGTTACGTAGAAACAAAGTTGTTACAGTACAGAAGAGCATTTGGCGCAATATGTCTGTACAGCACTTCAAATGAGCAACCACTTTGCCATTCTCTTGCTTTCTCCCTGTAAGTCTGCATGTTGTTCCTTTCCAAATAGTCATCAAATATAATTGAACCAAATTGGCTGGATGCTCAAATCTATTACGGCACAAACTGAACAGAATTGTCTGTTGGAATCTCTTCTGGCTGAAGACGTTTTTAATTTGTTCATGGCATGTAGGTGTTGTTGGCAAGGCTACCAGTTATTGTACTTGAGAAGATAATGGTGACCCATTGCTTTGGATTACAAGAATCTGTGTAATATATGCCTTATGTGCTCCTAGAGAGAGTTTACTTTAGGAGTTGCAGGATTTTGACCGATAGCTCCAAAAAAAATTGGTGATGTTTGCTTTTACCAGTTGTTCTTGCCTTTCTATGTGGTTTGGAAAGTGCTCCTAAAGAAATCTGAATTGCTGCAGTGCACCTTATGGGTGCTGTATGTTGCAGCCAGCGTACACTCATGTTGAGGGGGAGTGAATGTTTAAGGTAGAGCAACAAGTTGCATCAGGAACTGGCTGTTTTGTCCTGGATATCATGGAGCTTTGAAGATTGTTGGAGTGTATTATGTATATCCTGGTAATTGAATAATGTTTGATCGCACAGTTAATTTGTGTCTTTGTACATAGATGATGGGCAGGCTTCAGTGAGTTAGTTACTGCAGAAGCCCCAGTTCTAACCTGCTCTTGCAGACATAGGATTTATTAGACTGGATCAGTTTAATTTCTCAGTGGTGATAATCCTCAGACTGATGCTGATTGGTGCATTCAGCATTGTTTGCCATTGAACATGGAAAGTGTTCAGACAGTTCTCTTGTTTTGACGTGCACTTGTGTGTCGTAGATGTCACTTGGTACTTTGCTCAAACCTGAATTGAATTCTGATTTCATTAAATGAATGTTGTGTAATCATCAGCAAGCACTTTTGACCTCAGGTTGGAGCGAAGGTTCTTGATGAAACAACTGACAGTGGTTGGGCCAAAGTCAACTCCCTGAAAATCTCTTGTAGTAACGTGTTTGGACCGAGATGACTGACCTCCAGTGGCCACAACTAATTTCCTTTATGGGAGTAAACTACTGCGGATGCTCAAATCTACTCAAATCAAGATATGCTGGAGATCACAGTGGGTCTGCCAGCATCCATGGAGAGACCGGGCAGGAGGGTGGTGGTTGCTGCCGGAGAAAGGATGTTGATAATTCAGATTAAGTGATTGGAACGTGAGAATGGCAGAACAGTGGTGTGTCTAACTGCAAGACTGGAAGAAACAGTCCCACTGGGGTGGGCAGAGGGGAGAGAGGACCTGGTGACAAAATGTAACACCTTAAAGCTAAAAGAAAGGGAAGGAATGGGAGTGGGTTCACGATTTGAAGGTGTTGAACTCAGTGTTAAGTCCAGAAGGTTGTAGGGTGCCTAGTCTGAAGATGAGATGTTGTTCTTACAGTTTGCGCTGTGATTCACTGGAGCACTGCAGCATGCTGAGGACAGACAAGTAGGCACATGAGCAGGACACTGTTGTAGTGACCAGCTACAGGAAGGTCAGGGTCATACTTGTGTATGGACCAGAGGTGTTCTGCAAAGTGGTCACCCAGCCTGTGTTTAGTTTCTCCAATGAAGAGCAGGCCACATTGGGTGCAGCAAATCCAGTACACCTGTTTGGAGGAGTTACAGGTGAAGTGCTGTTTCACCTGGAAAGACTGTGTTTAGGGCCTTGGTGAGCAGGGAGGAGGTGAAGGCGAAGGTGCTGCACCTTCTGCTGATACATGGGAAAGTGGGGGGAGAGGTTGGTGTTCTTCGAGGAATGGACTCTGGTATCCCAGAGGGAATGATCCCTGTGAAATGCAGACATGAGTGGGGGGAAGATGTGGTTGGTGGTGGCATTCTGTTGAAATTGTCTGAAATAGCAGACAATGATCCTTTGAATGGGGAGGCTGGTGGGATGAAAAGTAAGACAAGAGGGACCCGATCGTGCTGCTGGGAGTGATGGGAAGGGGCAAGGGCGGAAGCACAGATTCTAGGTCAGGTGAGGTTGAGAGCCCTGTCAATCACAGTGGGCGTGAAACCACTGTCATGCAAGAAGGAAGCCATGTCAGTGGCACTGTTTTGGAAGGTGGCATCATCCGAACAGATATGACATAGGCAAAGAAACTGGGAGAATGGGATAGAATCCTTGCAGGACGTGGGGTATGAAGAGCTATAGTGAAGATAGCTATGGGAGTCAGTGGCTTTGTAGTGGATGCCCGTAGGCAGTTTATTCCCCAAAATGGAGACAAAAAGGTCAAGGAGAGGAAGGGAAGTGTCGGAAATGGACGCTGTGAACGTTATGGAGGGGGGGAAAGTGGAGGCAAACGGAACAAATTTTTCAAGGTTCAGAGGGGAGCATGATGTGACATTGAAACAGTCATCGATGTATTGCGAAAAGAGTTGTGGGAGGTGCCAGTGTATGACTGAAACAAAGATAGTTCCACATACCCCATAAAGAGGCGGGCATATCTGGGACCCATGCGGGTGCCCATTGCCACTCCTTTGATTTGGCAGAAGTGAAATGAATTAAAGGAGAAATTGTTCAATGAGAGAACAAGTTTGGCCAAGTGGAGGAGAGTGGTAGTGGATGAGATTGTTCAGGCCTTTGGTCGAGAAAGAAGCCAACAGCTCTCGGACCATCCTGATGGGGAATGGAGGTATAGAAGGATTGGAAGAATGATGAACAGAAGACAGTTAAGGCCAGGGAACTGAAAATTGTCAATATGGCGGAGGGCATCAGAGAAATTGTGGATGTAGGTAGGCAGAGTCTGGACAAGTGGAGAGTGGATGGAGTCCAGGTAGGAGGAACTGAGCTTGGTGGGCCAGGAGCAGGCTGATACAATGGGCCTACCGGGGCAGTCTGGTTTATGGATTTTGGGAAGGAAGTAGAAGCAGGCTGTCCGAGGTTGGGAAACTATAAGATTGAAGGCAGTTGGGGGTAAGATCTCCGGAGGTAATGAGTTCGGTCACAGTGCTGGCAACAATGGCCTGGATGTTCGGATGTGGGGTCATGGGCCAGGGCATGTCGGAAGAAGTGTCCAAGAGTTGGCATTGAGCCTCCGCAAGGTAAAGATCAGTGGCACCACCTTTGTCAGCAGGTTTGATAACAAAATTAGGGTTGGACCTAAGAGTGAAATGCAGCAGTTTCAGAAGGGGTCAGGCTAGAAGGGTGAGAGTAGCAGAGCGATTGAGGGCAGGTAAGAGGCCAAAGGAAGAGGTCCAAGTGGAGGGTGAATACTGGAAGCGGGTGAAGGGATCAGTGTAACAGGGGAGGGGGTTATTCCTCTCCCAAGAAGTGAGCACAGAGACAGAGGTGGTAGAAAAACAGTTCAACGTCATGGCGAGCCCGAAATTAATTTAGATGGGTGCTTGCGAATATGAAACTGAGTCCTTTGCCAAAGACAGTACATTCAGCCTTAAGAGAGGGCAAAGTCAGGAGTTACGGTTAAAAACACAGCAAGGACTGGAGTTGATGGGGAGTGACCTCTGGGGAACAGGAAGGGGTGGGGTCTAAAGGACAACGAGGGATTGGCTCTGAGTGACGGGAGGGGATGGAGTTCAAGAGACAGAAAGGCGAGGATCGCTCAGGATGGATGTTGGAGTCCAAAAGTTGCTGTAGCTTGTACCTTGATGCCCGAAAGAACAACAAAAGACTTTTTTTCGAGGTGACGGATGAGATGAAGTGTGAAGTGAAACTGGGGACCAGCACAGCTTTGAGAGGGTGAGTCGATGTGACTGCAGAATGGAGTTGAGTGTGTGCATATGATGATGCATGGCACTGATCATGGATCACAGGATGCAGCAGAAACAGCAGTTGGAGAAACGTTGTACATCCTGGAGGTACTTGTAATCCTGGGTGGATTCGAAACCTGAAGTGTGAAACTTGAATTGAAATCGATGTGCAGTAAGTAAGTCTGCATCATTGGCAGTCACTGAGAAAGGAAACATGGCTATGAAAGTGAGTTTTGGCAAGCACCTTGCCAAACACCAGCAGTGAAATGGAAAGCAACGAAGATGCGCACAGTGAAAGAGACAACCTGAATTCCTGTCAGAAGGAAGAGCAAAGCTTCTTCAGGGTGGGCGTTCCTGGAAGAGAATTGCCAGTCAGTTAAACAAAATGTAGGAGCAAATTGCTGCCGGTGCTGGAATCTGTTTTTTCTGTTGTGTATGACTCCACCCATTGGCAATCTGTTACCCTTTCAAATTGACTCTAGTTTCTCAGTCAAATACTGTGCTTTGTTGCAGGCAGTTGGTCTTAATTCACCTTTGGAATTTAACTACTTTAGCTCCTTTTGATTTGAACCAAGACCTGATGATATCTGGGCCGAGCGGCTCCTTTTGAAACCCAAAATAAGTATTGGTGGACAAGTTACTGTGAAGTCATTGCTCTTTGTTGGCATTATTGAAGATGGCTTCAATCATTTCTCATGGAGTGCTGACTAAAGAACAGGATGGATTTGATCTGATCTATTATCACTCCATTGATTTCTGTCTGCATCATTGGGACCTCTTCCAGGGCAGGTGGGACCTGCATAAAAAGGACTGGTTGCATCTAAACAATATCTTTGAGTGGAGACTTGTTAGTACCACTTGGGAGGGTTTAAAATAGCATGGTGGGCCAGCAAGTTGGCATATGAGCAGAGGTAGAAGTTTATAGGATAAACAAGCAGGGCTAGTTTAATGAACAGAGTGGGGCTATAAAAGTCTATTAAGACAGGAGGGAGAAATAATTTTTAAAAATAGTATGCAGCCAAAATTAAGAGTTCTTCATACATCTGTTTGGAGTGTAAGGAACAAATTAAATGAGCTGCAGACACAAATTCAGATTGGAAACTATGCCTTGGTTAAGGTGTGAATCATCAGGGTCGTAGTTTTAAGTTAAGGGGCAGGGAGACTTAGTGGGGATTTGAGGAAGAAAAACTTTTCACTCAGCAGATGATGGGAATCTGGAATGCACTGCCTGAGAAAGGTAGTTGAAGCAGTTTTAGGGTATACCTGATCCGGTCCCGGAGATTTATCCACCTTTACGCGTTTTAAGGAAGGGAAGGAAATCTGCTGACTTTACCTGGTCTGGCCGACATGTGACTCCAGATCCACAACGATGTGGTTAACTCTTAACTGTCGGGTACTTGGTTGTAGCAATTGCTAGAATGTCTCAAAGGAATGAAACTGTACAGCTCACCTGGCATTGACACAGACACTGGAAATGACAACAGCAAACTTAGCCCTGTCTTTAGCCTTCATAACCTTAAGACATAAAAGCAGAAGTAGGCCAATGATACCAGTGAGTGGAAGTAGTTTATGTGGACTTTAGGAAGATATTTGATAAAGTCCCACATGGCAGATTGGTACGAAAACTAAAATCACATGGGATTTGGGGTGGGCTGGCTAGATGGATACAAAACTGGCTTGGTCATAGAAGACAGAGGGGAGGGGTGAAAGGATGTTTTTCAGAATGGAGACCGGTAACTAGCGGTGTTCCACAGGGACCATTCTTAGGTCCTCTGTTGCTTGTAGTATATATAAATGATCTGGAGGAAAATGTGGGTGGTCTGATTACTAAGTTTGCAGATGACACGAAGATTGACAGAGTTGCTGATAGTGCCGACGATTGTGAAAGGATACAACAAGATATAAAAAGATTGGCAACTTGGGCACAGAAATGGCAGATGGAGTTTAATCCAGACAGATGTGAGGTGATGCATTTTGGAGGATCAAATTTAGGTGTGAATTGTACTGTTAATGGGAGAACCCTTAGGAACATGAATGTAAAGATGGATCTGGGTGTACTGGTCCACAGTTCCCTAAAAGTGACAATACAGGTGGCCAAAGGGATTATGAAGAGCTATGGCGTGCTTGCCTTCTTCAGCTGGGGCATGGAGTACAAGAGTTGGCAAAACATGTTGCAGCTATATAAAACCCTTGTTAGGGTGCATTTGGAGTATTGTGTGCAGTTTTGGTCGCCACATTGCCAGAAGGACATGAAAGTTTTGGAGAGAGTGCAGAGAAGATTCACCAAGATGTTGCCCAGTCTCAAGGGCATTGGTTATGAGGAAAGGTTAAAAACACTAGGATTGTTTTCATTAGAAAGACGGTGGCTAAGAGGATACCTGATAGAGGTCTACAAAATTATGAGAGACATAGATAAGGTGGATAATCAGAGGCTTTTTCCCAGGGTTAAAATTTCAATTACAAAGGGGCACAGGTTCAAGGTGAGAGGGGGAAAGATTAAGGGAGATGTGCGAGGAAGTTTTTTCACGCAGAGAGTGGTAGGAGCCTGGAATGCACTGCCAGAGGAGGTGTTCGAAGCCGGCACATTGGTGACATTTAAGAGGCATTCGCATTGTTACATGAATAGGGAGGGAATAGAGGGATACGGACTGAATAAGGGCAGAAGGTTTTTTTTTAGTTTAGTCAGGGCATGATGATTGGCACAAGCTTGGAGGGCTGAAGGGCCTGTTCCTGTGCTGTACTTCCTCTTCTCCCTCTCCCTCTCTTGTTCAAACAAAGGCCTTCTCCCTGCCAGCAACTAGGTGATTGGCTCCCAGGTAGCTGATCAGCTTGTAGGTGTATATGTTTGCTCAGAAGCCATAGGACCTCTGAAAAGCTGTCCTTTTTCTCTTCAGTAAAAGAAAACACATCAAGCCAGAAGAAAGACAGTTTATTCCCCCTTATCAGTGGCTGAAAAGTCCTCCTTACTAACACCTGGAGCTAGTGCCAAAACCTGGGAGAGCTATCTCTCAGCCTAGTGGAGCAACAGCCTGATGTGGTCGTACTCCAGAAATAATATGGTACAATGTCCCAGACATGACCATCACCATCCCTGGGTATGTCTTGCTGCCAACTCTGCTCTTTCTTTCCGGTGGGACATGTTGGTGTGCAGCCAGGATGGAGTTGCCCTGGGAGTCCAGACAAAATCAAGTCACATGGCATCATGGAACCTCCTGATTACCAAGTACCGATGTCCCTTGGCTGATGATTCAGCACTCTGTCATTTTGGGCACTGCTTGGAGGAAGTAATGAGAGTGCCAAGGGCACTGAATGAACTCTGGCTGGGGGCATTTCAATGTCCACTACCAAATGTGACTCTGATTGGTTTGGTCCTAAGGGAAAATAAAACAAAGAACTGGGGGTGCTGGAGATTTGACACATAAGTACAGTAATTGTTGGAGAGATTCTGCACATCTGGCAGCATCCGTGAAGAGAAAACAGAGCTAATGTTTCAAGTCCATTGGCTGCTCTTCAGAATTCTTTTTCTCTCCACAGCTGCTGTGAGATCTTAAGAGTGTCCTTTAGGGTGGCGCGGTGGCTCACTGGTTAGCATTGCTGCATTACAGCGCAAAGAATCAAGGTTTGATTCTAACTTTGGGTGACTGAATTTGTAGGTTTGCATGTTCTCCCTGTGTCTGTGTGGGTTTCCACAGGATGCACCGGTTTCCTTCAAAGTTGTGCAGGTTAGGTGGATTGACCAAATAAATTCCCCTATAGTGTCCAGGAATATGCAGCCCGGAAGGGTTAATTATGGTAGATGCGGGGATAGGGAGTGGCCTGGGTCTGGGGGGGGATGCTTTTCAGAGGGCCATGGCAGACTCAATGGGCTGAATGGCCTCTTACTGCACTTTAGTGATTTTGTGATTCTAAAGGACATTGCTGATGGATTGGGTCTGCAGGAGGTAGTGAGCGGAAAACACAATTTATCTCATTCTCACCAGTCTGCCTGCTGTAGAGGCTTCTGTTCGTGGCAGTATTAGTAAGAGTGACCGTTGATTGCATAGTCCTTATGGAGATGTAATCATGCCTTTCACATCGAAAATACTTCGCATTGTGTTGTGTGGCATTATCACAGAGCTAAATGGAACAGACTTCGAACAGACCTAGCAATTCAAGACTGGGTATCCATGAGCCACCACCAGCAGCAGAATTATTGACCAACACAATCTGCACCCTCAAGATCCGGTGTCATTTTGTCGTTACAATTAAGCTAGGGTCAACCTTAGTTCAATGAAGAGTGTAGGAGGGCATACCAGAAGCTGTATGAGGTGCCAGCTTGATGGAACTACAAAACAGGACTACTTGTGTACCACACAGCATAAGCAGCAAGCGATAGACAAAGCCAACAGATCAGATCTAAGCCCTCAGTCCTGCCACGTCTCGTCATGAATGCTGGTGAACAATTAAACAGCTCACTGCAGAACTCCAGAAAGATCCCTAATATCAGTGATGGAGGAATCCTGCATGTCAGTGCCAAATGATGAGACTGAAGTATTTAACAACAATCTTTAGTCCGAGGTACCGAGTGGATGACCCATCTCTGTCTCCTCCACAGGTGTCAATCTTCAGCCAAATGGATTCACTCCTCATGATGTCAAGAAATGGCTGGAGGTATTGGGTACTGCAGAGGCTGTGGGCTCTGGCAACTTTCTAGTTATAGTACTGAGGATATGTGCTGCAGGACTTGTTGGGTCCTTAGCCACCTTGTTCCAGGACAACTACAACATCGGCAATTTCCCAGATGTTGGGCAAATGCCAAAATATATCTTGTGCACAAAAAGCAGGACAAATCCAACACGGCCAGTTACTGCCCTATCAGTCATAGAGTCATAGTCATACAGCATGGAAAAAGATGCTTTAGTCCAACTAATCCACACCCACCATATTCCCAAACTAAACCAGCCCCACCTGGCTGTATTTGGTCCATTTTTCTACAAAACTTTCATATTCATGTAATAAGTTCATGTATTTAGAAAGGCAAGGACTGATTAGGGATGGTCAACATGGCTTTGTGCGTGGGGAATTGTGTCTCCCTAACTTGATTGAGTTTTTTGAAGGAGTAACAAAGAGAATTGTTGAGGGCAGAGCGGTGGACATGATCTGTATGGACTTGAGTAAGGCATTCACAATGTTCCTCATGGAAGATTGGTTAGCAAGGTTAGATTCACATGGAATACAGGGAGAACTAGCCATTTCAGTACAGAACTGGCTTGAAGGTAGAAGGCAGAGGATAGTGGTGGAGGGTTGTTTTTCAGACTGGAGGCCTGTGACCAGCAGTGTGCTCCAAGGATTGGCGCTGGGCCCACTGCCTTTTATCATTTATATAAATGATTTGGATGTGAACATAGGAGGTATGGTTAGTAAGGTTGCGGATGGCACCAAAATTGGAGGTGTAGTGGACAGTGAAGGAGATTATCTCGGAGTACAACAGGATCTTGATCAAATGGGCCAACGGGCTGAGAAGTGACAGATGGAGTTTAATTTAGATAAATATGAGGTGCTGCATTTTGAAAAGGCAAATCAAGGCAGGACTTACACACTTAATGTGTAGGGAGTGTTGCTGAACAAAAAGACTGTGCAGTGCAGGTTCATAGTTCCTTGAAGATAGAGTCACAGGTAGATAGGATAGTGAAGAAGGTGTTTGGTATGCTTGCCTTTACTGGTCATTGCATTGAGTATAGGAGTTGGGAGGTCATGTTGCGGCTGTACAGGACATTGGTTAGGCTACTTTTGGAATACTCTGCGCAATTCTGGTCTCCCTGCCATAGGAAGGATGTTGTGAAACTTGAAAGAACTCAGAAAAGATTTACAAGGATGTTGCCAGGGTTGGAGGGTTTGAGCTCTAGGGAGAGACTAAATAGGCTGAGGCTATTTTCCCTGGAACATCGGAAGCTGAGGGCTGACCTTATAGAGGTTTATAAAATCATGAGGGGCATGGATAGGGTAAATAAGACAAGGTCTTTTCCCTGGAGTGGGGGAGTTCAAAACTAGATGGCATAGGTTTAAGGTGAGAGGAGAAAGATTTAAAAGGGACCTAAGGGGCAACTTTTTCACGCAGAGGATGATGTATGTATGGAGTGAGCTGCCAGAGGAAGTGGTGGAGGCTAGTACAATTAGAACATTTAAAAGGCATCTGGATGGGTTTAGAGGTATATGAGCCAACTGCTGGCAAATGGAACTAGATTTATTTAGGATATCTGATCAGCATGGACAAGTTGGACTGAAGGGTCTGTTTCTGTGCTGTACATGTCTATGACTCTATAACTTATCTAAATGTCTTTTAAAAAGTTGTAACTGTACCTGCATCTACCATTCCCTGGCAGTTCATTTCACAAATGAGCCACTTTATTTTCAAAAAAGCAGTTGCCACTTATGTCTGTTTTTAAATCTTTCTCCTCTCACCTTAAAAATATGCCCCACGGTTTTGCACTTCCTCGTTCTAGGTAAAAGACCCTTGTCATTCACCTTATCTATGTCCTTCATGATTTTATAAACCTCTATAAGGTCATCCCTCAACCTGCTACACTCCAGTGAAAAAAGTCCCAGCCTTTCCAGTTTATTTTTATGTCTCAAACCCTCCGTTCCCGGCAATGTCCTGGTAAATCTTTCTGATCTCTCTCCAGTTTAATAATATCCTTCCATAACAGGGCAACCGGAATTCACACTACTTCCAAAGAAGCCTCACCAACATCCTTTACAACTTCAACATGATGCTTGACTGCTATGCTGAAAAGATCTGAGCAATGAAGGCAAGCGTGCTAAATGCCTTCCTAACAACCCTGTCTACCCGTGATGCAAATTTCAAAGAATTATGTACCTTGAACCCCTGGATCTGTCTGTTCTATAATACTACCCAGGACTACCATTAATTTTATAAGTCCTGCTCTTATTTGTTTTACCAAGATGCAATACTTCTCATTTACCGAAATTAAACTCCATCTGCCGCTCCTCAGCCCATTGCCCCTTTTGGTCAAGATCACTTTGTAATCTTGGAAAGCCGCCTCCACTATCCATTATACCATCAATTTTGTGTCATCTGCAAACTTACTGCATGCCTCCTATATTCGTTTCTAAATCATTTATATCAATGACAAATAAAAGTGGATCCAGTACTGATCCTTGCGGAACCCTGCTGGCCACAGGCCCCAGCTCTGAGAAACAACCCTTAACCACCGCCCTGTCTCCTACCATAAAACCAATTTTGTATGCAGTTGACAGGCTCATCTTGAATGTCATGTGGTTGAACTTTCCTAATTAGTCTACCATGCAGAACCTTGTCAAAAGCTTTACTAAAGTCCAAGTAAACAATTTCTGCCCTCCATCAATCTTTTTGGATACTTTCATTTAAAAAAAAATTCAATCGAGTTTGTGAGACACTATTTCCCTCGCACAAAACCATGCTGTCTATCCCTAATCAATCCTTGCCCCTCCAAATGCATGTAAACCTTTCAGAATCATCTTCTAACAACTTGCTCACTGCTGATGTCAGGCTCTCACAGGTCTATAGTTCCCAGGCTTCTCCATACAGCCTTTCTTAAGCAATGGCACAACATCAGCCACCCTCCAATGCTTCACCCATGTTTACAGCTGATGCAAATATTTCTGCTCGGGTCCCTGCAATTTCCTCCCAAACTTTGCACAACATCCTGGGTTACACTTGATCACATCTTGGAGATTTATCTACCTTTATGTTTTGTAAGACCTCCAGCACTTTCTCTTCTGTAATGTGAACTGTTTTCAAAACATCAGTATTTATTTCCCTGTGTTTTCTAGCCTCCATTTCTTTCTCTACCCTAAACACTGATGTGAAGTATTAATTTGAGTATCTCTCCCATCTGAGGTTCAACACAAAGACAACCTTGTTGATTTTTCAAGGGTCCTACTCGCACTGTTTCTAATTGCTTTCTTATTCTTAATGTATTTGTAGAATCTTTTTGGATCATCTTTAACCTTACTTGCCAAGGATATCTCATATCTCTTCTTTGCCTTTCTGATGTCCTTCTTAAGAATGTCCCTACACTCTTTTCATACTCCAAGAGATTCAGTTGATCCCAGTTGTCTATATTTAATATGATTTTTTTTATTCTTGACAAAACCTCAATATCTTTATTCATCTGTTGTTCCCTAATCTTACCAGCCTTACCTTTCACTGTAACAATATTATAATGCCTCTGAATTCTCGCTATCACGCTTTGGAAGGCCTCCTACTTGTCAGTCATCCCTTTACCTGCGAACAGTCTGCTCCAATCAACTTTTAAAAGTTCCTGTTTCATACCCCTTTAAACTTACCTTTCTTCAATTAAGAACTGTAATTTTTATGGAAGACTTACCCTTTTCCATGACAATTATAAAGTCAACTCTTGACTATCAGTGAAGTGATTGAAAGTGTCATCAACAGTGGTATCAAGCAGCAATTGCTTCACAATAGCCTACTCACTTGCATCCAGTTTATGTTCCGCTTGAGCCACTCGACCCATAACATCATTGCAGCCTTGGCTCGGACATGGACAAAAAACAGAGTCCAGAGGAGAGAAGTGACTACCCTTGACATCAAGGCAACATTTGACATAGTTTGGCATCAAGGAGTTCTAGCAAAACTGGAGTTAGTGGAAATTGGTTGGGGTTGGGGGTGGGGGGAGCGGTGCATGGTGAAACTCTGCTGGTTGGACTCATACCTGGCACCAAGTAAAATGGTTGTGATTGTTGAAGGCCATCCGGGTATCTCTGCAGTCAGTCAGGGCACCTAGGCAGGAGTTCCTCAGCGTAGTGCCCTTGGCCCAAACTGTAATGACCTTTCATCAACAAAAAGATGCTTCATCATTGACCTTTCCTCCATCATAAGGTCAGAAGTGGTTGTGCAATGTTCAATACCATTCACAACCTAGATATAGAAGCAGTCCATGTCCAAGTACAGCATGACCGGGACAGTACCCAGGTTACAGCTAACAAGTGGACAGTACCATCTGCACCATACAAATGACAGTGAATAACCACCACCAACAAGAGATATAATCTAATCACTGCCCCTTGAAATTCAATGGTGTTTGCTTTGCAGAATGCCTCACTGTCAACACCCTGGGGGTTACAGTTGAACAGAAACTTAAACAGGACTTGTCTTATAAATACAGTGGCTACAAGAGCAGGTCAGAAGCTAGGAATTCTGATTCACATGATTCACCCTCCTGACTCCACAAAGCCTGTCAACCCATGTCCAAGGCACAAGTCAGGATTTTGATGAAACCCTCCCCACTTGCTTGGATTAATACAGCTCCAGCAACGCTCATGAAGCTTGACACCAACCAGGAGAAAACAGCCCATGTCCACAAACATCGCTTCATGCCAGCACCAACGCTCAATAGCAACAGTGTGCAGCATTGACAAAATGCACTGCAGAAATTGATCAAACATCCTTAGACAGTACATTCCAAATCCATGATTGCTACAGTCTGGAAGGCCAAGGGAAACATATGTATGACAGCGCCACCATCTGTAAGCTCCCCATGAAAGTCACTCACCATTCTGACTTATTAGTTTTTCGAGGAGGCCCCAACCAAAACAGATAGAGAGGAACCAGTACAACAAGGTGCAGGGCTGGATGAACACAGCAGGCCAAGCAGAAAGGCTGACGTTTTGGGCCTAGACCCTCCTCCAGAAAAGGGGGAGGGGAAGGGGGTTCTGAAATAAATAGGGAGAGAGTGGAGGCGGATAGAAGATGGATAGAGGAGAGGATAGGTGGAGAGGAAACAAACAGGTCAAAGAGGCGGGGATGGAGCCAGTAAAGGTGAGTGTAGGTGGGGAGTTAGGGAGGGGATAGGTCAGTCCAGGGAGGACGGACAGGTCAAGGGGGCAGGATGAGGTTAGTAGGTAGGAGATGGGGGTGCGGCTTGAGGTGGGAGGAGGGGATAGGTGGGAGGAAGAACAGGTTAGGGAGGCGGGGACGAGCTGGACTGGTTTTGGGATGCGGTAGGGGGAGGGGAGATTTTGAAGCTTGTGTAATCCACATTGATACCATTGGGCTGCAGGGTTCCCAAGCGGAATATG
>NC_063333.1:33438252-33478935 GCF_021869965.1 Rhincodon typus | reverse complement strand
GCCTCCCACTCTCTCCCTATTTATTTCAGAACCCCCTTCCCCTCCCCCTTTTCTGATGAAGGGTCGAGGCCCAAAACGTCAGCCTTTCTGCTCCTATGATGCTGCTTGGCCTGCTGTGTTCATCCAGCCCTGCATCTTGTTGTCTCGGATTCTCCAGCATCTGCAGTTCCTACTATCTCAGAGAGGTACCAGTAGATGTGTTATACTTGGACTTCGAGAAGGCTTTCAACAAGGTTAAGTCTTAAGATAAGAACCAGGGTGTTGGAGGCAGTATCTTGATGTGGATAGAGAATTGTGGAATGAGCAGGAAATAGTGAACGGACTTAAGGGGTTCTTTTTCCAGTTGGCAATGTTGTGCCAGTGCTGGGACCACAACTGTTTACAATATATGTTACTGACTTAGAGAAAGGAAGTGAATTTGCAGATTAAAGAAAAAGTTTGAAAGCAGGCTGTGAAAGGGATCCAGTTTACAGAGAGATGTCAATAGGTTAAGTAAGTGTGTAAAAGTTTGGCAAATGGAGTACAATATAGCAAAGTGTCAAGTTGTTCACTTTTGAAGAGGAAGAAAAAGACTATTATTTAAATGGAGGAAAGCTGCAAAACAAGGGGACTGGGAAGTACTTGTGCATGAAACGCAGGTGCAGCAGGAAAACAGGAAGAGTAATGGAATGTTGGCCCTTATTTCAAGAGTGTTGTAGTACAACAGTAGGGAAGTCTTAACTGTATGAAGTGCTAGTGAGACCACATCTGGAGGCTTGGAGTTTTGGTCTCCTTATTTTTAAAAAAAAAATGTTATTGTTTCATTGGAGGCAGTTCTGAGAAGGTTCACTAGGATGGTCCCTGGTTATTGAAGGATTCTCTTATCAACAAAAGTTAAACATCTTGGGACTGTACTTATTAGAGCTTAGAAGAATGAGAGGTGATCTCGCTGAAACATAAATGTATTTTAAGGAGCTTGACAGGCTAAATGCTGAGTGGATGTTTCCCCTCATGGGAGAGTCTTGGGCCAGAGGGCATAGTCTCAGAATTAAGGGGTGCCAATTTAAGAATGAGATGACAAGGAATTTCTTCTCTCAGAATTGTGCCTTTGGAACTGCTTACCACAGATCTGGGGGTCAGAGTCCTTGTGTATATTTAATGCTGAGGTAGATACATTCTTCTTCAGTAGGGGGTGGGGAGGGTGGTTTTGAGGAAAGGATAGCAAAGTGAACATGAGTGTTGGATCAGCCATGGTCTTGTTGAATGGTGGAGGAGACGCCAGGGGCTGAATGGCCTACTACTGTTCCTTTTTTAAATGATCTTAAAAGGGCATATTCTTGGCAGTGGAGATAACTTTGTTTTTGCGTTTGAAAAATATTAATATCTAAGTCTTGTTAATTTCTATTACTTTTTGTTAGCTTCTTCTGGAACGAAGAGATTTGACTATGCATTGTACAGTCATCCACTTTAGTAACAAACCAGGTATAAGTGGGACTACGGCTTATTTTTCCATGGCAGCATGCCACACATGCCAATATTGAAGAATTTATTTGTGTAGATTTATCTGGATCCTGCCCCTGCTCTGCCCAACCTGTGGTTTTACAACCATGTCAGTATTTATGATTTTGTTGTATTTGATCCCAAAAAGAGCTTCCAACAATTTTATTCACACTATGATCAAAACTGTTGTCTTCTATCTCTGTAACATTTGCAAGTCTCCTCTCCTGCACCTTCTGCTGATACCATTGACCAGTAAAACACACTGGTGACTGGCCTTCTACCCTCCATACAGTTCAATTTATCCAAAACATGTCCTCGCTGCCGACTAATCCTGTTCACCTTATCCGTCCTGTGTTTGCTGACCTGACTCCCAGTTAAAAATTCTCATCCTTGTTTAAATCTTTCCATAGCCTCACCCTTCCCTTGAACCTGAAACATTAATTCTGTTTCTCATTGAGCAAATTCCTTCACTGTCACTGGGTTAAAATCCTGGAATTCCCTCCCTAATAGCATTGTGGGTCAACCCACACCAGAAGGACTGCAGCGGTTCAAAAAGGCAGCTCACCACCACCTTCTCAAGGGCAACTGGGGATGGAAAAGAAATAGTGGGCAGCCAGCAACGCCCACATCCCACAAAAAAATGAATGTAAAAAAAATACTTCCAGACCCTGAGTTTTCCCAGCAGTCTTTTTATTTATATTTCCAGCATCCACAGTGTTTACTTTCACTTCTCGAGATCTCTGCACCCCTCCAAACTGCTCTGTTCTACATGTGCTGTTTTCATCCCTTGCATCACTTGGTGTCATTTTAAACTCATTGCATTCCTGTGAATGCCTTAGGCACCTTGACTACACTGAAGAGAGTACTCTAGTGAATGTTCATCTTAGAGGATGAGACTGGAGAGTTAATAGTGGTGTGCACAGAAATGGTGAAGTCACTAAATCAATATTTTGCTTAGGGTTTCATGATGGAGGACGCTATTACCATCCCAATAGTAACAGATGATGCAGATGTTATAGAAAGGGAGAACCTTGGAACAATCATCTGTAGGGAGAATGTACTGTGCAAACTATTGGGATTTAAAGCAGACACGTTCCCAGGGTGTGATGGCCAGCATCTTGGAGTCTTACAGGAAATGACAGCAGAGATAGTGGATCCATTGGCTATAATATTCTGAATTGGAAAAGTCCTAATATAATGCCCTTATTCATAAAAGGAGGGAGGCAGAAGGTAGGAAACTACAGGCCAGTTGGTTTAACATGTTGGGAAATTGTTAGAATCCATTATTAAGGAAGTAACAACAGAACTTTGGGAAAGTCAAAATGCAATCCATCATGGTTTTATGAAGGATAAGTCATGTTTCACTAATTTGCTGGAATTCTTTGAAGATGTATCAAGTCATACAGATAATGGTGATCCTGTAGATGTACTACATCTGGACTTCCAAGAAGGCATTTAATAAGGTGCCACATTAAAGATGTGGGGTGCCATGTAAAGATCCCATGATCAGCAATGGGATAATGACAGTATAATATGACGTTAACAGAAAAATATTGTCCAGGACAACACAAGAATGTTCTCTTGTTTCTTTTGTTTTGAAATTGCGCTATTTTACCTTCTTTGTTCCAGGACCTGAAAGAACAGACAGTTTTAATGTCTCATCTAGGAGATAACTTCACTAATGGAGCAGTGATCACTTCATACTACATTGAAATGCCACTGTAGATTGCTTACTCTCGCCTTGGAAGTGAGAGTTAAACTTTTCTCTGGGGGGCATATGTGCTGCTGTTGAACCCTAACATTAACATTCTCTTTGTGTTCTCCTTCAAGATTCAAAGTGCAAAACGTTGTCTAGTATAGGATAATTCCAATCATTTATATTGTTATGATGTTTTTAAAGGAGATCATCTGAAAATTTAAGCATGAGTAAATTTGGAAGCTGGAATTTGAATATGCGTTCTCAATTTGAGTGGTATTAAATACATGTTTTGAAAGGTTTATAAAATTTGTGTGGACCATAATTTTAAAATTTTACAGCAACCAGAGAAGTCCATCGTCAAGTCCAAATCATATTGCAAGTAACAGTGCATCTTCAGTACCGTCAACAACATCTGCACGTTCTTCGTGTTCGTTGACGCCGACACTAGCAGCGCACTTCAATGAAACTCTTATAAAACATGTTCAAGGTTGGCCTGCTGATCATGCGGAAAAGCAAGTAAGTGCATAGCTGTTTTTGTTTTGAATTATATTTGAATCACATTATTAGGAGCTGGTGTAAGGGTGTTGACGTTTTGGAGTTTTGAGATTTCTTTGGCTTCTGCTCCTTTTCCTGTTCCTTTATTCATTTCCCCAACTGGCAGGTGTTTTGTCAGGATAATTTCAACTATGGATCCAAGTTGTCGACTAAAATGAATGACTGTACAGAATTGCTTTGAGTTGGGTTAACCGCCTCAGCTGATAACTAGATTATTTACAGTGTCTCGTCACAGGATGCTGATGTTTTACCTTGGTGCTGAAACGCAATTTTTAATTACAATAGGTTTGGTTTTAGCAACATTTATAGCAAGGTTGTGCAAGTACACTAAGCTTGGTGGCCATGCAAATTCAACATTTTCTTGTTGCAGATTTGGAGCAAGTGGTATTATTATCTTTTGGCGCAGTATTATAGCCATTCAACTCTGTCAGATTCAGACATTGGTGATCATGGGGTATTTGTGAAACTAGAAATGCAGTGAAGTTTTAATGGTGTCCTCTGCACCAGAAACCTATAGTACTTTTGAAGTCCGATACCATTGAGCAAATTATCCCTCTGAAGTTTCCATTGAACAAAATCATTTGCAAATATGCTGAATAATTTTAAAATTGAACCTGATGTATTTTGTTTGCCCTTGCAATTCAAGGATATGGAGTCAAGGCAAAACGATAGAGTTGGGATACAAATCAGGGATAAGTTCATTAATTGGCAGAGCAGCTTGAGGGTTAAATTATACTTTTTTTTTCTTTGGACCACCAGTTTTGCTAGATGTCTTTAGTGTTCAAATTCCTGCTATTTGACTCTTTCTTGCAAGTCTGGATCAAAATGTAAATGTGAAGTGATGCACTTGGGCAGGACAAACAAGCAAGGGAATGTATGATGAATGGTTGGACCTGGGAAGCACCGACAGTCATTGGTACCTTGGTGTGCATGTCCACCTGTACCTTAAGGTAGTACGACGGGTAGATAGTGGTTAAGTAGTAATACGGGCTGCTTGCTTTGATTAGCTGAGTTTAAGAGTTGGGAGGTGATACTCAAACTGTATAAGAAGTTAGTTAGGCACAGCTAGAGTATTTTGTGCACATTGTAGAAGGGCTGTGATTGCACTGGAGAGGGTGCAGAGGACATTAACCAGGATTTTGCCTGGGCTGGAGAGTTTTAGTTGTGAAGAAAGATTTGATAGATTGGCGTTGTTTTTCTTGCAGCAGAGGAGATTGAGTCAGGGTGTAATTGAGAAATATAAAATTGAGGGGCAGTGTATACAGGAAGGAAGTTTTACCCTTGTGGCAGTATCACTGACCAGGGGCATAGATTTACGGTAGGGCGCAGTAAGTTTACGGGGGATGATGATTAATTTTTTTCACCCACTTGGTGGTGAGAATCTGGAACTTGATGCCTATGATGGTGGTAGAGGCAGAAAACCTCATAACATTTAAAAAGTATTTAGATGTGCACTTGCAATGACAAGGCATGCAAGGCTATGGACCAGGTGTAAGATTAGAATAGATTATGGCATTGGACTAGTTAGGTGGTTGTTTTACATGATAGACACAGCAAGCCAGACTGAATCAGACTTGTGAACACTGGATTGTAAAACACAGATATTAAAATATTCAATGATACTCAAAATTGCCTAATTGTCCCCAACCAGATGATATGAATAACATATGTCAGACACCAAATTTGTAGTTTAAACAGAAATTGACCATTTATTTTTACTGTAACTTTAGCAGAACAAAGTTAAACAACAAGGTAATTAATCTATACAATTTAAACCTTTGATCGCTCTCTCAGACAGACAGATGCAGTTAAGCAAAAGAAAGTAAAAGTTGTAACTGGTCAGTTCACTTAAGTGTTTTTGAATGGTTGCTAAACCTTCATGCACTCCTTAAGTAATGTTGTTCACAGGCACGTGGGACTGTATATCTTACTTGAATTCCAAAGTCATCAGTTAATGCAGCTTCTGCAGACTGCCGGAGACTTTTACGTAAGTCTTGCAGACTTGGGTACTTTGCTCAGAACTTTCAATAATTCGATAACTGGAGAGCAACCAAAACTTTGTACAACAGCTTTCACAATCACACTGCCTTCTGCCCAAAACACACAAGAAACCAGTTCAAATTGTGGTTTCTCTTACAAGATTCCATGTGGTTGGCTGGGCAGCACACCTCTGCCCTTGATTGGATATTGAATGGATCAATCAGCTGCCAGTTGTGAGCCTGGAACATTTTGGTACTGAAATAACGTCACGCCCTTCGGACAGTAATGAACCTTCAATTATTCTTTCAGGCCAGTTCCCATAAACAAATGTTGTTTGTTCTCCCTCCCTTCCCAAAATAAGCTGCTGCTGTTTGGTCAATTTTGACTTCAGCTCTCAATTCCAAATAAAAATGAAGAAAAATAAAATAATTAAGGTCTCAACATTTTTGACCAGTACAGACTTCATGGCTCATTGGGCCATTTTCTGTACTGTAGACTTCAATGACTCTATGAAAGTTATAAGATCTGGAATCATGTGATACTGCTGGAACCCAAACTGAGAGTTAAAGAGCAGGTTATTAGTTAACAGGTGCTGTTTGATGCCTCTGTTGCAGACTCCTATCATTTTACGATCGTAAGAATACTGATGGAGCAGTTGTTATTTGTAGGGATAGGAAATATCCTAGCAATGTTCCACTTACCATTATATAGCTGGACAAGTAATATTCAAATGTGAATTGAGTAAAATTAGCTCTGAAATCCAGCGCTCTGGTTGAGGTTTCAGGAAGCATGAGAGGGAGAGCATGCCCTCACATGAGCAAAAATAGGGTCAGAGCAGACAAGATAACCCATCAGCTTGCTCCATCTTTTGGCATGATCATAGCTGACCTTGGGCCTAAAGTCCAATTAGCTACCAGCTCTGCGTATCCTTTGGTTGAGAGATCAAAATACTGTATATTCAGCCTTAAATATATTCAATGATAGTATATCCACAACCATTCAGCGTAGAGAATTCCAAAAGTTCATGATCTTTTAAGTGATGACGCACACTTTTCTCATTTTGGTCCCAAATGATGATCATCTTCTAAACGAAACCAGTTTATTCAGCCTGTCATCACAGGGACATCCCTCATCCCTCGTCCCATGGACCAATTTGGTGAATCTTTGCTGTACTACTTCCAGTGTAAGTGTATCCTTCCTTAAATATGGGATTTTTTTAAAATTTTGCTTTTGTATTCTTAGGACCAATGTGAGTAATCTCATGTCCTAATGTTATTCTCCATCTGCCACTTTGTTGCCTACTCACCAAAACTGTCTGTATCTTGGTGTAATTTCTTTGTGCCCTCCTCTCAATTTGCATTCTCACTCAGCTTTGTGTTGTCAACAAACTTGGATACATTACTGTCTGTCTAGTTCATAAATGTAGCTTGTAAGTAGATCAAATTCCAGCGCTTATCCCTGCAGCACTCCTTCGGTACAACCTGCTGTTTTCCTTACTCGATTTCTCCTGATTCCCTACTTTCTATCTGTTCACGAATCCTCTGTCTGTGTTAAATCATTCCAACTTCATGAGCAGTTCTGAAGAACAATGATGTTGGACCCCACCATTAACCATGTTTTTCTTTCATTCAATCTTGAGACATGGTTATCAGTGACAGGCCTGCATTTATTGCCTGTCCCTAGCTGCCCTTGAACTAAGTGACTTGCTAGGCTATTTTAGATAGCAGTTGAGAGTCGACCTCATTGCTGTGGGTCTGGTGTCACATAAGCCAAACCAGGTGAGGTTGGCAGATTTCCTTCCCTGAAGGTCATTAGTGCGTTAGATGTGTTTTTCCAACAATTGACAATGGTTTCATGGTTATCAGTAGTTTTTTTTAATTCCAGATTTTTCTTTTTATTGAACAGCAGTGTAACTTTGCCACTTTGCAGTCTGTTGGGACTTTTTTTAGAATCTCTGGAATCTTGTAAGGGCATAGCCAGCCAATCCACTGTCTTTGCAGATGTCTTATATAGAACCTTAACACTTAGGCTGTCTGGTCCTTGGCATCTTTTAGGATTTTAATCCCTGAAATTTATCTAGTACTTTTTCTCTCCTACTAGTAGCTACCTTATTTTTTTTTCCTTAGTCTGTGGTTACTTTCTATTTCTGGTATGCAACCTTTGCCTTCTACTGTGAAGGCAGACATACAACATTTGTTTCATGTCTGTCCTATTTCCCCTGCCCTATGATAACTTGTCTTTGCTTCTAAGACACTCATGTTTACTCTAGCTAATATTTTTTTAAAAGTCTCTGTTTTATCTTCCTTGTTAATTTCCTATTTTTGTTTGTTCCCCTTTTTGTCAACTTTTTGATCGTCCTTTGGTTTCTAAATGCTTCCAATTCTTAGATTTGCCATTATTCTTTAAGTTTTTCTTTTACTTTTATAATATCTTTAAATAGTATCAAGTCATGGGTGGATCTTTTTTGTCTTTGTTTTTGATTGGAATCTATTCACTTTGAATATTTCAAATAATTTCTTTAAATGTCTCCCTCCTGATTTGTTTGCTGCCATATCTTAGTATCTGCTTACCCATACTGTGGCATTCTTCAAGTTTAAGATTCCTGCTTGCAGTTGAAGAAATGCAGCTTTCATCATTAGTGTGGAATTCAGTTGTACTATATCACTGTTTCCCAGTGAATTTTTACTCTAATATTGCTAATTCACCCTGTTTCATTGAACAGATTTGGTCTAAAATATCTTCGTCCTGGTTGGTTTCACAACATCATGGTTCAGAAAAAAGTCATGAAAGCTTTCTACAAAATTATCTTCTGGACCAATTTTTCTAATTTGGTTAGCCCAGTCAATATTAAGATAAAGTCCAGCACAACTATTGCATTGTCTTTGTTACAAACTTCAGTAATTTCTACAATGAACTTTTTGAACAGCTAAAACCTTGGGTTATAGTGACATCCACAGTGCTGTTGGAAAGGTGATTTTTGGCATTTGACCTCTTTTCAGTGAAGGAGTGACATTTTCCAAGTTCGAGTAGTATATGCCTTGGGGAGGAACTTGCCAATAATGAATCTGATGCTCTTGTCCTCCCTGGTAATTCAGGTCGTGGGTAAGGAATGTGCAATCATGGGAGCCTTGTTAAGTTATTTATTGTTTATGTCGAGTGTTTGAGAGTGGTTGTGGAAGAAAAAGTAACAATGGAGAGTCCGGAGAGTGGCTGGGAACGTGATTAATCCACCTGGATTTTCAAGTAAATAACACTTAGCTTCTCATTGCGTGTTTTCGGACAGGATTCAGACCTAAAAGATTAGCAAGTTATGCCATGCCTGCTATTTTTCTTTTTAAAAAAAAAAGGCATTTTAAAGGGACCTTACAGTTGTTAACACTTTGGTTGGAGTAATACGGCAGACTGTGGCTCAGAACATTGGTTGGCTCCCCCGCTGGGGATCGTAATATACAATTTTGAGAAGTGCACTTGTTCATATCTTTTATTGTGGATGCTTTAGGTTCAGATAAAGTGGTTACACTTTATTTTCTACTGCTGGTCTATGCATGGACTTTTCTCTCTTCACTGTTACTGTTAAACTCTTTGTCCCTTTTTGTTCACTCTCAACTTGTCTTTATCCACCTCAATATCCTCAACTTTTCTCTTCAGATTTCTAAATCTCCCTTTATCCAAACCCTCTTGGGGTTGAAAACCATTTTCCCTTGCTCTGGCCATATATTTTTGGTGTGCACTAATATTTTGCAGCTTTGTCCCTTTCATACTCTGGTTACCAATATCTAAATTGTTATTATGCACTTTTGCCTGTCTTTTCTGTTTAACTTTGAAAATCTCCTCTCATATGACACACCTTCAGCACTATTTTAGTTTAAAGCCCTCTCTACTGTGTTAGTTATGACTTGATAGGAGGTGATTTATGTGAAGATAGTCTTAATAATGCAGCTCCTATTTTCCCCAGCACTGGTCCCATGAATTGAAATCCATTTCTCTTACACCAATTTGAGATATACTTTCAAATCTGATTTTCTATACTCCTCTTCAATTTATTGTAGGCTGTGGTATCCTGTGGAGATTATTACTTTGTGGTTCTGTTTGTTAATTTACTTCCGAGTTATTGTAATCCCACAGAACCTCTTCCTTTGTATGACCTATATTGTTGCTACCATCTGCAAAACAACAACTGGATATTCTCACACTGGCCAGCCAACATAGTCTTTTGGTTCACTTCTTGACTGCAAAGAGTCGGCTTAACTGTACTATTTCTTCATGGAACTACATTTCATTTCAGCCTCCCCGACTTAAATGGTTCCCTGCACCACAGTGTATTGGTCATCTTATTCATCTACACTGCAGTCCCTGCTCTCAATCAAATAATCTGCAAGAACATCAAGTCAATTGGGCAGTTGCAGGGTACACTATAACCTCAATCCAAATGGTTGGAGTTTGACTTTACAGGTAGTTCTACTGTAATGTGTGTTTTGTTAACATGAATTGGCTGTAATGCAATTGAATAGTGGACGCTGTTTGGATCATGCGAAGTTTCTGCTGTAAAGGTATAGCGATTTGTTTTTTCATATATACCAATTTCCCTATAACGTGATTTCTATAGCATGAGGTCACATGAGAACGCAACTATTGTGTTACAGGAGAACTACCTGTATTTTAAAAAAAGAGATCTGCTGGCACCCCAGTGTAAAGCAGAGTGAGCACTATACTGTCAGAAGTGTCATTATCCTGATAAGGTGCTCAACCAAAGCCAGTTTGACCCCTCAGGCATTAAATATGGTTTGGCAGTATTCTGCATAAGAGCCAGGGAGATACTTCTGTTGTCTTGACCAATGGTTCTCCCTTAAGGCGCATCACAAAAAACATGGTCATGATCACATTGTTGCGAAGTTACTGTGTTCATAATTGGTTGCTGTGTTTACTGTTATGGAAAGACCACATCCTTTTATTGTTGGTTTGGACTAAAATGAGGAAAATTGGTACTACTTTTAGAAGGGAAAATATGCATGGAGTTGTGGAAAAATAAGTGAAGCTAACTGCATATGAGAGTATGTTACATTTTGATGATTAATTGGCGCCATCTGTTGTGGATTCAGAGGAACTCAGCAGAGTAACAAGTTGCTGATTGGTCCGGCTGCAACTTAACATTGACCTAACTTAACATGTGAGGGAAATGCAAACACAGAAGCAAGGATGAACTTCCAGAAGCTGATTGCGTCATTTCAATTTCCCTCTATCTGCTGCCGCCGTGCACCGCCCCTCCTTTTCTTTCACTGTCACTCTTTTATTTTTTCTTTTGCTTTTCTCCCCCCTTGCACGCAGCCTTTGTTCCCGCCCTCATGTGCGCGCTCTGTAGCAGATTTTTACTTGAATCAGACAGTTGGGTAAAATTAATTGAAATCTTACATTTGCTGTGACTCTGGGAATACTGACTAAGTCTGTGGGTTTGTCCATGATATTTTGGAACAAGGACAATTTAATTGCAGTGGAGGTAGTGCAAGTGATCAGAGATTAAAAGGGCAAATGCCCGGTTTATACTTAATAAAATGGTATTAGAAGCTGCTGCAACCTTCTTGCATTTCATAGAATTAGCTGAAATGACTTTACAAAATGTAACACAACCAATATTTGTGGAATTAGCAAATAAGTTCGAAGTGGAATTCTTGAGGGGCTAAAAAGACAGATACTTGAAGAATTAATACAGCATTTAGGCTTGGTGGAATTATAGGGGAAATCAGTTACTCCAATGGACAAATTAATGTTTAGTTACAGTTAAAACATGACAAAACATGAGGAAAAATTTAAGCAACTGGAGATAGAAGACCAGAAAAGGAAGATGGAATTCCAAATGGTTAAGAAAGGTGAGGACAGAACAATTGAATTGGGGGAAAAAAATGGAAATGAGAATGCTGGAACTGAAGTAAAAACAGAAATTGCTGGAAAAAATTCAGCCGGTCTGACAGCATCAGAACTAATGTTTTGAGTCCGGTGACCCTTCCTCAGGACTGATGGTGCTAAGAAAATGTCAGTTTATATGCAGAAGATAGGGTGGTGGAAAGGGTAAGGAGTAAATGATAGGTAAGGATAGAGCCCAGAGAGAGAGAAGAACAGTTGGACAAACAAAGCAGTGGATAACAATCTGGCTAGGAAGGTGAATAGCTGTTAATGGAGACTGTTAGTGGTTAGCAATAGGTTGTGTTTGGGGTAAGGACATGGAAAAGCTCAAGCGCTAGAGTCCAGAAGGCTGCAGGGTCTCTAGGTGTAAAGCGAGGCACTGTTCTTCCAACTTGCGCTGAGCTTCACTGGAGCACTGTAACAGCCTGAGACAGATGTTGGCCAGGGAACAGGGTGGTGTGTTGAAGTAGCAGGCAACTGGAAGCTCCGGGTCTTTTTTTGTAGGCAGAACTGCGAAACAGTCACCCAGTCTACACTTTGTTTCCTTGATTTAGAGGAGACCACGTTGCAATCAGTGAATACAATAGACTAGATTGTGTGAAGTGCAGGTAAAGTGTTGCTTCACCTGGAAGGTGTATTTGGGCTCTTGGATACTGAGGAGGGAGGAAGTAAACGGATAGTTGTTATACCTTCTGCGTTGCAGGTGAAGATGCCATGAGGCTGTGGGAGGCATGTTGGAAATGAAGGAGAAATGGACTAGGATGTCCACAGATGCTGCCAGACCTGACCTTTTCCAGCAATCTCTGTTTTTGTTTCTGATTTTCAGCAATTGCAGTTGTTGTGGTTTTTAATTTAGTATAGAATTGAAGTAATTTAAGTAAAGATGAGAAATGGTAAAGACAAGAAGTCACTTGTGGGAGTGAGTTACAGGTGCCCGAACAGTAATCCCACAGATTGGAAAGCTTTTAGAAAGTTTCGGTGATTGTAACGAAGGTCTTTATTATGCATGAACTAGAAAGATCAGGTGAGCAAAGGAAGCCTGTATGAGGAATTCATGGAATGTTTTGGTGATCGTTTTTCAGAACAGTGTGTGCTGGAGCCACCCAGAAAACAGTCTATACTAGAGCTGGTAACGGGAAACAAGATACGATTAATTAACATACTTATGGGGAAAGCGCCCCTAGGATCCAGCAATCACAATATGCACCCAGTCTGAGGGAGATGAAATAGGTCTAAGTTGAGTAATTTAACTACTATAAGAGCACTTATGAGAGCATAAAATCATCCAGCGTGAACTGGCAATTAGTCATAGGGATGTACAGCTCAGAAACAGACCCTTTGGTCCAACTCATCCATGCCGACCCATTTGCCAGCATTTGGCCCACATCAATCTAAACCCTTCCTACTTGTATATCCATACAGATGCCCTTTAAATGTTGTAATTATACCAGCCTCCTCCACTTCCTCTAGCAGCTCATTCCAGGCACGCACCACCCTCTGTGTGAAAAAGTTGCCCCTTAGGTTCCGTTTAAATCTTTCTCCCCTTGCCTTAAACCTATGCCCACGAGTTTTTGACTCCTCACCCCAGGGAAAAGACCTTGTCTGTTTACCCTATTCATGCCCCTCATGATTTTATAACCCTCTGTAAAGTCACCCCTTAGCCTTCGATTCTCCAGGGAAAATAGCCTATTCAGCATCTCCCTATAGCTTAAACCTTCAACCTTTAGGTTAAGGGTTAGATTCATAGAGAAGCAGTGGCTGATTTTCAGGTGCATATCACAGAATATACAGAATAGATACATTCCAACAAGAGAGAAATTCTAAGATGACTCACTATCTGTGTTTAAATTGGTTCAAATTTTTTAAAAAAAGCAGAAGAGTTGTCTAAGAACGGTGGCAGATGTAAAGATTGGACAGAATATGAATAAAGCGATAAATAAAAGATTTAATAAGGAGGTAAAAATTGAACTTCAAGAGAAAGCTAGCTATAAAAGTAAAAAGGTAAGTGTCTATAGATATCTAAAAAGGAAAAGAGTGAAGAAAGTGAGCGTTCGTCCTAAAGAAGGCAATTTGAAGAATTAATACTGGAAAACAAGATGGTGAATCAACTGAAAAGTATTTTGCATTGGTCTTCATGATAGCAGCATTCCAGAAATCACTGCAAATCATGCAATAAAGGGAGTGAGAAACTCAATCTCCAGGGAAGTGCTACTTTGCAAGTTGTTGGAGCTGTGTGCTCACTAATTGCTGGTTCCTAATGGGCTTCATTTCTAGAGGTTTAAACGAAGTAACTAGTGAGAGCTTAAATTTCCAAAATGAAAAGTTTTAATTCATTTTCTTGTTTTTAAAATCATGTTTAACCAATTTGTTGGAGTTATTTGAAGAATTCATTGTGGGTAAAGGATACACTGTACTTGGGTTTTCTGAAGATATCTGATCAGATTCCAAATTGAAAGTTATTGCAGAAAATAACAGGTCGTGGTATCGGACATAGCATATTAGCAAAAATAGAGGATTGGCTAGCAGCATATTAGCAAAGATAGAGGATTGGCTAGCTCACAGGGAATGAGGGAAGGGTGACTGAACTGAAGAAAAATCTCTGCTATCGACTGCACAGATACTGCCAGAGCTGTTGAGTTTCTCCAGTAATTTGTTTTTTGTTCAGATTTCCAGTACCTGCAGTTCTTTGCTTTAGTTTAGTAAATCAGGAGACATCTTTTTATTTCTAACGTCAAAGCAATACATTGCTGAATTGGAATGAAAAATATACTGACTGCAGAGTTAAATTACTCATTAATAAAATAGGATTTGGAATAAATCTTGCATAGGATCATACAATACAGAAGTATGCTGTTGAGCTCATCTCTTCTATATTGGTTCTTTAGGTCCACTCACTTTCTTTTCTTCTAATTGCTCTGCACATTTTCAATTTATCCAGTCAACTTTTGAACATTGCTACTTATTTTGTTGCCACAACTCTTTCAGACAGTGCATTTTAGATAACTTATTGCTGTAAAAAAGCCTTCTGTCTTCCACTGTTTTGCTAATTGATTGTTGTACTGTTTATTCATTATCATCTTCATAGAAAGATCTTATAATTTTAATATCTCTATTACATCTTCCTACAAACATCTTTGCTGTAAGGAGGCCAACACGACCTTCAAGTCCTTCATCCCTAGATTCATTTTATAAACCTCCTGTTCTGTAACTTCAAGATCTTGCAGTGCGTATGTGTGCGTGTGTACATGCATCTCTGTGTCTAGAAATTTCCAACATATGTTAGAACTTCATATAAAATGCTGTTTTTCATTGGTGGGAATGGGGGGGGGAGAAACGAATGATGGGTGAGCTGAACACAATTTACCTTCGAGTTAAGCATATGTTAATGGTTTAGAAAGTTGGCCTATTTGTTCTTTTTCCTGTCATTATTTCAGACCTTCGATGCCTATTTATTTGTTTTTTAATTTTATGTTTAGGCATCTCGACTGAGAGAAGAAGCACACAACATGGGAAGCATTCACATATCTGAAATTTGTACTGAGCTTAAAAATTTAAGGTCTTTGGTTCGGGTGTGTGAAATTCAAGCAACTTTGCGTGAGCAAAGGTAAGAATCTTTTCAGCGCAGTCCCAGAGTACTACAAATTTAAACTCCATTGGATGTTGGCAGATTTTGCGCAGCTGTCAACAATTCTGCTTCTGTCCCAAGTGTACTTGGGCCAATGGAGCAGTAAGAAAATAGGATGATAGATTGTAATGAAACAATTTTGTTAAAACTGAAATTTGAATGCAAGGTGATCTGAGTAAATTGTAGTTTAGCTTCAACTTGAGGAGGAAGGGCAACCCCACCCACTTAATTTTGCAATCTAGCTTTCTTTTCAAAGTGTTTACCTTATCTTGGCTCCTATTAATGTAGCAAAGCAGAACTGAGAGGGGGAATAGTTGATATCTGTTTATGCAGCATCTGATTCTGCATGCCTGTTAAGTATGTGAATTTTATAAGAAAAATGTTAACTTTTGTTAAAGAATAGAATTGATTGAAGGCAAATCCTATATGAAACTAAGTGCTGGATTACTAACTGAAATGTTCCCTGCTGCTAAGATGATTTCATTGTTTCTGTGGTGATATTAAGACATTGTAAAACTCCATAAATGATTTGTTCCAAATACACTCAGTTTGATATTTTCGGGTATTTAAATGAAATCAAAGCATGAAGTTTTAGTGAAAGCATGTAAAAAAGATATGACTCAAAATATCTACAGTTTCTTTCATTTTTGACTGTATTTTAAATTTGACTGTTATTCACATGTCAATGTAGTGACTATCTATTTTCTCCCCCTCTTTCCAGGATACTGTTTTTGAGACAACAAATTAAAGAACTTGAAAAACTGAAGAATCAAAATTCCTTTATGGTGTGAGGACTTGTGAAGAAATTGCACATGGTTTAAAGCCAGGGACTGTAAACGTTTGCCCAGTCTTAAACAAAATTTGAGCTGCGTTTGAGAAGGCTTTGGACCGTGGGCTGGGCAAAGGGGAGGATTGGGAGGGGGATAAAGGAGGGTTCTGATTCAGGGGAGATAAATGGTTGATTTGTAAACCCTTGAAATGTAGATTTCTTGTAGATGTATCCTTCACGTTGTAAATATGTTTTGTAGAGTGAAGCCATGGGAAGCCATGTGTATCAGAGCTTTGACATCTGAACTAATCAATGCTGAGGTGGCTAAATACCTAGCCTTTTACATGTTAACTTGTCTGCAAACTAGCTTTGGTAATTTTCATCATTCAGTGATACGCATTTCCTAGAGTCCTGGCACCAGCCAGTGTGCATCACGGACTGCAACAACTGGAACAGTTTGGTCAGTACACAAATTAGCATGGAGCACCTTCAGATTCCACAGACCCAGTCAGGAGCAGCTCTGCAGACAGCTTTCTTCATTGCAAGGCAATTTCAGTTTTTTTTCCTTAAGACATTGTGATCAAGGCACTTGGGTTCACCAACTTTTCATTCCTCTGTACAGCAGTTTATAAGTGAAGTACTGTTGTATGGAAAAAAAAACAGGTTGTTGCAGTAGGTAAAGTACAAATTGATTTCTTGTATGCCTACCTAATTGCTGTGTATTTGCATTTGTGCCCTGTTTTAAAACAAAAAATGGCAGTGGAGAAAGATTGATACAGGGCATGTGTGTATTTATTAAGCGGCAGAAGCCACTCAAAAAATAGTGACAGAAGCCCAATGTTATTTGCTAACATTGTTGATGATGCAAGAAAGCTGGTCAGTCATGCAAAGATGTATGTAAATATAATAAACTTTTTTGTTGTTTAAAGCACTGGGTACCCTTCTTTTTTTATTCAGCTGCTGCATATAGGAAGCTGAACTGTTCTGGCAAACCTGATTGGGAGTAATCCTTGTTGGAAGCTTGTTTTTCTTTGTGTAGAACTCTAGCTTTCAAGAAGCAGTAATTTGCAAATATGGATGAAAGAATTTTTTTTCGTAAGTAATTTAGTGGCTGAAACAAGAATTTCAACAAGGATTTTGGGTTCATTGCCTGTAATGGCTTGTGCAAAGTCTTGGTTTACCTGTATTGCTATAATTACACATTTAATTTGAAGGTTATTTGTGTTGTAGCTAACTGTGCAAGTAAGGTGCTGACTGCTGTTCTTATGCCATCACAATACGCAAGATCTGTGTAATTTGAGCCCACAACCATCATTGGAAAATGGTGGTGAAGCTCAGCTTTGTATATTGTTTCCTAAAGTATATGAAAAATAAAACTATGCTACCACTGGTTATGCTCTTTTTTTCTACATAGGTTTACTTGGAATTTGCCACAGTTTATTAACCAAATCTTTTACTCATAATTAACAAAGTTGGTTTCAACCAATAATGCCTTGGACATTTATTTACTTCCCAGCATTTCTCATGCTAGCACTTAATTTTATTTACGTTTTAAACAGTTTTTTATGGTTGGTATGTTAGAAGAAATTTAACAATTGAAAACTTTTTTATGAGGGATTGATGATTAATTTGCAGTTTAACTTGTTCCAAGTATTAGTTTATTTGCAGTTGATACTTTGTATCAAAGTATATATGAGCCCACTGAGTCCAACATGGCTGTCTCTTTAGTTAATAGGCTTTACCATTAGTTCACATTCAACAAAGGCATGAGTAATAACTAGATTCTTAGTACTACAATTGATCTATTGTTACTCAGTTGATCTAATGTTAATAAATTGCTTCTGTTCAGCAGGCACTTGGGTCTTATTATTGTTTTGCCTGGACCTGTCATGGTATTTGCATCTTTTTAGATATTACTGAAAGTCGCCATTTGTGTCTTTAAACCCGCAGTTCAAGAGTTTTAATTTTTTCTAATTATCATTTGCTTTGAACACCAGTATGCAGAAAGGTTTATGTACTAATAGTTTACCTGTGCAGAGCATATTCACGTATGAGTTTAGTGATTTCATTTTTTGAAAATGAGCTTTGAAATATCTGTGCAGTGCCTTTTTGAGCAATTTACATCAATTGTCACCAATTCTTTAAAATATTCTCTTTGAATCTTGGCTTCTGAAAATGATAACTGGAAAAACATATGCATGATTCTTTTAATTTTTAAAATGCTTCTGTTACCTGACCTCTTGCTTTTCAGATTTTAAAAATAAATATTGCTCATTTCCATTTGTCTTAGAAAAGAGTGCAAAATTTTGACCATAACACTTTTTTCCATTGTGGACAGATAGAGATGAGAGAACAAAATGTTCTTCATTGTTGAGTCCTATAATTCAGATAGGTCACCATGACCACTCTGTCCGACATCATTTCGTGACAGCACCAGTGCTTTCCTCACCTCTTTGAGATTCCCTTGGATATCTGGACATTTTGAGTGCTGTACAATATATTAAGTGATTTCCCATGCTGAATTCTAAATTGCACATTAATTGTATCCTCTGGTATTCTGTATCGGAGTCCTGATCAAGATATTTTTGGGAGATTTGCTCCATGGCTGCAGTTCTTTTTGTGGTCAACTGCAGATGTACATTCTGATCTAAATATAAAAATAGCAGAAGCTAGCTGTTATTTTGTTATGTTGACTAGGTTGCAAATTCTAGGTGTTTTGATATGCATAAATTGCAGCATCTTCTTGGCTTTAATTTGTCATTATTTGTGTCAAGTATTTTGCAACAATTGTAAAAGTAGATAATTTGTCTACATGCTTAGATGGATTTGGATGCTGATTTAGCACACTTTTTTTAAATTTGTTATAGTTAGTGTTGCAACTTGGGAGTGAGTCTTCAGCACTCTACAAACCATACACATTTGCAAACCTCATAGATTTGAAGGGCACTCACTGAATGGGGTTGTTGCATCTGAGTGCATCATAGTGCATAATTGTGAATTTGTTACACGTGGGAATTTATTGTGAAAGGGGCAGGAGCTGCACCTCCTTTCAGTTTCCAGTAGCCGAAGAGTTGTCATCTTTTGGTCTCCAAGCTAAGGGACAAACGTTGGGAAATAAACATTGTGACGTGCATATTATTTTAAAAAAGACAGATAGTGTGGCAGAGGAGGTAAAGGTAGTTCTGAGAATGAAGAGCAACATAAGGACATTAGTGTGGAAGGATCTGGGCTCAGAAGATCGCAAGGTCACAGCCTAAGAATAAGGGGTAAGCCATTCAGGACTAAGATGAGGAAGAGAATTGTGAACTGTGAAATTCTCTCGCACAGGAAGCTGTGGGGCCAGTTCATGAATATATTTAAGAGGTAGCTGGATGTCACCTTTGCAGCTTTAGAGGTTCTGGGAGAAGGTGGGAATTGGATACTGAAATTGCTTGATCAGCCATGATCACATTGAATGGTGGTTCAAGCTCGAAGGGCTGAATGGCGTACTTCTGCTCTTATTTTCTGTGTCCATATAAAATCTAAATGGGTGATTTAGAAATAACAAGAGTCAAAAAACTTGTGGGAGTAATTGATAAACTCCCAAACAGTTGTTACACCATTGGGCAGAATATTAAATGCACAATTATTGAAGCTTGAAGAAGAGAAAAATTCTCCATAAATATTACATTAACTTTAAATGGACTGGGACTGAGGAAGTAACCAAGAGGATTGTCTACCACTCTGCCTTCATTGTTTACTTGGTCTAGCTTTGACAAGGTTCCACATGGTAGGTGAACTAGTAAAGTTAGATCGCATGGGATTTAGCGTAAGCTTATCAATTGGATACAAAATTGGCTTAACGGCAGGAAACAGAGTAGAGGAGGCCTGTGACCAATGGTGTTCCACAGGAATTGGTGCTGGGTCCACTGTTCTTTGTCATTTATATAAATGATTTGGATGAGAATATAGGAGGCATGGTTGGTAGGTTTGCAGATGACACCTAAATTGTTGTTAGATGACCTGGTTGACTGTCCACTATAAGAATACAAAAATATCTTGATCAGGTGGGTCAATGGGCTGAAGAGCAGCAGATGGGGTTTAATTTGGATAAATATGAGGTATTACATTCTCATAAAACAAAGAACAGGACTTGTACAGTTAAAATTAGGGCCTTTAGGTAGTGTTGTAGAACAGATAGACCTCGCGGTTCAGATACATAATTCTTTGAAGTTTGTGTCACATCTTGATAGGGTGGCTAAGCCTTCATTGCTCAGACCTTTGAGTATAGGAGTTGGGACATTACATTGAGGTTGTACAGGAAGTTGTTGAGGCCTATTCTGGAATACTATGTGCAGTTCTGGTTGCCCTGTTATAGGAAGTAAATTATTAAGAGAGGGTGCAGAAGTGATTTACCAAGATGTTTTCAGGAATGGAGGTTTTGAGTTATGCGGAAAGGCTGGATTGGCTGGGATTTTTTTCACTGGAGCATAAGAGGTTGAGCAGTGACTTTAGAGGTTTATAAAATCACGAAGGGTATAGATGAATGGCAGGTATCTTTTCCCTAAGGTGGGAGATTTCTAGACTATGAGGCACATTTTTAAAATGAGAGGAGAAAGATTTGAAAAAGTTATTATGGCAACTTTTTTTTACACACTGGTTTGAGTGTGGCGTGAACAGCCAGAGGAAGTGGTGGATGCGGGCACAATTATAACATTTAAAAGACATTTGGATAAACACATGAATAAGAAGTGTTTGGAAGAATATGGGCCAAACGCAGGCAGGTGGGTCTAGTTTAATTTGGGAACATGGTCTGCATAGACTGGTTGGACCGAAGGGTCTGTTTCTGTGACTCTATAATTTAGCAAGCATTGACCATAAAACGTTTGTGGAATGCTGTGGCTGTTTCCTGAAGCATTTGGTTTGACAGCTTTTCTTCTAGTGTGCTATTTCATATCTACAGTTCTGTATCGAGGCATAATTGATCAGTAATGTTATAGTGAAGGATATACTGCGAAAGAGTGATAATACCATTGAATTTACTTAAGTTTTGAAGTGACCTCCCTTGATCACAAACAAAAATCTTAAAATTAAACGATGCAATGAATGCATTCATGAATGAAGTTTTCAGCAGCAGAGTTGAAACTATGGAAGTTGGTCAGTCGTGTGGAGATGAAATAGAATAATACAAATTTAACACTAATGTCGTGAACAGTCAGTTTTGTCTTAAGACATTTATCAGGAGAGAGAAGATGTTGATAGCACAATAGCTATTTGGAGCGGAGAGAGAAAGCAATGTTTCAATTTTTGTGACATTGGAGGAAATTTCCCATCTAGTATTGCATGTCAGACCAGCAAGTTAGTATTTACCTACAGTAAAGGAGTCGAGAGAAAATGCTTGGTTAGGTCTGGGTGTTCAGTGTACATTTTCAAATGTGATGCTGTGCCTTTGGATGATGCTGCTATAGGGCAGCATACAGATAAGAAATTGAAATCACCAGAGATGGACCTTTGGGGGACTCCAGAATGAGCTGCATGTTAGTTGGATGAGAGACCATTGCAAGTATTTCTCCTTGAATGCAATTGGACAAGGGATCAGGCATGAGTAGTCATTTCTAGTTTGACAATAGTAGAGCCACTAGAGGAGGATGGTACTGTGACTTGTGTAAAGACTGCAGACATGGCACAGAGGCTAACTTGACATTTGTGGCTTCCTAACAGTGAGAAGGGTAAGGACTGCAGGTGTCTATGCATATCATTGCTTCAAAGTTGTAGACCATCACAGTTGGATATGTTTCCATTTCTTGCATGTTGCTGACTCAACATCCTGGAATTTCTTATCTAACAGTAAAATGGGAGTACCTTCAAGTGAAACTATAGCTCAATATTGCCTTCTTGAGGAGAACTGTTGCCCTTACCAAAGACATCCATATGTCAAGGAAGACTTTAAATAAAGTTTCTGAATTCAATGTTGTTTTAAGACCAAGTAATATAAAAGATTGAGAACTTTGAATTTCAAAATGACACAGTAATTTTCAAGGAAGCAACCTTATCCAAATGAAGTTTCTGATCAAGAGAAAGTGGTGGTGAGCTGCCTTTTTGACCTACTGCACACCTTGGAATGTGGGAGCAGCCAGAGTTCTGTTAGGGAGGGTGTTCCAGTATTTTGACCCAGTGACAGTAAAGGAATAGTGATATTGTTCCGAGTCTGGATGATGGGGATCTTGGATGGGAATTTGCCCATGGTGGTGTTCCCGTGCATCTGCTGCTTTTGTCCTGCTCGGCGGTGGTGGTTGCAGATTTTAAGATGCTGTCAGAGGACTCTGACAGATCTGCAGTGCATTTTGTAGATGTTACACGCTGCTGCTACTGTATTTTGGTGATGAAGGTATTAAAAGTTGAAGATGGTAGTATGGATGTCAATCAAGCAGGATGCATTGTCATAGATGGTGTTGAGCTGCACTCATCTAGGCAAGTGAAGAGTTTTCCTTCACGCCCGAGTTGTGCCTTCTAGTGGTAGAGAGGTTTTGAGTAGACAAGAGGTGAAGTACACCCACCCCACCCCCAGCATGGTGATATTGCGGCTTTCAGTCATGGTAATGCCTCTTTACATAAAGGAGTGATGGTTCAAAATTCTCTTGTTGAAGAAGATCCCTATCTAACACTTGGGTGGAATGTTATTTGCCATTTATCAGTCTAAACCTGGATAGTCCAGACCTTGCTGCAAATGGACACAGGCTGTTTGTGTCTGACTAATCAACAATGTTGCTGAGCATTGTGCAATTATCAGCAAACATCCCCACTTCTGACCTCATGATGAGGGAAGACCATTGATGAAGCTGTTGAAGGTGATTTGAGCATTGGATACTAGATCTTGCTTGGTAATACAGATACACGATTTGGGAGGACATCATTCAAGCTTACTCCATCATTCAATACCATCATGACTGATCTGATTATAACCTCAAATCAACATTCCTATCTACCCATTACAAACTCATTGCTTCTCAAAAGTCTAGCTCTACCTTCAAAATATTAAAGGACTTTGCTTCAACCATATTTTCAGAAAGGGAGTTACATAGACTAATCTGTTCTAAATGGACAACCCATGATTATTTTTAAACAGTAACCCCCAGTTCTAGTTCTTCCTGTAAGAGGAAACATCCTTTCCACATCCAATTTGTGAAGGCCTTTCAGCATTTTATGTTTTCCAATCAACCTATGCAGAAATGTTATTACACCTCTCCGGAGGAGGTGGGACTTGACCCTGGGCCTCTGATCTAGAGCTAGGAAATACAACTGTGCAACAAAAGCCAGTTTGGGAATTTTTATGTTGATTAAATCTCCTCAATTCATTAGTCAAAAGCTACTGCTGTGTTAAACAATCACTCTCAATTCATCTGAGTTCAGGTCTTGTTTGTTTGAACCAAGGCTGTGATGAGATTAGGAGCTGAGTTGTCTTCAAGGAACCCAAACTGAGCAGCAGTGAGCAGGCGCCACATGATGATCATAGGTTGGTAATGTAAGGGATCTATGCTAACAGGCTATTCTCAATCAGTAATTGGCTGGGTTAGATTTGACTTGCTTTTTGTGGATGTGATGTACCAGGGTACTTTCCCATTTGCTGGGCAGGTGCAAATATTGTGACTATACTGGAACAGTTATTGCTGGAATGATGTCAAATCTCATAGACTTTGCTGTATGCAGTGCCTTCAGCAATTTCTTAATATTGTGCGAGGTCAATTGAATCGGCTGACAACGTGCATCTGTGATACTGAGGACTTCTTGAAGAGGTCAAGATGAATCATTGTTTGGCACTAGTGCCTGGAGATTGATGCAAGTATTTGAGCCTTCTGCACTGATGTGTTGGTTTTCCCCATTGTGGATGGGGCTATATCTGTGTCTCCCATTTGTCATTTAATTGTGAACTGCCACCCATAACTAGATGTGGCAGAGACCGTCCTGTCTATTACACCCTGCTTTCATTGTCTGCATGCAGTTAGCTCTGTGTTATAGCTTCATCAGGTAGTTGCATCATTTTTAGGTATGCCTGGGGATGTATCTGGAATGTCCTCCTGCACTTTCATTTGATCACCCACCGTGATGGTAACTATAGAGAGGCATGTGCCTACCAATGAGATTAGATTGTGGTTAAAGACAAATCTCCTGCTGATGGTCAACAGTGGATGCCCAGTTTTAATTTGCTCGATCAATTTGAAAGTCTATCCATTTGGCCCTGTGGTTGTGGCCCATAACCCAATGGAGATATCCTGAAGGTGAAGACGAGACTTCATCTCCACCAGGACTGTGTGATGATTTCTTCTTCTACTGATATGGTCAGGGGGCAGATGCATCTTTGACAGGTAAATTGGTTGAGGATGAGGTCAAGTATGTTTTTCTCTCCTGTTGGTTCCTTTATCCCCTGACCAGTTTCTATGGTAATCATGAAGTTTTGGAAGCTGTTATTCCTACTTTTTGTGTCCATCAGGTTTACTCTGGATATCAATAATCTAAGGTAGTTCTAACAATGGGAAATATTCAATGGTCTTTATTAAAACAAAGTACACCACAAAATACTGCAAAAATCTTCCCATTCAATTCTTAAAATCGCAGAAGAACTGGTTTATGTGGACTTAACCCAGAATCAGACAGAAACAAGGATCAGCTTGCTCTGTTTTGACGTTGGCTGCTGATCAGATGACCCCTCCTCCTGAGTTAGCTAACTATGCTTTAGGGCAAGCTTTCCAGTCCTTCGTTTTTCCTGTGTATTCAAACTTTAATATTGTCGAGTCTCCAGCAAATGATCAGTTTGACTGACTGGCGAAAATCCTGAGATCGTGCTCCACCAATTCCTTCTCTTTGGTGAATACCGACACAAAGTATTTATTTAGGACCTCCCCTACCTCTTCTGGCTCCACACATAGATTCCCTCCTTTGTCCTTGAGTCGACCAACCCTTTCCCTGGCTACCCTCTTGCTTTTTATATATGTGTAAAAAGCCTTGGGATTCACCTTAATCCTGTTTGCTTACAACTTTCCATGACCTCTTTTAGCCCTATTAATTCCTTGCTTAAGTTCTTTCCTACTTTCCTTATATACTTCAAGGGCTTCATCAGTTACCATCCTCCTAGACCTTACATATACTTCTTTTTTCTTTCTGACCAAGGTCATAACATCCCTGGTCACCCAAGGTTGGCATAACTTGCCATACCTATCCTTCATTCTCGTAGGAATATGCCACTCCTGAACTTTTACCAACTACAATTTGAAATCCTCCCACATGTCCAATGTAGACTTACTCTCAAATAGCCACCTCCAATCAAATTCTCCAGTTCCTGCCTAATATTGTTGCCCAAATTTAACACCTTCACCCAAGGACTGCTGTTCTCCCTATCCACGAGTATCTTAAAATTCACGGTATCGTGGTCACTAATCCTGAAATGCTCCCCCACTGAAACATCACCCACCTGGCTGGGCTCATTTCCCAAAACCAGTTCTATTAAAACCCTTTCCCCTGGTTGGAGTGTTTACCTATTGTGTCAAGAATCTCTCCTGAATGATCCTTACAAATTCTGCCCAATCCAAGCCCCTAGCACGCAGTGAGTCCCAGTCAGTACAAGGGAAGTTAAAATCACCCACCACAACAACCCTGCTGTTTTTACATCTTTCCAAAATCTGTCGACATATTCTCTCCTCTATCTCCTGTTGGTGGCTGGGAAGCCTCTAGTATAACCCCAGCACCGTGATTTCATCTTTCCTATTCCTGAGTTCTAATCCTATTGCCTCACTGCATGATCCTCTGATGTAGCTTCCCTCGTACAGCAGTGAGATACTCCTTTACCAATAATGCAACTCCCCCACCCCTTTTACCTCCCTTTCTATCACATTTGAAACATCTAAATCCTGGGATATTCAGCTGCCAGTCCTGCCCCTCTTTCAGCCAAGTCTCTGTAATCACAATAATGTAATAGTTCCAAGTCCTAACCAAAGCTCTACGTTTATCTACTTTGCCTATTATATTTTTCGCTTTGAAACACATGTATTTCAGACCATCTCCCCTGTTCTTTTCAGCAGTGTTTTCCTGCCTGTTCATGTTCTTAGTCATGTTTGCCTTGGTTTCTACTTCTCCCTCCATTTCTGCATCTACTGCCCTACTCCTCTGGTTCCCATCCCCTGCCACACCAGTTTAAACCCTCCCCAACCACTCTACCCAAAGGTCATCAGTCCCAGTCCTACCCAGATGTAACCCATCCAGTTTGTACAGGTCCCACCTCCTCCAGAACCAGTCCTAATGCCCCACGAATCTGAAACCCTCCCCCTCACACAATATTTACAGCCACGCGTTTATCCTATATATCCTGCCGTTTCTACTTTGACTAGGTCGTTGCACTGGTAGTAATCCTGAGATAACTACCTTTGAGGTCTTACCTTTCAACTTTCTTCCTAGTTCTCTATAATCTGTTTTTAGGACCTCATCCCTTTTTTTTTACCTATGTCATTAGTTCCAACGTGCCACGACCACTGGCTGTTCACCCTCCCCCTCCAGAATGTCCTGCAAACTGCTCCAAGACATCCAGGACCCTAGCACCAGGGAGGCAACGCACCATCCTGGACTCTTGTTTGTGGCCATAGAAACACCCATCTATTCCCCTTACGATTGAATTCCCTATAACTGTAGCATTTTTATGCCTATCTCTCCTTCTCACTGCAGCAGAGCCAACCATGGTGCCATGAATTTGGCTACAGCTATTATCCCCTGAGCAGCCATTCCCCTCAACGTTACTCAAATTGGTACATGTGTTTCACACAGGAATTGTCTCAGGAGATTCCTGCACTGCCTGCTTAGACCTCCTGCTCTGCCTGGTGGTCACCCCTTCCCTTCCTGCTTTTGGAGTCTGAGTGTGCGGTGTGACCACCTCTCTATACATCTTATTCATAATACTCTCCACCTTGTGAATGCCCCACAGTGTCCCCAGCCACTGCTCCAACTCTGACACTTGAGCTTCCAGGTGCTGCAGCTGGAGACACTTCATGCACACATGCAGGGCCTGGGCACTGGAAATGTGCCCGGCTTCTCTCATCGAGCAAGAGGAGCAGACTATGATTTGGAATTTGTTACCCCTTTAACTTAATTAATCTTTACAATGTTAAATACTCCTAATACTAAGTTGAAGCCCCTGATGCTCTCTACTCCAATAACAATTTCTCAAAACTTAGCTGTTACCCACCAACAACAGTTTTCAGAAACTGTTTAGGCTCGCGCTCCTTCACCTGCTGGAACTCTCACTGCTGAATTTCCTCTTGTCATGTTCAGTCTCCTTTGAACCTTGCCACATAAAACCATGACGGGCATAGATATGACGATTGCATATAGCCTTTTACCCAGGGATGTGGAATAGAAAACTAGAGGGCATTGGTTTAAGGTGAGAAGAGATAGATTTAAGAAGATACTGAGGGGTACCTTCTTCTTGCAGGAAGTGGTGCATATACAGAATGGGCTGCCGGAGAAAATGATTGAGGCCGGTACACTAGCAACATTTAAAAAACATTTGGATAGGTACATGGATGAGAAGGACATGGATGAGAAGGATTTAGAGGGATATGGACCAAATGAGGGCAACTGGAACTAGCTGAGTGGTCAGCAGGGACCAGTTTGGGCCAAAGGGCCTGTTTCCATGCGGTATTACTCTGTGATTCTATATAAGAATGTATTCTTTTGAATAAATCTGTCAGTGGAAATACCTTTACTATGCAAATGGAAAAAAAATGGGGAGAGGAAGATGAAAAGTCTAAGACACAGGTCCTCATTATCCCTTGGGTTAGGCATTTGTTTAACATCTTTGATCTTGCTTGAATTGGGACAGATTGCATGGCTGGAGTAAATGAACTCAAAAGGTTTAGCTGGCTCATGTTGACCTGAAGCTTCATGCTATTAAATGTTGTTCCACATGACAGTGCTGTTGTCATCAGTAGGTGAAAATTGTGGTTCTGCTCTGGCTTGGTCTGACTCATGATCTGGTTTTTGGCAGCTAGGTACAGCCAAGGATATTTTCAATAATCCTATCTGTGTGCTGTTAGAATAGGTTTTAGTTAACTGATAGCCCAAATGATAACCCTGAGAAATACCAAATGGTGTTCAGAATGTCGTGGGCTCTTAGGATTCCTCTGTGAGATGGCTGGACTGGTAGCTCTGCTCCACATCTCATTTACAAAAGACACAGAAATTAGGATGTAAATCTTCCCATGTCAGCATTTTATGTGGAAAATTTTTACGTGAGATGCTGAGGCATCTTGGACCTAGCCATACTCGTATAATGCCACCTTTCTTTAAGGCACACTGGTCAACCCTTGGAATAATACCATTATACTCCATCTTGTTCAGTTCTGCTGGAAGCTACTCCTGAACACATGTCCCGTGCTTCCTTGGAGAAATCATGAATGGGCTTGCTTCGTCCTTGAGGTACAATATCACATAACCCTTAAATTTGCCATTTATGTCAAAACGCTTGGGTAAAGCCATTTGAAATTAAAAACTGGCCTGATTGCATCACATGTGGTCTGTTCTACCACAAGGGGTATAACTTGAATCTCATAAGTGGTTACTACACTGAGATCTCTGAAAACTGAGCATCCTGCCACTATTGGAGCATTGATATCTACCAGGTGGAAGACTTTGGGAATCCATGTTGAACTTGTATGTTGGCTCCTCATTGTGAGTGTGCCACTGCACAGTATTGATGATCGTTACATGCTGTGAGGTGTTGTCTTGTAGGTGGTACCATGGAATGCCACTTCTTGGGGTTCATGTCTTGTAGGATGTGTTGTAATATATTGACACTAGTTCTTGAATATGAGATGTGTCAACCTGCCTTTTGAGGACATACAATGTTTACCGTCATAAAAGCTTCTGCTCATCTTATACCAGTGATGTGCTGTGTGAGGTTAACATCAGGAAAGGCTTGGACATCTTCCAAAGGTGGCTTTTCAGTTTGTTGATCTGTTTGTGTACGTTTGGATGACTCTCTGTTGCCAATATTGTGGTATCATGCCATCATGATCATCTAGGTCTTGTTCTGGGGTCTGGATTGTCTTTTGAAACCAGGTTTTTGGAAGATGTGTGCCCAATGTCCAAGAAAACACAAGATAATTTCTGGGAGAGAGGGTGCGACAAACCACATCTGTGACAGATGTGGAGGGAGCGATGGCCTAGTGCCCTTGTCCCTGGACTGTTAATCCAGAGACCCAGGTAATGTTCCAGGGACCAGGGCATGTGGTGAAATTTGAATTTAATGAAAATTTGGAATTAAGAGTCTCATAGTGACCAAGAATCCATTGTTGATTGTCAGGAAAACCTTATCTGGTTCACTAATGCCCTTTGAGGACAGAAACTGCCATTTTTACCTGGTATGGCCTACATTTTAGTCCAGATCCACAATAATGTGGTTGACTCTTAACTGCCTTCTGGCAACTAGGGATGGGCAATAAATGCTGGTCTTGCTAATTATGCCCTCATCCCATGAATAAAAACAAAACGCTTGCTGTTTTGATGCAATTTGCTGACTGCCAGAATATATAATTGATGTTAATCTGCCACTGTGGCTTTACGCTGGAATCTATCTTCCAACAAGTCATTGATGATGCTGCCCTTTTTGTTGTCCAGGAACATTTTTGGAATCCTTTGTTTGGAGTAGAGGGGATCACCAACTTGATTAGCCTCTCTGTGAGTTCTTCAGAGAAATCACGTTGATGCCCTTGGCTGCGCCACTTGGCAACAAATTCATCCATAGAATCCTGTGCTTATCTGTATATACAACAAGAATTGGTGTTTGTTAATTCACCATTTGTACCTTGAGCTGGTCCTCAATTACTCTCCAGATCTTCTCTGAATTTTTTTTATCCTTTTCAGAAAGACTGATTGATTGTGTTTATTCTACAAAATTCTTCCTTGCCAATAAGGAGTAATATTTTGAGGGATTTCTTCTGAGGATTCTTCATGGTTTTGTCTGTGAAGTAAGGCTGCATTTGTTACTTAAATAGATGTAGGTCAGTCAATGTTAATAGTAGGGTCCAGGGGAGTATTGCCGAACAAAGAGACCTTGGAGTGCAAGTTTGTATTTCCTTGAAGGTGGAATCACAGGTAGACAGAATAGAGAAGAAGGCATTTGGTACGCTTGCCTTCATTGGTCAGTGCATTAAGTATGGGAGTTGGGATGTCATGTTGTGGCTATACAGGACATTATTGATGCCACTTTTAGAATACTGCATCCAGTTCTGGTCTCCCTGCTATAGGAAAGATGTTGTTAAACTTGAAAGGGTGCAGAAAAGATTTACAAGGATGTTGCTGGGAATGGAGGATTTCAGCTACGGGAAGAGACTGAATAGGCTGGAACTATTTTTCATTGGACCCGTTGGAGGCTAACAGGTGACCTTGTAGAGGTTTATAAAATCATGAGGGGCATGGATAGGGTGAATAGACAAGGTCTTTATCCTCGGACAGATGAGTCCAAAGCTAGAGGGCATAGGTTTAAGGTGAGAGGGGAAAGATTTAAAAGGGACCTGAGGGGCAATGTTTTCAAGCAGAGGGTGCGTGTGTATGGAACGAGCTGCCAGATGCAGTGGTTGAAGCTGGTATAATTACAACATTTAAAAGGCATCTGGATGGGTATATGAATAGGAAGGGTTTGAGGGATATGGGCCAAATGCTAGCAAATAGGACTAGATTAGTTTCGGGTATCTGGTCGATGCAGATGATTTGGCATGACGGGTCTGTTTCTGTGCCATATAACTCTATATGACTGTGTCATTTGTTGCTCAGACCACAATCAAATGCTTGTCTTTCATTTCTTTTGCACGTGTGGCTTTTTGTTTTATTGAAGTATAGCGCAGGACTTGTTTGATGCTTTATTTTACTTAATTTACTGATCTGTACTTCTAATTTTCCTTCTTTAGCTTCTATTTTACTTTGTTTCACAGTTATAGATTATTGTGGTCTCTTTAAGAAAGTTTAAAGTGTGTGGGTCTATGCCTTTAAGAAATAAAAGGCCTGTAGTAGCATATTTCAGCCTCTAGAGGGAGTTCACATGAAATAATGAGCGGTGATGTCACACCAGATTTGGCAATGAATTGGAGAAAACATAAATACTGAACCAACTGGCCACTGCATATAGGTAAGCTTCTCTAAGTTAGATTGCTTTTCATGCTGAAAATTTGTATTTTTGGAACAGGAAGGCTGTTAAACTAATAGTATCTTTTGACTGCTGCTACTAGTTTTAAGAAGTCCTTTAGCAGTAGATTTTGCTTTGAAACCTATAAGAAGTAGAAAGAAGGTAAGTCTTCCTCCTGTCTCTTTAAATTGGAAGTAGCATGCTTTCTCCAGCATGTTATGTGCAAGAAAACAGAGTCCAGTGAGATGGAGACAGAGTGCTTTAGATCATAAGGAAACTTGCTGTGACAGCAGTTTTTACTGGTGCGGTGCAGCAAGGTGAGAAGTATGCCACATAATTCTTGGGAAGCAACGCTGCTTTGCATAGACTCCCAACACTGCACATATATGGTGACTCAGCCCCAAGTACACGTGGAAGATGGGAAACCCACATGTCATGCACAGGCCCAAACATTCGGTCTGAGCATGTGCAATGATCGAGGCTGATATCTTCAGGATAAGAAGAAACTGTACATGTGCAGTTAGGAGGCATGTAATTTTTAAACAAAAACGGAAGTTGCTGGAAAAGCCCAGCAGGTCTGGCAGCATCTGTGAAGAAAAAAATCACAATTAACGTTTCGGGTCCTATGACCCTTCCTCAGAGCATGTAATTCTGCCACCACCACTCTGTGGTGTAGTGTAATATACTACCTTCCTTTATCATGCAATTTTTGAGCTGGCTTGCTTGGCTAGACATGTTTCCATGATGGCATGGGTTTTCATATTTTTTTCTTTTAATTGAGCTGCTGATCTAAGAAGAAATGGGTAAATTGTTGTATGCACTCTGTCTCTCTCTGGTAAGGCTGTAACCATAATCAATACGTGTAAATGTGATGTTTATGAGCAATCAGTTCAGCTCTAACAAGTGAGTGTTTCGTGGAATTGTTTGTCTCATTGAAGGGGGCCATGTCACTGAAAAGGTTGCAGACCACTGTGCTATGATACAGTGATGAGCATGCCCCTTAAAAGGTATATTCCATATCTGCTGTGGGACATAACACAACTGCATCTAAATTAATACTTATCCTTCACTGCTACCAAAACAGATAAGTTGGTTATGTTTTTGGTGCTTGTGGAGTCATGCTTTACACAAATTGCTTGCCATTTTTGCCTTAAAAATCAATGTGGACAAATGATCACAAAGCACTTTGGCACATACTAAGGATGTAAAAAAAAATGTATTTCTTTCTCTGCTCTTACATTAATCTGAATTATTTTTGGTCTCTGTGTTAATTTGCATTGTTTAATGGAGTGCCAGGAAGGTTAGTAGGTTTTGTGAGATCTCTATGGGTATCCTAGTGATATCATAGGCTTAAGTGTAGGCAATGTTTCCTTAATGTAAGACAGCTTTTTATTGCTAGTTGCATGGCTCAGGCGGAATGTTTCTTGTGTAGTCTACAATTTTAGTTGCATAATATTGAAGGGAAGAAAACAGCTGTTAGTAGTTTAAGGAGTAAGCATGATCTGTGATACCAATAGGTAAAGAGAAAATAGTTCAGTGAAACCATTTTGTGTAGCTGAAGCAATTAAGGCTTGGGTTATAAGTACAGTTAATTGTACTTCACAGAAGAAAATTTGTTGAGCCAAGCCAGTATTTATCATGCAAAGAAGGAGTAGGGATCACTAATAAGGAAAGTTAAACAATGAGTGATGCTCAAAAATACAAAGCATTAATTGAAATCTTAGTTTCAGACTATTGGCTATAGGAAACATCACTACTTGTAAAGTATGTTGTTATTACTAACAGGAATGGGTGTATTAGATGAAGAGCTGACTGTCACAAACTTTATTTTACCCACCAACATTCCCCTTTTGAGGTACTTAGCTGCCTGTGCCAACAACAAGTAAAATCTGTGCAAGGTTCCAACCAATTCAGAGCCTCAAATATCAGCCTCGTTCAATGCAATAGTTTGATTTGATCACACTGATGCCTGAGAAATTTGGGGAAGAAAGCATAATTTAGTAATTTGTAGCAAATAGAATGGCAGAAGGAATTCTGCAAGAGTTTCCTCATTAATGTATAGTCTTATAACTCAAGCCCACAAATACATCAGCAAAGAACTGAGGCTAGGTTGTGATCCATTTCATTGGCCACCTTCATGTAAACAATGTTTGACAAACTTGCAGTTTTTTGAGAATTGTTACTTTTTGCATATATCAAGGAGAACTAGTGGGATGTGATTAGATTTGGATTTTTAGAAGGCTTTTGATAAGGTCCCAAACAGGAACTTATTAACTAAAATTATTGCACACTGGTTAACAGACAGAAAGCTAAATTCTTATCGTGGTCAGAATGGTTATTATAGACAGGATATCAACTCAGTTGTCATTTGTTTAACATGTAAATGAATCTGCTTTAGATTGAACTGAGAGTTAAGAGAGATGGCCATCCTCCTACCATCCTTTTTCCAATGTGGATTTGACATGACCATCTGGTCTGGTGGCATCTGTGGGGAGAAAGCAGAATTAATATTTCGTATGATGAAGAGTCACCGGACTTGAAACATTAACTCTGTTTCTCTCTCCACAGATGTTGCCAGACCTGGAGAGTTCCATCAGCAATTTCTGTTTTTGTCTGTTTCAGATCTCCAGCTTCCACAGTTCTTGTTTAATTTTGCTAACGTGACTGTCTCTTGTTTGATGCTGACTAACAGTCCCTCCCCTGTCCTATAACCTAGAAACCACCAGCACATCCCACCCAGTTCAATTGTAATTATCTGCCATTCAGTATCAGAACTAGGGGCACATTTAACATTTCACCTTTATCAAGGAAGGAGTATATCTCCTGGGATCTGGCAATGAAGAAGTCTCTGGTAGTCAAGGATATGAAATACATGAAGAAGGCGATTGCTGGAGGACCTTAATTTTCTTGATTTTGTGGTGACAGATGGAGTGTTCCGAAGAAGAGAGAGACCAGCAAATGGCGCAAAATGTTTATAACCAGACTGACACCTGCCAGAGTGAATGAAATATAGCAGCTCTTATAAACATGTGGACTAAGAAGAAAATTAAGTCAAACTTGTTCCACCATTTATGAAGTTTGTGGTGGATGTGATGCCCTCAACTCTACTCTCTTACCTACCCCCAATAACCTTTAATGGTCAAATGTCTATCTAGCTCTGCCTTTAAAATATTCAATGACTACATCCTGGGAAGAATTTCAAAGACTTGAGACACTCTGAAAAGGAAAAGTCCTCTTCATCTTCCCCAAATGGGAGATCCCTTATTTTTTTAAACAGTGTTCCTTAGTTCTAATGTCTCAGATGGGGGAAGTCATCCTTTCAGCATCCACTGTGTCAAAACCCCTCAGTATCATCATATGCTTCAATAGGATCAATTTCATTCTTCTCAACTCCAATGGATCTACACTCAAATTATCCAACCTTTCCTCACAGATATGTCTTTCATTTTAGGTTCCTTCATCCAGTCCAGAGCAATTTATTCCATCAGCTACTTATCAATCTTCCCTCAGATATATAGCAGTCACAAATCTATTAGGCAATCTCCATAGATTTGCAAACATGACTGTGGAGAGAGTTGAGCAAATCGGTTGTTTTATGATAAATTACATAATGTCCTATTTAGCAATAAAACAAAGACAGCAGTAACGTTCCTCCAGAATGCATACATTTTGAAAGCAGTCACTGCCTGAACTGAAAGACTATTTATATAGAAACAGGAAGGTGACAATCAGCCAATCAGAGATGATTTGGAACAGTGTTCAGGGACTGCCTTCAGAATTGAAATGAGTTGGGCACATACCTCATGTGACCGTAATACCATGGCTGCATTTGTTAGTTGATTGTAAATTGTTCTCCTGTCCTATGCTCTCAAGGGAGAAATAAAAACCGGACCTTCCCCTTTCCCAATTTCCTCTGTGCTCTGATGCAGCATAACAGGGTGTGCAATCATGGGGAGCCAATCCAGTATATTTTCTGTTTTTTTTTCTTATGAATTACCTTTTGTACCCCTTAATGTGCTTTGTGAGCCCGCCTCTTGTCCTTTCACCCCTTACTCAGTAAATTCTTGTCCACCTAATTTCCCTGGTGATGGTGTAAGCTGTTCACCTGCTTTGGTAGTGTGGCTGTTGATTTTTTTTCTGATGTGGAAGAACAGCAGCCTTTCTAAATTCAGTCTGAATTCTTCCTTTTTCAAACCCAGAACTATCTTTGGCAAGCCCAGGTAGATTGCTGTTCCTATCTGAGTGCTGCCAAAGATAGCAACTGTTCACAATGGGGGTGATCTTACTGAAATATTCAAGGTTCCTGGGGTAGATGTTGAAAGGTTGTTTTCCTTGTGGGGCAGTCTAGGACCAGACAGCTAATCTCAGAGTCAGAGGTTGCTTATTTAAGACTCAGATAAGGAGGAATTTCTCCTTAGGGTAGTGAATCTGTGTAATTTATGCAGAGGGATGTTAAGGCTGCATTGTTAAGTATATTCAAGGCTGAGATCGACAGATTTGTAATCAGTGAGGGAATTGAGGGTTCACAGGAAAAGGTAGGAAATTGGAATTGAGGATTATCAGATCAGTCACAATCTCTTTGGCAGAGAAGATTTGGTGAGCTGAATGGTCTATTCTGTTTCTATCTCATATGGTGTTAATAATTCAATGCTGAAGGGTTGTTTTGACAAAAGTATTATCAAACTGCAGAAGTTCACCATAGTTCTATGGTAATATCAATCAGCATTCATTTGCCAACCTATCGGCACTGTCCTCTCACATAATATAAATGTTGGTTTGTCCCTTGAATTGGTATTCTTGTGAATTGCCCTGATGAGAGCAGCATGAAAATCTTTGACAAAATGTGTCTTTTTTCAACAGTACTCAAGTTCTGTAATACCAAATGACTAATATTTATTCATATCTGTTAGCCATTGATGCTCGTGATAAGTTTTTAAATTGGCACTTTTTTATGTTACTGAATATATTTTCTTATTTCTGATTTGATTTATTTCTCTAGTCTCTATCCATTCCCCTTCTCCCCTATTGACTTTGACTGATTAGCTTAGATTCACTTCTTGCCACTTATTTCACATTTTCCTGTCCCTCATCACTCCTTTTGATAACTTCTTTTATTGATTCTGTCCGATTTCTGATTTTTGCATAATCTCTACTGTTCACTATTAACGTGAGGAAGGTTTGGAAGCACATGGACAAATAAGATAGATTGGGAAGGACTGAGCATCAAGGATGTACTTCAAGCACAAGCCACCAAGCTAATAAAAAGCTGCTGTCACCAATTGCCATCACTCTGTTCAAATTGCAGAATTGAAGGCCCTCTTGTAGCACAGTGGTAGTGTCCCTACCCCTGGGCTGGAGGCCCAGATTCAAATCCCACCTGCTCCGGAGGTGTGTAATAACATCACTGAACAGGTTAATTAGAAAAACTGGTTAAATTACAGAATTCTCTCAGGTCCAGCATAGCTGTTGTGAAGTGGCAATGATTCAATAAAACAGTGACAACCACCTTGTGTTGTGTCTATATGGTGTGAAAAATTGCATAGCATGCTTGTGTTCATTCTTTAATAAAGACAGTAAACTTGCTGAAAAGTGTATGTTTGTCTGTGTGTCTCATAAGGCTTTCTTGTGTGTTGCTTGCTGCCTGTGTGTCTCTCCCTGTCTCTCTCTTTCCTGCTTCTCTTCATTTCTTGCTCATGATAATTCTGTGAAGATAACTTACTTGCCTAAACATGCTTCAATGGTTCTCAAAACAGTGCTTTACCTTGTTTTATAATCTTTAGACAAACAAATTTATATGGTAATTAGTTTCAAGTTTATTTTTCTTCATGCCTCAGGTTGTTGGTGGATAGTTTGCTGACCATCAAAATATCTGTTCAGATCTTTCTCCAGTCTTTTGTTTTTTTATCCAGTGTTTCAGTTTTTTTTATTTCTCTTTCTTGATGTAAAATTCACATTATTTTAGCCAAGAGAAAATGCTTTATCACTTACACTGAGACATTCATGTCAAGATGAGCTGGATGATTGCTAGAACATGTAACATTGTTAACTCCCTTCAACTGGCAAAATAATAATTTTGGAAGGAATATAAACTCCAAGCGGAATTGTTTTAAGAAGAAAATGCTCAACACTCCTAAATAAAAATACTGGTTTAGTTCCTGGATGACACCAAGGACAGTCTAATAGGTGCACTTGATTGACTTTGTAGAGTCATAAAGTTTTGACAGCATAGAAAGAGAGCCTTTGGCCCATTGTCTCTGTGCCAGTCATCAAACATCCATCTATTCTAATCCCATTTTCCAGCATTTGCCATATACTATAGCATTTCAATTGTTCAAATAAATAGCTCTTAAATGTCTTGAGGGTTCCTGCCTCTACTGCTTTTTTTAGGTAGTGAGTTCCAGAAGACGACAGCCATCTGAATGAAAAGATTATCCTCAAATCCCCTCCAAACGTCCAGCTCCTTAGCTTAAAACTGTGTCCCCTGGTTCTTGACTCTCTGCTGAGGAGAAATGTTTCTCCCTATTTATCCCATGCCCTTCAGAATGTTGTACACCTCAGTCAGGTCCCCCTCAGCCTTCTCTGTTCTAAGGAAAATAACCCCAGTCTATCTAGTCTCTGATCATAGTTTATTTTAGTGAAAGAAGTACTTGGAATTAAGAATGCTGGCACACCAAGGGCAAAAATGACAGACACCTTTGAAAATACAGCTCGTTCCTTGCGGGTCCATACAGAACTTTGTTCAATGTGGTACCAGAGTGCCAGGAAATGATCATCTCCGTCTAGACAGTCCAACCAACTGCCCTTGACATTCATCAGCAATATTAACACTGAGCCCTTCACCATAAAACTTTGGGTCTCCATTGTAATGAAACTCAACTAGACCTGCCCTGTCCACTGAACTGCTCAGGGGCAGGACAGTCTGAATAGAGGAAACTGCAGCAAGGTCTTTTCAGCAACTCTCCCAAACCCCACCCTCTGACAAAGGCAAGGGGCTGGAATGTAATGCCCTCCCAAAGGGGAGGACGGCAGGTGGGGACACTGCCATCTTTTTGCCTCCACCTCAACTTCATTATGGACAGGATGGCCCGTGGCTATGCCATCTCATCCACTGCCAGTTATGTGGGCAATTAACCCAGTGGGAGGCATTGGCATGGGCTCGCTGTGCGAAGTGTGATGAGCAAGTTGCTTGGCAGTGGAAGGTGTGGGAGGGGCTCGCTAAAATGGGGTCAGTGCCTTACGGTGGGACCCAACAATGAGAGGGTTTGGGGGGACGCCCAATGAGAACCAGACTTGCTGCCCGAGTTGCTGGCACTCTCCCTGCAACCCTCAATTCCCCCCTCCCTGACCCCGCTGCCATCATTCACCTGTGGTGCCTGGCCCTGGGTAAGTGTTGGAACAGCAGTCACTGCCTGGCATGCTGTGTCCTCCATCCTACCTTGGGCTCCTTGATTCTGCTGCTGTTTAGTGGAGAGTCATTTAATCTGGCAGGGCCTGCATAAAATAGACGAGGTGAGGTTCCCACTGGTTTCCCAGGCAGTGAGCAAGGCCTCTGTCATCTCTGTTAAACACCATGTAAGGAAACATCTGCATCACTCAGTTTTCCTTTAACTGGCTTTCTATCTTGATTAGAAATCAGGATGTAGTCTGTCTGTTGCCTTCTCTCTAGGTGCTTCATAAACATAGTCACAGAGAGGTACCGAACAGGCCTCACCTATACAGGCAGGGGGGACCTGTAACCACGGTCACTGCTGGTACCAAACAGGCCTCGCCTGTACAGGCCGGGGGAATGTGTAACCACGGTCACTGCTGGTACCGAACAGGCCTCACCTGTACAGGCCGGGGGAATGTGTAATCACGGTCACTGCTGGTACCGAACAGGCCTCAACTGTATAGGCCGGGGGAATGTGTAACCACGGTCACTGCTGGTACCGAACAGGCCTCACCTGTACAGGCCGGGGGTACGTGTAACCACGGTCACTGCTGGTACCGTACAGGCCTGGGGCACCTGTAACCACTGGTCACTGCTCGTACTGTAAAGGCTGGGGGGACCTGTAACCACTGGTCACTGCTGGTACTGTACAGGCAGGGGTAATGTGTAACCACCAGTCACTGCTTTAGAAGTTTACCAAAGGCTATTGTCCTCACCATCGTGGGTCTCAGAGGGGGTAAAGGTATTGGAAGTCATCCAGGAGGAAACTATTTGCTGCTGGCCGAACATCGAGCAAAGTTTATTTCTGAACTTTCCTTTTTGGTGGTAACCTCTGTTGGTCTCTTTACCATTAGGTGACATTAGGGTGAGATGCTGCTTCATGGATCAGTCCCCAGTGCCAGCTTCCCAGTAAAACTGCAATCAGTTACCAACTTGAGCGTAAGGCAGGCATGTGGACATATTTGAGGTGCTCATACTTGACCTTAGCAGCCGCCTGGAGATGTGGCTAATTACCCAAACAATAAGTGTGTTTCCAATATTCTTTGCAGAAGGCTGACTCCCCAGAGAGGTGTATTATGCACCAGCTTATATTCCATAAAATAGTTGGAGCCATATCCCAATTCACCTGCACTGTTTGTATGATAGAAACTGGTTTACACTCATTAAGAAAATCTGGTGTGTTTTTGCAAAGTCTAATGAATGGGACAAGAAAATTTAAAAACAGCAATAAATACACAATTTGACAAACAATTGTTTACTATTTAGGTTTAAGAATGGCTGTGGTAAGTCAATTAAGCCTATGGCCACGAATTTGTAAATGCTTCTTGCTCCATAACTGCTTGTTGACCTGCTGAGTTTGACACACTTCAAGCATCTACAGTAATCAGTCTTGTGACAGGTTTTATCATAGCTGATATATTGTAGCCATTAGGTGGCGCTGCAGGACAGTCTGACTCAAATCTATGCTTTACAAAACCTGCATTACATCACTGAGGCACCAGGAAAAAAAGTTTTCAAGTTTCCTTAACAGGGCAGCTGCTGCAAATTACAACAAACACCAAAGCAGTTCTGTTAATATAAAGTGCAATTCCGCAGAGTAAAATTGTCTGTATTTTTTTGAAACGGCTACATTAAAACATATGGTGCAGTATTTTCACAGCAAGACCATTTCAACATTATTTTTCATTCTTCCATATAATGTTTTTCAAAGCTTCATGAGTCTGTCATGGGTAAGTATGTTTCTTCCTCAAAGGAACATTTATCGTATGTTTTATGGGTGCTTTTTTTTTTGCAATTTTCAGCTATCATAAAAAAAAGTTGAAGTAAAACATTTGAAATATCAATGATAGTAGGAACTGCAGATGCAGCATCAGAGGAGCAGGAAGGCTGACGTTTCGGGCCTAGACCCGGAAAAATAGAGATAGCATAACCAACTATTCTCACATGAAACATAGTGGAAATAGCAACAAGTTGTTATTGGAGATAGTAGGAACTGCAGATGCTGGAGAATCTGAGATAACAAGGTGTAGAGCTGGATGAACACAGCAGGCCAAGCAACATCATAGGAGCAGGAAGGCTGACATTTCGGGCCTAGACCCTTCATCAA
>NC_063333.1:33388894-33437852 GCF_021869965.1 Rhincodon typus | reverse complement strand
TTGATGAAGGGTCTAGGCCCGAAATGTCAGCCTTCCTGCTCCTATGATGTTGCTTGGCCTGCTGTGTTCATCCAGCTCTACACCTTGTTATCTTTGAAATATCAATGTCAGTTTTTGCAGCTGACAAATGGCCTGGGAATGTGCCTCTGATTTAAAGCTCAGTACATGTTTCAATCATTTCTTAAATTTGCAACACATAATTATTGTGCCAAGTCCTGTCTCCCCACATCAATACCCTCTGTATCTGAATGTTCTGATGAAGGGTCACTGGACCCAAAACATCAATGCTGCTTTCTCTCCACAGATGATGCCAGACCTGCTAAGTTTTTTGAGTAATTTCTGTTTATGTCTGCTGTCTACTATATGTTCCTGTCTACTATATAGCAGTAGACGGAGACTGGGTTGTTTTCGTGTATCACAAATTTAAGAGTAATAGACGACAGTCAGTGTATCCTGATCATCATGTGTTAATCATTTAATGGTGTATTATCCCTGATCTTAGAATTTGGCCAGTAACTACACATTAGTGGGACAGTATGATACTCAATAGACTCAGAGATTGGGCTGGACATTTCAGGAAGGAGGTAGGAAGATTGAGTCAGAAAACTTTCCAAATCAGCAAATAGATTGCATTTAAAAAGATCCCCATTGCAATATTTTCATTTTGTGGAGGCAGGCCTAGAATGGAGTCAGGCCCAAATAGTGACAATGGAGTGGATGGTGAGGGTGTTCTAGGCTACCATCTGTTTTCATTTACAAAGACATTGGCCCAAGTAGAGTGATGAATTTTAGAGCTTCGGACACTTGCCCCTGACCTCTGACCTGTCCCCAGCACTCTCTCCTATGTTTTTTCCCCCTCCATGCTCCCTCATATCCCCCATGTCCATTCTGTATTCACTCTGCTAGTATTGTCTATGTACAGAGCCATGAAACATTGCCAAGTCTGATTGGTCTTTGAAATAATCCTGAAACTGACAAAATACGCAGAGGCTTTGAAAGATACCTTGGGGGAAAAAAAGTGCAGCTTGAAACTTTCTAAAATTAAAAAGAAGCCATTTGTATTATTATCAGGTTTTCTTATTTCACATTTCTTCATTTCCTGTACATGTATATATATACATATATATACAATGAAAAACTCTTTATAGAAACAAATTATTACATTATAATAGAGCTGTCAATCAAATAAACCTTTACCTCTGCTGTGGCAATGCACTGACATCTTTTCGCTTACCTGTAAATACAGTCGCCATTCTTTGTAATGAGGCCATCTAGTAACTGTATCAACAAGAGCTGACTGACTAGGTGACTTTTTTTGGTTGATAATTTGAGATTAGATGCCTGTGTGGTTCACAGTTCCTCTGAGGTGTTGGAAACGAATGACAGAAGGGGCTGACTCCACCAAAATTGGGGGTGTTGTTTGACTGACTCAATCGTGCAATAGACCTGGCAAATGTAGGATTACTTTATGGAGATGCAGCTATACCATGCGCCAATGAGTATTGCTAGAAGTTGAAAGGAACCTTTGGAATCGGATCATATCTGGTATTTTAAATGATCTTCAGTCAGCCCAGCTTTGTGAAAATCTGTACCAATATCATGTCTTTGTATTCTACCGCAGCCAAGACCGCATTTGCATCAGCAGTTACCTTCGCTGGGCTTGAGTGGATACAATACTAGTTAGACAGTATCTAGTGCTCAGATTTACCATAAAATGTTGTCAAATGGGATAAAATGAATTAATGTGAAAATCTTTTGTGGAATTTATCTTTGTTTTCTGCTGATAACATAACAACAAAACTTTGCACCTTTGGCACGGTGATACTTTCCAAGTTCCTTCACAGTTGTTAAAATAGCTCAGGCAAACCAGAATTGAGGAAAAGAGTTGGGGAAATGATGGAATGTTTGGTCACAATGGTGGTTATTTTGAAGAGTGCATTGAAGGTGAAGAGTAATGAGGTTGGGGAAGGAAGCACCAAAGGGCAGGTCAGCGATGCTGAAGTCCTGGCGATGGTGTAGTAAAGGAAAGGGAAGACGCAATGGATCAGAATTGACAAATAGATGCTGCAATTTATAATAAAGGGCTGGAGGAAGGAGCAGAACTAAGTTGGCTTTGGAGGTATTCAAACATGAGGCAAGGATTTTGAAATGCGCTTGGTGATGGGATCCAGCAGAATTGGGTAAAGACAGGAATTGAAGCTGAGGAGAAAGGAATGTAAGTGTTTAGTTCCGGATTACACAGAACCGCAAAATTACTGTTGAATGTAATGGGGGCTGGTTGGAAATCATTGGTCAAATTAAACCTGCAAATGTGAAAATGGAACATGAGGGCATAAGTGGTTGAAATTATTGAGGTGGAAGTTGACAGTCTTGATGTTGCATTAAATATGGGATTGAAGCTAAGTTCAAAATTAAGAAGGAATGCAAGACTTTGTATAGTTGGGTTTCATCTTAATGAGTAGCTAAGTGGCACCACAGGAGGGTGAAACGTTGTCTATGAAAACTATTGCCTCAACAGTGAGAACAAGGCGAATGCTAGCTGAAAGGATTCTGAACAGAGGGGGAGAGAAGAAAGGACCGCAGGCTTAAGTGATGGCAACACCTTGAAGGACTTGAGAGACGGAGGAAGGATTATAGATGGGCAAGTAGTTGGAGAGGACAGATAGATTGCGTATGGATATTTTTAAAGGAAGGTAAAAATTTCAGGAGATTTGAAGAGTGAACTGATGTCTGAGGAATTAGGTGCGAAGGTACATCGAATTTCCTTCATTTAGAAAGAATCTTAGCTCCAATAAAAGAAGGTACTGTATTTCCCATTCCCATGCTTTCAGTCAGGAAATCCCTTTGAGAGAGTATGCCAAAAATAGGGCTGCAAATCTCTACCCATGATTCACTAGCTAGTGCTCCCAGTGGCCTCATGCTGACAGTACAGAATTGATAAATGAAGCCTCTTATAGTCAATAATCCGCAAAGGATCATATACAGCTCTCTGCCTCTCAGAGATGGTGGACTGGCTTTAGTGAGATACATTACTCATGGAGAAGTTATTATGTGGGATAAAATAGACACTTGAACTCATGAAGCACAGATACCTCAAAGGGTTTTAGTTCTGAAGGGGATTTCAGAATTAAGGATAGTCACAGCTGTCGAGGGATTTGAAGACAAGGATGAGAATTTTAAAATCAATACATTGCTTGACAAAAGCCAAAGTAGGTCAGAAAGCATAGAGGTGATAGAGGTCGGTACTTGCTGTGAGATAAGATGAGGGTGATGGGGAATTAGACTGTGGAAGAACAAATATCAGTGTAACTATCAGTAACAATGATATGAATGATGTTTTTAGCAGCAGATGTATTGAGTTGAACAAAGTCAGGCAATATTATGGAGGCGAAAATATGTGACTCATGGCCTTAGAAGATGACTGCATTTTTCCTGCCCTAACAACCATGTTTTTTTGTATGTGATCAGTCTACGCTCCTTTTTAGCTGTGACATGTTATAACTCGCGTTTGTAGTCAGCTTCAATTTTCCAATCTGTCTTCCTGACCTGGTTTGGCCTACATGTGACTCCAGACTCTCAACAGCTGACTCTATCTGCCATCTGAACAATTAGGGATGGTCAGTAAATGAATGAAGAGAAACAAGATTGGTCATTTAAGGCCCTTGAATGACCTCTGGAAAGGCAGATCATCCTTGCTCTGCTGAGGTGGGAAGGAAATGAACATTGCAGCCTGACTTCTGTCCCAATTCTGTGATGTCCCCCTCCTTCCAGTCTGCTCCTGTGGGCCAGAGAGAATCACATTCACTCGTTTGCATTAACTGATTTATTATCTCATTGACTGGCTCCTTTTCTGACATAGCAACATTGACAACACTCCCTAACTATTTCAGTGATAAGAAAGTGCTTTGGGATCCACATGTATGAACATAAATATAAACAGATGATCCAGGAGCAGGACTAGGTCATATTGCCCATTATTCCTGCTTCACCAGTTGATAAGATCATGCCTGATCTGATTGTGGCCTTGACTTCACTTTCCTGCTTATTCCCTTTACCTTTTAACAACTATGTCAATCAGGAATGTTTCTATAACCTTAAAGATGGCAGCAGAGTAATAGGCCTGAGCCCGGTGCTCATCTGCTCCCCTCAGCTTTCTTTCTTCTTTCTTCTTTGCTGTTTTTCTTTGTCTTTTTTTCTTTACTTTCCTTTTGGATCTAGAGAGTGGCGGGTGAGGCAGAAGCCCTCCAGCTACAGCAATGCCAGGAATAGCCAGACAAGGCTGCACCCCAGCCTGAGGTCTCCTAGCGAGCAAGAAGCAGATCCCAGGCTGACTCCCCTAGCCCAGAACAGCATGCAAGGCTGAGGCTTCGGGTCTGCGGCTAGGCCTGGGCACTTGAGGGAGGACAGGTGGTGGTCTCCCAGTGTGGTGGTCTTGTCCCTGCATGGAGGTTGTCTTTGGCTTCCAGGTGTTCCAGTGAGCTGGCAGGTGGTCTCGTCCAGGAGTGGCAGACTTGGCCCAGAGTGGCGGCCTGCTTTGGCGGAGGCTCCCGGCCCAGTGTTCCAGTGACCTGGATGTTGGTCTTGTCCTGAAATGGGCGTATCGTCCCAGCTGCATCTTCAGGGCATTCCATCATTCCTTAATTGGCTTTCCCCGAGCCTAGGAGCCATTAATTGAACTCTGATGTAATTTTACTTTTTTTTTAGATTAAGTATAGCTTCTGTCATTTATGTAGACACTATGGTGTGACAACTTATGAAACTTTTCACTGTATTTTTCATATAAAAGTACAGGTGACAATAAATTTCCATTCTGCTCCATTCCATGCCATTCTGTCCCATTCCATGCTACGCTGTGCCATTCCATTCAATACCATGCCATTCCATTCCATTTCATTCTATGCCATGCCATTCCATTCCGTGCCATGCAATTCCATTCCATGCCATTCTATTCCATTCCATTCCATGCCATTCACTCCAGCCTTAAAAAAGAATCAATAATCCCCAACCTTGGGAACAGAACTTAACAGTCCATGACTTTTCAGCCATGTCCTCTACATCTAGCCTGTCCCATAATGGGAAGCATCTTTTCAGCGCCCACCCTGTCAACTACCCCTCAGGATTCTGTGTGTCTCAATACGATCAATGGTATGCCCTGAGATTGTAAAAGGAGTTACAGAAATGTAGGTTCTTTCTGTCTTTCCTTTTGGTGGATTTGCTGGATCTGCCCATGTCAAACTCAAATCATTCAAATCAAGTTGTTCTAGCATTTTTGATTTTTTGCTGTCACGTTCCTTGCCTCCTGTCGGGAAATTCAGGCAATGAGGCAATCCTATTGGGATCCAACCAGCTTTGCCTTCTGGTGTCTGAATTGGTATGATGTGGGTTTTGGGAGTTGATGATGTGGGGTGGCAGGGATGAGGTGAGGGGGAGGGGGATGGTGGCACACAGCAATTCGATGTTGCAGCCTTTCTGCCTGCACAACTTTCAAAATGATTGACGCCTAATTGTTGATGTATGTCTGGTTGCTTTGGGAGAGGTGACCTAATTATTGCAATGAGATGTGTGACTTGCTTCTTTGTTTTATGGGTCAAGTTTCACTAAGAAAAGGTATCACAGCTCTGGGAAGCTGCGACTCACCTATTTCTTCCTTTTATAGCCCTAGTGGCCGACACTTTGAATCAGTCCCATTGATGTACGGACTCTCTCGATAGGAACCTCTTGATGCTGTTACTGGCTTACTAACTGCAGTTGCAAAATGTTGGCATGCCTTAAAAAAAATCATCAGTGAAAAACAAACTGCTAGCCACTCAATATGTTTAAGCTTGCTGTTTGTGTTGCAAAGTTGATTGTTGCATTTCAGCTAATTGAGAGATATGTTTTGCATTGTTCCGTGATATTTAGTCTATCCTCATAGTCAGTCACGGCAAATTCCCTTTAAAATTGTAGAAGGAATGCTTCTTCATTTTATTTTCAGTTGGTGAATAGATAAGACACACAAACCTCTGCAAAGCATTGTGATTACATCTCTTCAGGCATTCACCTTAGGAATTGGCTGCATCAGCAGGATTTCTGGATACCTTGGAGTTTGTGTCTAGAATCTAATTTTTTAATATTGCAGCAGGGGTTTCTGCAGTGACCCTTATTTGTGGAGGCCAGTAAGTTACAAACAGTTCATGAAATCAAAATGAACTCAGTGGGGAACTAAGGAAAGATGACTGGAAATTTAAAAAAATTTCAGATGAATACATTCTTGTAAAATCCACAAGTTTAGCCAAAGTTTCACCAAATCCCACACCCGCTCACTGTTTCGTAACAGTATAAAGTGAAACTGAGAGCACAGAAGGAGACTGCTTCGTTATTCACCCCTGTGATAATTCTTTAAAAGGGTGTTCAGGCCGAGTCCCACACCCTCATTTTTTGTTCTTGACCCTTTAAGTTCCTCATTCTCAAACACTTTTCAATTTGCCTCTAAAATCATTTATGGATTCAGCTTTCATTGTATTTTTCAGGTCGACCGTTTAGGAGCAATTCACACCTGTATGATTTGGGTATTTTATAGAATCAGAAACGTTTTAACAGCTCTTGTAAGCTGCATTTCAGTTACTGATGTCTGCAGAGTTGTTTTACACTGCAAGTTGGGCCTTGCCTTAGTTTAGAGAAATGAGAGGTGATCCTTATTGAAAAACATAAGATTCTGAGGGGACTTGACAGGATAGAAACTGATTTAGTGATTTAACGCATGGAAAATAAAAAATACGCAGTCGCCCATTTGAGCTGAAGATTTCTTCTCTCAGAGAGGTGTTTGTACTTTTGTGTTCTTCTCCATAAAGAGCTGTGGAGGCTGGGACATTGAATATGTGTAAGACCGAGTTAGACAGATTTTTGACAGACATGGCATCTGATGGTTATGGTGGGGTGGTGTGTCGGGGAGAGGAGATCACAGACAGGCAAGTGGAGTTAAAGCTGCAGTTATTATGTACGACAGTTGGCCTGAAAGGGATAACTCAGACTTCAGAATAGCTCCACCCTCTGAAATCTAAATGTGTCAGGGAGGACCTCATCAGTTACTCTAGTTTGATATTAGCTGTTAGTCTGTTTGACACTTTACTACAACAGATAACTCTGACTCCTACCTTGTGTTAATGTATGTAATCATAAGTGACATAACCTATTGGCTTACTATTATGCAATAATAAACTAATAGACTATTGCTTGTTATCTATGGCCTTAAACCTTTGCTGAACACCGACGTTCTGTCTGCAAGAAAGACCCTGAGCTTCCAGTTGCCTGCCACTTCAACACACCACCCTGTTCCCTGGCCAACATCTCTTCTCAGGCTGGCTGCAGTGCTTCAGCAAAGCTCAGTGCAAGCTGGAGGAACAGCACCTCATTTCTGTTTGGGGACCATGCAGCCCTCTGAATATCGAGTTCAATAATTTTTGGGCTTGAGCTCTCTCATGTCTTTACCCCTACCCCTACACAACAGGCCTTATTATTGCATAGCCTGCTATTACACACAACCCATTGGTGGCATGGTGGCTCATTGATTAGCATTGCTGCCTCACAGCGCCAGGGTCCTGGGTTCGATTCCACCCTCGGGCGACTGTCCGTGTGGCGTTTGCACATTCTCCCCGTGTCTACATGGGTTTCCTCTGGGTGCTCTGGTTTCCTTCCACAGTCCAAAGATGTGCAGGCTAGGTGGCCATGCTAAATTGCCCATAGTGTTCGGGGATGAGTGGATGAGGTGAGTTATAGGGGGATGGGTCTGGGTGGGATGCTATGAAGGTTGGTGTGGACTTGTTGGGCCAAAGGGCCTGTTTCCACATTGTAGGGATTCTACGAACTCATTGTTAGCCACCAACAGTCCTCATCAACAGCTATTTACCCTCCTAGCCAGATTGTTATCAACTCCTTTGTCTGTCTAACTGTTCTTCTCTCTCTTTGTGTTCTATCCTCCCCCTATTGCTTACTCCTTATCCCTTCTATCCACTCTACTTTCTGCATATAAACTGACATTTTCCAAGCTACCAGCAATTTTGAAGAAGGGTCACTAGAGCCAAAATGTTAATACTGATTTCTCTCCATTGATGCTGTCAGACCTTATGAGCTTTTCCAGCAATTTCTGCTTTTGTTTCTGATTTACAACTTCCACAGTTCTTATGGTTTTTATTTTCTGAATCTTAAGAGTTTGGACAACTGAAATATGATCTTGTCAGAGCCAAATCCTGCTGATGTTGGAGATCTGAAACAAACATAGAAAATGTTGGAGAAACTCAGCAAGTCTGGCAGTATCTGTGAAGATGTCTCCTCACTCCTCCTGTCTAAAAGCATAAAAAAATCATTTTTCTTTCAGTTCTGAAGAAGAGTCATATTGGACTCAATGTTAACTTTGTTTCTCTCTCTACAGATCTGCAGTGAACTTGCAAATGGTGGGAGAGAAGAAAGTTACCCTCCGGAAAGCTGTTGGTTTGTGCAGAAGCTTCGAGATTGTCAAACATTGGTTTGAGCATATCAGTAAGAATACAGCTTAGGGTTTGCAGTATTCTGAGAGACATTCTGGCCAAATGAAAGGAACAGATTTTGAAAGAAAGGAGAAAAAGTTTGCAGTAGATTCAGCAGAAAGATCAAGACCAGAGGGTAGAATGTTAATGTTGTAAAGGACATCTCATAAAAAAAGAGGGAGTATGTTCAACATGAGGAAAGCAGTGTGCTGACTGTAAGAAACTGAATCACATTACATGCAAGTATTCAGTCAGAAAGAAGCATAACAACCCATAAAGACAGTTGCTGGAGAGATGACAGTCAATGGTTCTGATGAGTCCCTTTAATCATACAACAGGTTAACGTGACAAGGTCTAAACTATAATTGGCTTGTGACCCATCGTTGACGGTGGTAATCACTTGTTAATGAGTATGATTGTCCTCCTAGGAGATTCCCTGTCACTGGTCATAGGTTCTGTGGACCCTTGTGTTGCTGATGAGTCCGATCCTGCATCTCCAAACACACATTGTTTCCAGGATGTGGAATTAGACCTTAACCTTGAGATCATTGACATTCCTATCTCCCTTTCCTTTTCTGTACTTCTTCTTGCTAATGGGTGGCTCTGAAAAAATTGTGTCCCTTCATACAGGAGTTTCCTCCAAATTGGATTCTTCTGAATGGAGGTCTTCTGTGTGTGGCATTTCGTGAGGGAAGACTTCAGTGAGTCTTTGAAATGCTTCCTTTGTCTTCCTCTCATTCAAGTTAGAATGATCACTGCAGAAGGAGAGCATCAAGTGAACATGAAATGTTAGTTCGTATAGTTAGTTTGTGCATTGTACAGCATCATGAGCTTTGCAGGCCAGTGAAAATTGGGTCTACATGGTGATCTAAAAATAAAGCCTTCAAAAGTAAGGCTGAGGCTGTATGATCGAATAATGGTTGTATCAAAATGACAATTTAGGCTAAGAGTTCAATGTAATAGGACGAATGGAGAACTGGAATTCCAGATAGTAGACATTAAGCAAATTCTGTTCATCGAAGCTGAGGCAAGTCTAAGGCTGGGAATGGTAACCTGAGAAGTGCTAGAAGAAAATTGCAGTATTTTGCAGGCCAATAAGTCACTGACTGGATGTTATTTTGATGAATATTATCAAGACATAGATGAAAGTTTGAGACCATCCTAAATGGTAAGAAGCAAGAAATAGTGGAAATTGTAGAGATTCTTTGGTCTAGTACATAGATTATTAAAATGCCATGAAGATGTACAGAACATTGTCAAGAAGGCGAATGGAATGATGGCTTTCACTGCTAGAGGATGAGAGTACGAGGGGATAAGAGTCATGCCTCAGTCACTGTCTACCATTGAAGAAAGTTTATCAGGACTTGGCAAGGTAAAGTTGTTATCCTTAATATGAAGAATGGTTCGTGGAAAGTGAAGCTGGATAAAAGCTGCATGTTTCTAACTGCCGTCGGAATACCACTTTGGAGATAGAGATAGTTACATATGGATGTTTGGCCTTTCCACTGCTCCAGAAAAGTATCAATTCAGACTGCACAAGATAATCAGTGGATGTTATTGTGGATGATCTGCTTGTCAGTGGATGTGGAGACATGTGACAGGGTTATCCCCATCTGAAGTGGTGACTACGATGCTTAATTCTGCACTGAGTTAGAGGCCGGAAACTTCAGCGGTTTCACTTTCTTTTGAGGCAAGCAGCCTTTGGAAATGGGGAGAACTGAAAAGAAAATGTATAAGTCAGAGAAGGTATGGACATACTGTTTTATGGTGCATTGCCATGTCAACACGAAAGCTGCAGCTCATTGAAGCATAAAAGATTCTTAGAGGACTTGACAGGGTAGATGCTGAAAGATTGTTTCCCTTGTGAGAGAGTCCAGGACCAGTGGGCGTAATGTCAGAATAAATGATCGCCTATTTAAGACCGAGACAAGGAGGAACTTCTCCTTTCAGAGTGAATCTGCAGTATTCCTACTGCAAAGAGCTGTCGAGGCTGGGTCATTAAGAATATTTGAGGCTGAGACAGATTTTTAATCAGGAAAGGAATCAAGAGTTATAGGGAAAAGACAGGAAAGCGAAGGTGAGGATTATCGAATCAGTCATGTTCACATTGAATGGTTGAGCAGTATCGATGGGCTGAATGGCCTAATTCTGCTCCTATGTCTTATGCTCTTACACGGCACTCACACAGCATGAGCTTGATGAGAATGGCAGAGTGCAATTCTAAGGGTACGCGTGAAGGTTGTCTACAGCAAGTCATACATTAATAAAGTTTTACAGCCCTTCAGCCCATTATATCCGTAGCAGTCATACCCTTTTCATTCCAATTGCTCCCTGTCAGGCCCCAAAGTGAATATTGCAAACTCTGCCTCAATGGGAGAAAACAGTAACATTCCTCCATTTCTGCATTAGGTCCCAGCTGTTTTGGGAATCAGTTCACAGTTGACTTTCTATCTAATAATGGCATTTTCCAGCACTTGGCGTTGAATGCTATGGTGTTTCAGGTGATCATCTGAATAATTCTTAAATATTGTGATGATTAGGTCCTTAATCCTACATGAGTCTAAGGATTGGGCCGTGGTCAGTCCTTGAGGTCCAGTAAGAGTATTCTGGGAATTGCACGTAGGTCAGTCACGATATTATTGAGAGGTTAGTCATTGCCAAGTCAGTCCAGATGCCATGGTTAGCCATGCTCAGTCATGGGGCTTTGGTTGCTAATAGTCAGCAGGCAGTCTAAACATCCTGGCAAAAGCAGGCAGATTAAGTCTGGGGATACACTTCATTGTATTGAGTTGCTGAGGGAATGGGGGGCAGTGCAGGGGGTATGGTGGGACCTTAGATAATAAGAGAAGAACGTGGAGCTCTTGAAGTGAGGGGTGAGGTTCAAACAGTTCATGGTCACCCTGGTCTCTATGTGACCAGCAAGGACATAGGAACCTCCAGAATCATACGTCTGCAGGTAAAGGGAGCAAATGATTCCAGATATTTAGGGATGAACCATTAGGGGTGTGGCTGAAGTGTCATTAGGCCCAAAGCACCACTAAAGGAAACATGAAGAATGGGAGGGCTTTCCTGGATCACAGGTGGATCACAAAGTTGGAACCTTGTCCTTATTAGATAGAAAGTCAACAGTGAACTGATTCACAAAACAGCTGGGACCAAATGCAGAAATGGAGGAATGTTACTGTTTTCTCCCATGGAGGCGGAGTTTGCAATATTCACTTTGAGGCCTAACAGGGAGCAATTGCAATAATCATCTTTTCTCTAATTAAGCAATGCCACAAATCAGCCCCAAATCAAAGCATCCAGACGGCAGGTAACAAACTGTGGTCTCAAGGAATCATCTGTATTACATTGTGCTCAATGATTGTTCCTTTCCCAGATAAACTCACCAAGTCTCATTGGAAGAAGGAATTTAAAAGGCTCAACCTGGTGGTCTCAGTTGGTGATGACAATCTATAGCAAGTGTTGGAAGACAAGACTGAGAAGTTGGCACATCCTCACACAAAAAACTAAGATGGCAAACACATGGGTTGTAAAGTGAAGAGGGGGTTTGGCAGAAACATGCTCCCAATGGAGCACAGGTGCATTGGTTGTTCACCATGCATTTGGTGAGGTCACATACCTCAGAACTCCTTATCAAGGCATGATGACAACCTCCTTGTGAAGCCTTGCTGCTGCTGCACTGTGCGAGGGCATTACATTCAGCTTGTTTGTTAAAGACACGAGAAATTCAGTCATTCCTTAATTAACACTATGTCATCACCCTGATGTCCCAACAGATTAGCTGCCAATGGAACTGGAATGCCAGACGCCATGCTTGCTGTTTATGTGGCCTTGCTCTTCCTGATAAATGACAAGAGAAGGAGAACTTCAACAAGAACAATTAAAAAAAGCAGTTGCTGCCTAGTCTCCAGAGGGAGAAATAACAGGACAAGGTTCACTAAGGTCGCATAGAGGAATGGTGAGAACCAGGATTTATACGCTTCACTACTGTTATCTGCAAATGTCAGAATGGCAATACTGCAGAAAATTAAGGATGTCCCATCCCATCATCTTTGATCTTTCACTCAGAAGGACTGGATGTCAGTCCTGGTTGGTGTCAAGGTCATAGCTACCCTTAATTTTTCTGCAAGTGGCTCATTTCAGAGAGAGACAGACACAACGTTGGAATGAATCCTGAGGAAGCTCTTTTTGATGCTTTCTTTAAGTGTGTCCTTTCAATGCTTTAGAGTTCACAAAGACCAAAAAGTTGCCTTAAAGTGCTTGAACAAATCCCGTGGAAGTGTTTAACCTGCAAGAGGCAGCACTTGTGCAATAGTTTGCAGCAGACATAAGTGATCTGAGGGACAGTGTAAATGTGATGAGCATATTGAAAATCTCCCAGCCTTGAATGGCATTACACTTTCTTGAAAAGCCCACAGATAGCAACAGTCTTTTTTTCCCCCTACTGTAAGGACCACACCAATTTTAATGAAAAATGTAAACCAGAAAATGAACGTTTGGATTATCAAACTTATTTTCGCAACTCAAAGATAAAGTGGAATCATGTGGTATTCTTCTGCTAGAACTGAATTTATTACATTTATTAAATAATGCTTTTGAAAAAACTATAACTACTCAGCAACAGTTTATACATTTGTTGAATTTAGTGGTTTGCACAGAAATGAGGGGCATGAAAGCCATTGGGATTCAGACTCCAAAAAGCCTGCCAGCAAGCAAAATCACTCTCTGTGTGAGAGGAAAAGAAATAACACTCAACAACTTTGCAAAAAAAAACCCCTGCAAACTCAAGCCAAGACCTAGGTCCAACTGACTGGCTACCAGATTGGAGATTGCTGCTGTTGATAATAACATGATCTTTGCCAAAACCAAAAATAGTTCAATGGGAAAAATTACCACATTTCTCCTTTGTCATTAGGACTCTGATTCTCAGACTTAGCAACTTTCTGCTTACATTTTCCACTCAAGATATTCCTACAAAACCTATTGGTTAGATAGGGCAGACAAGACAAATGTGTGAATGAGTGTGAGTTTTTTAATTAAATGGGGTATAGTTTAAGTCTCAGTTAATAATCTGTTTTTGCCACAAATTAAAGGATAGTTTTATTATAATGAATACATTTTTGATTCTTATTCATTGATGAAACCTGTTGTGAGCTTCTTTTACCTTTAGAGACTGGTCCCAATCAGGCCTTAACTATCCTAGAGATTAAATTGGTCATATTTCACATTTGTGATGACTCTTGCATTAGTGGGGCTTGATTTCCAATGGACTATTCCCAGCAGTTTCTTGACAAAAGTTTGGGTCTTCATGGTCTGACATGTTTGAATGCAGACAGCATGAGATTAGCATGAAATAAATTTAATTGATAAAGAACAAAAGTAAAAATATCAGGTTTCACATAATGTAAAATGAGATGGAATTGAAAATAACTAAATCCATACTGCAGATAGTAGAAATAAACATGGTCATTTTACAAGATTTAATGAAGGTTAAGACCATAGCAATGGCAAAGAAGTAAAAGGTGTAATTTCCTGCAAAAGCAGAGGCAGTGATAATTAAAATATTAGAATAGCATTTTGGAATTGGGTGATGATTTTGTCCCTCTTCTCTCCTACCTATCTCCCTCTCATCCCCACCTCCTTGACCTGTCCATCTTCTCCCCTACCTATCCACCCCTCCCATCTCACTGACCAATCCCCAACACTGCCTACCTGCACTCACCATCCCACCTACCTTCCCCAGCCCCACCCCTCCTCTCTCTATTTATTTCGGAGCTCCCTTTCCTCTCCCCCATTTCTGAAGAAGGGTCCCGACCCGAAACATCAGCTTTCCTGCTCCTCTGATGCTGCCTGGCCTGCTGTGTTCCTCCAGCTCCACACTGTGTTATCTCTGGCTCCAGCATCGGCAGTTCTTATTATCTCTAACTAACAGAACTGTCTCCTTACCTCTTCCTACTTTCCTGTCATTCCTAAATGTCTTGTACCCTTCAACATTCATGTCTCAATCCTTGTCAGGCTGTAGCCAAGAGACAGTAATGGCTACCAGATTGTACTTATTCATTTCTATTTGCACTTTCAGTTCTTCTGTTTTCTCTGAATACTTGTGCATTAAATTACAGAGCCTGCAGTTTTGTAGCTTTCCTCTGTTTGTAAATTCAAGTCTTATTTGTTGTTTGACTTGTGGATTAATACTCTTTATCCCTTCCTGGCATGGTCTGTTTTCATTTCTCATATTAATACTTCTCTCTTTGGGTGTGTCTCCAACTTCTTGATTTACCACGCCTTTCCAGGTTTGATCCCCTGTTCCTAACGTTGAGTTTCAAATCCTCTATTCTTCCCTAGTAATGCAGTTGGCAAGAACACAGTTCAGGTGGAGACTATCCCATTAGTACAGATCCCAGTTTTCCAGTACTGGTGCCAGTGCCCCATGAAGTGGAGCCCATTTCACCCACACCAGTCTTCGAGCCACAAATCTCTCAAACCTGATTTGTTCTTTAACTGGGACCCTTGAAAACACCCTGCTTAAGGCTGACAACTACAACATATAAACTGTAGACTTAAGTTTAATACCGATTCCCAACTAAATTAGATCTGTGCAAATTAAAAAAAACGTCCTTACCCAACAAAGATTGGTGTTTGTGCCCCTGTGGTTCATAATCCATAATAATGAATTGGACCTGGGCACCAAATATAATATTTCCATGATTGCAAAACTGGTTAAGAATGTGAGTTACAAGGAGAATGCAAAGATGCTCCAAGGGTTTGAATGGGTGACAGATAATGTGTGAAGAGGATAAAATTGTCCACCAGTAGGAGAATGGAGATGAAGAGTATATCATAAACGGCAAATGGTGAAAGAATGGAAAGTGTTGATGTCCAAAAGAACCTGGGTGTACGTGTTCATTGGTCACCAATAATTAACATACAGGTGTAGCAAGCACTTAGAAAGGCAAATGGTATGCTAGATAAAAACCGAAAGAACTGTGGATGTTGTAAATCAGGAATGAAAACAGAAGTTGCTGGAAAAGCTCAGCAGGTCTGGCAGCATCTGTGTAGGAAAAAACAGTTAACGTTTTGGGTCCGGTGACCCTGCCTCAGAAAATGTGTAAATGGTATGTTAGCCTTTTTAGCAAGAGGATTTGAGTGCAGGAGTAATAACATCTTACTTAAATATTTAGAACATGGATGAAACCACAACTGGAGTATTATGTACAGGATGTTGGTGTCCTTACCTGAGGAAAGATATACTTATAAAGTATATGCATAGAGTACGGCAGAAAGTCACAACAAGCCTGATTTCTGGGGTGGTGTTATGAGGAGAAATTGAGGAGACTGGGCCTGTATTCTGTCTAGTTTAGATGAGTGAAAGATGATGCCTTGGAATTTGCAAAATTCTTAAAGGGCTGGACAAGATGAATGCAGAAGGGAAGTTTTCCCTGGCTGACAGGGACTACAGTCAGGAGGCAGCCTCACAATAAGGTTCAACCTACTTAGGACTGAGATGAGGAAACATTTCTTCACTTGGAGAGGATGGTGAACCTTTGGACCTGTTTACTCTGGAGACGTGTGGAAGCTCAGTCATTCAACATGTTCAAAATAGCTAGTCACTAATGATGTCAAGGGACTTGCAAATAGCACAGGAGAATGGTCTTGAGTTAAACAATCAGCCTTGCTCCAGAATGGCAGAATGGGCTTGAGGGGCTGAATGGACCATGACACTTTCTATATGTTCTAGATATTAATCTATATTTTATGCTATATATATATTCTATTATTCTATATATATTTATTCTAAATCATTCTTCAATGATGCAAAATATTAAAGTTCAGGCCTGAACTTGGACTAAAGTAACTAATGCATATTGATTTTGAATTGCATACAAATGTATGGTGCAAAATGATGTATTTACATCAAGTTCAACATTAAGCAAAAAATATAGCAAGCAAAGCCAACAATGGTCTAATTATCCTTTTTGAGTCAGATCCATGAAAGTGAGCACATTCTTTAGATTGACAAATCCGATCTGCAGAAACCTACTCAAACCTAAGGAGAGTTTGAAAAACATGCCAGAGTTTTGACTAACTTTCAGCATTTTGTGAACTGTGGTCTTTACGTTGCAAGATTCTGCCTTGTAAGTATGTAGGTCTGTCTATCCCTGTGGTCTGACAGTTAGACTGGGATATACATACAGTGTATTTTGATTGCAATGTGAACTCTGCCAAGGGTTTTCATCAGTAAATCTCAAGTCAATGATACACAAAAGCTGACAGGTAATACTTTATCCTGGGACAGACTCTTCTTTTACAGTGTACAGACTGAAAAACCTACTATCGATTCGTTGGTGGAATAGGTGGACAAGTTGCAAATGAAATTTAATGCAGAGCAGTGCAAAGTGATTCGTTTTGGTAAGAAGAATGAAAGGAGGCAATACAAAATTTAGGGTGCTTTTCTAAAGGGGATGCAGGAGCAGAGTGACCTTGGTGTGTGTACATAAATTATTGACGGTGGCAAGACAGGTAGAGAGAGCAGTTAATTGAACATACAATGCCCTTGGCTTTATACTTAGGGTTTATAGAATGCAACAGCAAGCAAGCTATGTTAAACCTGTATAGAATACTGTTTGATCTAAACTGGAGTACTGCACCCAGTTCTGGGCATTATGATTTCAGAATGTTGTGAAGACAGTAGCAATGGTGCAGAAATGAGTTAAAAGAATTCTTGCAGCAATGAGAAAATTCAGTTTGAGAAGTTGGGACTGGCATTTTTCAGGAGAGAAGGTTGAGAGGAGATTTGATCAAGGTATTCAAAATCATGAAGGATCTGGATAGACTAGATAGGGAGAAACTGTTCCCATTGATGGAAGACTCGAGAAAAAGAGGCCATCGATATAAGGTGGTCAACAAAAGAAGCCATGGTAACATGAGTTTCCCACAGTTAGTGATTAGGATCTGGAATGCACTGTCTGAGAATACAGTGAAGACAGGGTCAATTAAGGCTTTCAAAAGCAAGTTGGATCATTATCTGAAAAGGAAAACATTTTTATCCTGTTGGGCCATGAGAAGAGGATACATGAATAGCACTTAGTGAATTACTCCTTCAAAGGGCTAGCACAGATTGGCTGAATGGCCACCTTATGCAGTGTAACCATTCTCAGTTCTAAAGCTTTCAAAACAAAAAATGGATTTCCACTAAACATTGTTTTTCTTTTTGCTTGTGTGGTTCTAAGTTGCTGCATCATGGTGTGTTAATACACTTCAGCAGAAAGTATTCCCACAGCCTGTAGACTAGCAGCTGCTAGGGAAGAACATATTTCCTATTGTGTTGCATCTGTGAACCTTTGGCTTTGCTTAAGCACAAGAAAGGGGGAAGGTTGTATTCATACACAAGACCGGACAAGCTATCAGTTGAAGCCAGAGTCAACAAAATTATTGAGATGTAAAGGAGCATTTATGCATTAGGTGAATGGCAAATCCATTTGAAACTATACCTAGGCCATGTGTAAGCATTCTTATTTGGGCTGAATTAATTTAGCTCAATTTGTTTTTTTTTGCTTTAGTGAATGTACTTATAGTATTCTTTATTGACCACTAAATGAACACCCATATACTTTTAAAATCAACCCTTTCATCCAGTGGAATTCAAGCTTTGTAAATGCAAGGTTCTGAACAACGTTTTGCCGATTGGATATTTTCATATTAAAGATATAGTTCAGACTGTTGCTCTTCAGGGTCATGATCTACACAGGCTTCCTGTTAGATTACCACAGGATAATGAAGCCTCTGTAGTTAGTTTGTTTAATTTAGTCCTGTGACACTTCAGCAAAGCCAATGGGAACGAAAACTTCAACTGTAAAAAAAAATGACTGCTTCAGGCAGCAGGAAGGAACTCCGTCTTTCAAATCTATACTTTTTCCTTTCACTTCAAAGAGCTTGAAATTTTAATGTGGAATTCGTATTGATGGGCTGATGCGGAATGGTCACAATCTCACCAAGCATTCATGGGATTTGGCATCGGAAATGATTGCCACATGTTAGAAAAGTCAGGCAAAGGGCTAAGGCTAAGGCAGGAAGAGGATAAGGAAGACAATGAGGTCAATGAAAGACATGGATCTGGAGGAGGGCAGTTAAAATTGTATTTTAAAAGTTTGGCAATTACAGATTGGAGACAGAAGAAGGAAAGCCTGTAAAATGTATGAATAACACACATTGGTCTGACTCATTTGCATCTTCAGACTGGAACTCCAGTATATCCAGTCATTTCCAGGTCTGACTGATTTGTTCCTGATTTTTCCCCTGAAGAAGGTAAGGGAGTCCACAGTTTGGAAGCCCTGAGAAAGGACAATTTTGGAGAAGTCCTGGGACAATCAAGCCCTACCCTGCTGGGACCCAATTTAACAGCCTCCACTGTGTTTCCTCTAAGTATTGCCTATGAAATACATCTTCCACAGATCTGAATATTACGGTTGCAATCTTTCCAGAAAGATAAAAGCCTGCCTCAATTCCTCCCTCAGCAGTGTATGGAGCTGTGGTACAGTGATCACTGTGATGTTTTGAGTGAGATAAACTGGGCCAGGGCCAAAGCAGAACAACTGCTGTAAGTGACTTTGCTGCAACGTTTAGGAGAAAGTTACCGTTAAGGCTATGTACAAGATGCACAGAAACTTTAAATGGGCTGATGCTTAAAGAAATTGCATCTGGGCTTACTAAAGTAATTAGAGGGAACATTTCTCTGGACATCTAAGATGGAAAATGGGCAACAGTTCCATTTCCTGATCTCAATCCACTGATTTTTGCTGAAATATGCGTGTGCAGGGCCATTGGAGAAAGAGAATATTGGATTTGACTGTAAAGGAACAGCAAATAAGAGGTAAGATCATGAGAAATAGGAATAGCACTAGGCCTTTCAGCCCCTTGAGCTTTCTCCACCATTCAATAGGATGACGGCTGATTTGACACTCCTCACATCCACTTTCCTGCACTTTCCCCATAATCCTTGATTCCCCTACTGATCAAGTATCTATCTATCTCAGCATTAAATATATGCGAGGACTCTGCCCCACAGCTTCTGTGGCAAGGAGTTCCAAAGTCTCATTAACCCTCTGAGGGAAGATATTCCTCCTTACCTCAGTCTTAAATTCGTGCCCCTTTATTCTGAGACAACGCCCTCTGGTCCCATGAGGAGAAACATCCTCTCGGCATTTACCCAGTCAAACCCCTTAAGAATCCTAAATGTCTCAATGGAATCACCTCTTATTCTACTGAATTCCAATGAGTACAGTCCCAGCCTGTTTAACCATTATTCATAAGACAATCATAACAATCATAAGAATGCTGGAAATTCTCAGCAGGTCAGGCAACAGGTATGGAGAGAAACAGTGTTAATGTCAGCTCCATGGGTGGTGCCTGACCTGCTGAATATTTCTAGCATTTTCAGTTTTTGTCTCAGATTTCTAGTAATCTGTCATACTTGGCTTTTGGACTTGACGTTAATGCTCCCTTTGGTCTGGGTTTACATTGGATACCGGAATGTGTCACATGGAATTAATACAGGTTGATTAGAAGATCTCAGTGCCATCTCCAAGATGTTAGCTCCTTGTGGGAGGTCCTTCCAGCACACACAGCTGCCGTTCAGCGGATATGTATGTCTATGGGATCTTTCGAATCAGTCTGAAACCGCCAACTAAGAAAGCAACACACTCCAGGCCAAAAATGAGGCCTCTTGAAAACTGAATCTTTATTGAACCTGCATTTCTGGAAAGATTTCTGCATTCTCCTCAAAAGTAAACTAGTGCTCAGTCTATAAATATCACTCTGTTGCATCATCTCCAACTTCAAAAACATTTTACGTTTCCTGTCTTCAGTTGTCTGGACTTGCCTGAACATGGTGTCCTGAGTAAAGTCATTGGACTTTGATATCCATCTGAATTGACAGTTATACTCTTGGTTTTAATAGTCATAAATGTAAATAATCTCTTTTCCTGTGTATGTCTTATGCGTTTGTATGTGTGAGATCATCAAGACTGTTCCAGATATCATGGTGAGAATGAATTATCCCCTTGGTTTAACTCTAAGGGAGTCTGCTGTGACACTTCAACTTGACTTCACGAAAAAAGGTGTTTAAAAAACAGAGTACAGCCTTTTCAAAAGTAAACCACTGTGTTTACGACAGATGATGAAGAGAATAAAGGAGCTTGGTTTGTCTCTGTCCCTGTCTGTAATAATAGATAAAAGTTTTTTTTAATTCACTTATGGGATGTGGGCGTTGCTGGCTGGCCAGCATTTATTGCCAGGCCGTAGTTCCCCTTGAGAAGGTGGTGGTGAGCTGCCTTCTAGAATCACTGAAGTCCACCTGCTGTAGGTTGATCCACAATGCTGTTTTTGAAGGAAATCCAGGATTTTGATCTAACAACAATGAAGGAATGATGATAAATTTCCAAGTCAGTGAATTCTCAATTAATTTAATTGTATTAACTCTGGTGAGCTTGGTGACAAGGAAACATTGAGTCAGGTGTGTGGATAATAGAGTAGATATGGGTCAGTCCTCCACCTTCCCACCTCCAACCTTGCCTCTAATTGAAGTCCTTCAAAAGGCAATTTATGACCAACTAAAAACCTCATCCAGTCACTTTGATCGTTGCCCTGTGAGTCAAAGACTCATCATGTGAGGAACATGAGAAGCAAATGTGATGCTGAGTTTCTTTACAAAGAACAAAGAACAAAGAACAAAAAAAATTACAGCACAGGAACAGGCCCTTCGGCCCTCCAAGCCTGCGCCGATCCAGATCCTCTATCTAAACTTTCGCCTATGTTCCAAGGATCTGTATCCCTTTGCTCCCTGCCCATTCATGTATCTGTCTAGAGACATCTTAAATAACGCTATCATGCCCGCATCTACCACCTCCGCTGGCAACGCGTTCCAGGCACCCACCACCCTCTGCGTAAAGAACTTTCCATGCATATCTCCCTTAAACTTTTCCCCTCTCACCTTGAAATCGTGACCCCTAGTAATTGAGTCCCCCACTCTGGGAAAAAGCTTCTTGCTATCCACCCTGTCTATACCTCTCATGATTTTGTAGACCTTAATCAGGTCCCCCCTCAACCTCCATCTTTCTAATGTAAATAATCCTAATCTACTCAACCTCTCTTCATAGCTAGCGCCCTCCATACCAGGAAACATCCTGGTGAACCTCCTCTGCACCCTCTCCAAAGCATCCACATCCTTTTGGTAATGTGGCAACCAGAACTGTACGCAGTATTCAAAATGTGATCGAACCAAAGTCCTATACAACTGTAACATGACCTGCCAACTCTTGTACTCAATACCCCGTCTTTAATAGGGGAGGGGGGAGGATTTCCTTTGTTCAAAGGCACAAAACCTGATGGAGGGAGCCAGCATTGCAAATGTTGGAGTGCTTGTTGTGACGTTCTGCTCTGTAGTTTAAAGTATAAGTTAACTACAAAAAAAATAGCATTTAGTCAATAGGGCTTTTAGGCATTTCTTACAGACAACATTTTAAAGCATGAAGCATTGTCGTTCTTTCAGCTACTAACTGGAAGGTTTCTGTTAAAAAAGGTGCCATGGTGGCAAGTCAGGGGTGCATCAGGGTTTATAATAGGTTTTTAATCCTCTAGCTCTTCCTGGGGGACTATTAAGCGAGTTGTAGCTGGGGACGGGCACGAGTGAATAAAACTCTCTGAACTCTCTGACATTACAGGGCATTTTACAGTTGAGGAGCTGACCTTCAGATTGTATAAGTTTCCCTTGGTTCCACCTATGTAGGAATTTTCACCTTGTCCTGATGCATAACTCCGGTCTACACTGCTGGAATAATTAACTAGTGATCAGAATATCTGGGTCAACGTGGTTCATTCAGGACAGGAGCGTTGTGTGAACAGGACTTGCTGACAATTCGGATGTGGGCAGCGGAATTGTGGATCAGCTCAAATTTAAAGGAGCTGAATGTATCAGAGGTACAAGGTAAGAAGCTGGGCAGAAAAAATTTGCTTCTGAGGTCTAATGCAAACCAAAGTAGTTACTTGCCTGACTGATACTCTCGTTGAATTTAATACAATGTATCTGTTGTCAACACTGCTCCTATCCAAGTCCATTTTTCTGTTTGGTTTCTGACACCACAAACCTCTCTTTAAGTTCATTTTGTTGTTTTAATTAATTCAAACATTAAATAAAGCATGTATTCAACTGAAGAAAAATAGCAAATCTTATAAGAAGCCTTTTAGGGTTTACCACTTGTTAAATTGTTAAACCTCAAGATGTTTCTAAAACACTGACAAGAGTGAAGCATGCTTTGCTTGTTTAAATTTTATTCTGGATAGTGGATTAATAAAGTATCAATGATGATTACTTGCCCGTGTCCCTAACGAGTTAAGAAAGTTGATTGGTAAAGTGTTCAAGTTTTTTGGTGAGGCAGTTTTTTAATTGAGGAAGTTACAATATTTAGTCATTTGGTAGCTCGGCATTTGAATATTGCTGAAAATATATACATTTTGTTGAAGCTATTCATCTTACATGCATCAGGACAATTTGCAAGAACCACCAACGTAAAGGAAAAACAATATTTATTGAGTGTGAGAGGAGAGTGCTGATTTGTTGGCAAGTGGATTCTGATTGGTAGAGATGCCTCCATTGAGAGTGCGCCAGTTAGTTAATGAATGCCAGTTAACTGACAAGTTTTGTTTACATTGTAAGTCAGACAAGTTGACTTTGATTGGTCGAGGATTTGCCCTGAGAAATGAACAAGAGAATGGCTGCCAGATATTATGTTGAATTGAAATAACCCTAACGTGCATACACGCTATTTCTATCTACAAAGAATAGTGTTGTTTCCCCTTACCCTGGTATTTCTTGTGATATACTGTGAATGCAAGACAAAATGCTTTGACTCTTTTTTTGTTTCATTAGTATACAATATTTACAAAATTACTCCTATATGAGAAAAATGTCACCAGGCTGTATTTTATGGATGATAAATGGTGGTTGTGTTTTGTAAGTCCTCATATTTAATTGTGTGACCACAACAATATGCTCCCCTTCATTTGTAAATAAACAATTTTATTGTAAAAATGTCTGTTGTTTTTGGAAACTCAAAAAGTCAACTGATGAAAATATTCCTACGTGCCTCCACAAATGATTTTTCTACATCCAACTCACTGGAGTTTCTCCAAAACTCCATTAGAACTGTCCCAGGGGGTAAGTGATTATGATTAAACCTAATGTGGTATTGCCAAAGCATGGGAAAACTTCACAGCCATGGCAGCCTCCTGTAAGGGACCATCTTTCAATTTCTCCTGACAAGCTCAAGGGTTTAGCAAAAGTAATAAGTCATATGTTAGCATTGGTAAATGGCTACAGGCCTTTTATTATCTAACCACACACACATGCGCAGATTGCAGGAGGGAATGTTTATCTTAGGTTGTTCATGTCATCAATGACACTGTTGTGTCATACTATCCAGAATCATTTTAATGTTGCAATATTACAAAACATTATTTGACTGATTGGACGGACAATGCTGGTGGAGCAGCCTGCATCCATCGTTCATCTGTTTAGCACAGCAGTCAGAGAAAAAACAACTTTCCTCTGCTCTGGAATCAAGTATTTATTTTCCTTTTGAAAATTGCTGTTGAATCTGCAACTATCTCCTTATTGAGCAGTGCATTCCAGATCACAACCATTTACTGCATAAAACAATATTTCTTCTGGTTCTTTCCCCAAGCACCTTAAATTTGTGTCCTCTGCTTATTCAATCTTATGCCAAAGGAGTCTGTCTCTTTATTGACACACTTGAAAGTTTATTTAAATTTAATTGAAATTTTGAACATCTCTGTCAAGCCTTCTCTACTCAAAGGAGAACAGACAGCTTTATTCTTATTCATGGGATATAGGTGTCACTGGCTTGGCCAGCATTTATTGCCCTTACCCAATGGGGAAGAGGGAAGTCTAAGTAAACCACATTGCTATGGGCCTGGAGTCACGTGTAGGCTAGACCAAGTAAAGATGCCAGGTTTCCTTATTTAAAGGACATTAGTGACTGAGATTTTTAAATAATGTCACTATTGGACTTGTTTTCTATTGAATTAAGATTCCACCATCAGCCATAGTGGTTTCCAAAGCCATGCCTTAGAACATTGGCCTCTTGGATTACTAGCCCATTGCCACTCTGCTTCCAGTCACCCAGTTCTATTCAGCTAACTGAGGTCTGACTTCCCCATTATCATTCAGCAAATGTCTTTTGTATTTTCTCTAATACTTGCCATCCTTCCTAAAATGCATTGCCCAGACTTGAACATCATTATTCAGCTAAGGCCATATTGAACAAATTAAGTTCTTCACCTCTTCCCCATGTTTTATTTTGCCTGTTATTTCAAATCTGTTTGAGTTTGAGTTTGATTTATTGTTGTCACATGTACTGAGATGCAGTGAAAAGTGTTGTTTTGCGTACTATACAGGCAGATTGTACATTACAAAGCGCATCAGGTAGTAGAACAGAGTGCAGAATACAATGTTACAGCTGCAGAGAAGGTACAGATAGAGAGAGATCAAAATTAATGTTTGAGAGGTCTGTTCAAAAGACTGATAACAGAATCCCCGCTGTTCTTGAATCTGTTCGTACCTATATTCAAACTTTTATATCTTCTGCCCAATGGAAGAAAGTGGAAGAGAATATGATTGGGGTGGGAGGGATCTTTGATTATGTAGGTTGCCTTCCTGAGGCAGTGGGAAGTATAGATGGAGTCAGTGGATGGAAGGTTGGTTTGCGTGATAGACTGAGCTGTAAGTTCTTATGGTCCTTGGTAAGCATTTGCCATACCACACTATGATGCATCTAGCTAGGAAGCTGTCTATGGTGCATTTATAAAAATTGTGAACATTCCGAATTTCGTTAGCCTCTTAAGAACATAGAGTCTCTGTCGTGTTTTTTTTATGACTGTCACTTTGACATGGGTGGACCAGGGCAGATTGTTAGTAATTATCTCAATTAACCCTGCAGCCAGTGGAAACATCTTCCCTGTACCTACACTATCAAACCTCGTCATAATGTTATAATTTATCCATAACCATATCATAATGATTAGCTTTTTCTGAGCATCCATTCAGGAGTATAGGGAACCTGGACAAAATAAGCAGAATATTTATTTATTTGAACTTCTTCTAATGTTTAAGTAGGCTATATTTCCACTACATTTACTCCCAAGTATTTCATATACCTTGGTTTACTACTTTATCCAAGAAAAATATCTTGGACTTAGTCCTAACTAGTTCAATAAACCCGATATGCACAGCCTGTTGGGAAAGTGATTTTCAGATTTCCATTATCCATTGGTGTGGAAAATATCTTTCTGGTTTCATTCCTAAATGGCCTATCTTTAATATTTAGATCATGCCTCTTGGTGTAGATTCCCCAAGCACAGGAAGTAACGTCTCTGTATCTACCTCTATCAAATAGTTTCATTGTTGTAAAACACCTCATATTGATCACCCATCTGCTCACTTAACCCTAGAAATAGAAAGCAGAGACCATAATCCTTTCTGTCCTCTGGCAAGTTGACCACACACGATGGAAAAAGTTTTCCACAGTTTATTTGTGTGGATTTTCTCCAATGACTACAGAAAGTAGTCTCCTTATGACAAAAATGTAAACCTCATAGCTGTCAAGGTGGAGGCTGACAATCTTCTGTTCTAGCTCTGTCAGTAAATTAACAAACCCAGTGGAAAATAGTGCTGACTATTTTCAGTATCAGGAAGAAACTTCTTTGTTCATGCCATTATTGGGTACTTGGGTAAATGTGGATGTATTAGAAAGTTCAGTGGTCATCGCCTAGATAGTGGGATAGAGCGGGTTGTAGGTGGAGGGTATGTTTTGAATTTTGAGAGGTTTACAGATGTGGAGAAAAGCTATGTTCGAAAAACCACATGACCCTGCTAATATCTGCATGTAATCTATGATGACAAGCAAATAGAATAGCATCAGGCCAGACCAATAGCAGAACAAATGACCTCCTCCATAGCCAGTTGCCATGTCACCAGGCAGAATGAATGAACAGAGGGATTCACCTCGAAGGAAGCAATATCCTGGTGAGGGATCTACAGGCAGAAAGAGAGTCAGCTTTCTGGACATGAAGGGGCCTCAGAGCCTTGTTTTAATGGCAGGTCATTGCTAATGTCTGCAGTTTGTTGGAATGAGCCCCCCTGCTCAGAGGGTCGTTTGGCTCATGTAAAGCCAATGGCTACCAAGATTACTGCAGCTTTGAATTTCTTTGCCTCCAGAGGTGGTACCGGCAAGACTTTTACCGACAGCTGCCCATAAGTGCATCTCATGGGTGATGCATGCCAAGCTTCCCAAGGTTAACAGTTAATTTTACTTTTCAACTGATCAAACTGGTCAGCACCAGAGGGGCCTTTGGATATGTTGCAAAGGCTGGATTCTCATTGGTTCAGAGAGTCATAGACTGGATACATGTAGCAATCAAGACATCCTCAAAACATCAGAGACTTGTGATCGATTAGAAGGAATTAGATTGCATCATTGTTCAGCTGGTATGTGCTCTCTGGGGAAGATTTTCACACACACACATGGAAGCTGCCATGATTCCTTCATTCTGCCACTGTCACATCTCACACAGTGAAAGAGAAAACAGAGTTAATGTTTCGGGTCTGGTGACCCTTCCTCAGAACCAGAACACCAGATCCGAAATGTTAACTCTGTTTTTTCTTTCACAGATGCTGCCAGACCTGCTGAGCTTTTCCAGCAACTTTGTTTTTGTTCCTGATTTACAGCATCTGCTGTTCTTTCGTTTTTTTACATCTCACACAGAGGGAGGGCCTGGTTGGGGAAAGCAGTGCAATATGGAGCTGCTTCAGCGAAGGAGAGGTACAACTGGACTGAGCTGGAGGCTGCGCCCAGAGAGTGCCCCAAATGGGGGTGGTTGGTCTTCACCTCCCACAACATAACAAAGCCAAGAGGACTGCAGCAGCAGGAGGCGGAAGGTGACCATTGCTTTGTATCTTTGTAGGAGGAAGAAGCAGAACCTGATATGGCCAAGAGCCCTTTAGCTGCTCACCTTGTTGTTAGCCATGATAGCCTCATACAGGTATGACCCAGCAAACCAGAGGGTTCATTGTGTGGGATGGGTATGAGTTGGCAGAGTGACAAGGGAGAATGTCGGAGTTGGCTGTTCAGAAGAGAATGTGAGCTGTTGCTTGAAAGGTGAGGGATGGAGCGTTAAGGATCAACCACCATCATATTGAATGGCAGAGCAGGCTTGAAGGGCTGAATGGCCTACACCTGAGCCTGGTTTTTATGTTTATTGTGTTGAGGTCTGCTGTGCAGGAGAATGCTAGAAAGGTCAGAGTTTGGGGTTGGGCCTTGAATGATGGAAAGCACTCACCTTTTCTGCTTTGATGGGAATCGGCTCCCTTTTAGCACTGTATCTGTGTGCGAGAGAATACAGTCCTGTGTCATTCCCCCCTCCCCCACCACCAGCTACAGCAGGGACACCACCATGACAGAGTAAGACGCCCCCCCACCACCCCAAATCAGACCCACTCTCACCCCAATTGGTCTCCCTTTAAATTGAGAGGCTTTAATGGACGAGTGCAGGTTACCATCACATTCCTTTGCTCCGATTGGTCAGGATATTCTGCAAGGTGGCATGTTGCTATGGTTTTGTGAGCACTGGATGGAGGGTGAATCCTCCAAGTCCATCTTGGAAACCTGAGCATTAGCATTCAACTCCTGGCTTCATTTCCCGATATCCTGGTGGATTCCTGCTTGGAATCTGTTGGAGCAACTGTGGCCCTTTGCACCTCAGTGTTTAAATCTGCTGCTGCACTTCTTAGAAATATTGGCATGTCAACATGTTGATTAATTTGTTCTGTTTAGAGCACAGAGCTTCTTTTATCCCTTCCTGCATGTTCAGAGCTCATGGGAAAACACGCTTAACTATGGAAGCAATCCCTTTACTTACAGCCTTTTGTCTTTATTCAGCATCGTATATGTCACTGTTTGTAGAGCTGAGATAGGTCCCTCCCAGTACCTGGAACTTAGAACATCTCTGAACACGTCCCTTCTTATCTTTTTAAACACTGTTCCACCTTAATTTTTGCCAATTACCTCTGAGAAATGTTGTCGTGATTTTTATCTTGTGTCTGCAGTCTTATCCATTCAGCTTTGAAAGGAAGAGCTCCTTGCAGCTGAAGCTGTTGTGTTGCCTTCTTGTGGTTTCGTGAAGAACATCCTGGTAATTATCAGATGATCCTCAATCAGGCATGACGATTAAAGGAGACAGGACATGAAGCCACTCTGCAGCCTTGCTGTGCATTTTGAAATACCGAGGGTGAATTTCGTGAGGCCTCCAGCGCCAGCACAATCTCGTAGGAAATCAGTACATTACAGAAAGGCACAGTCACGCTGCTGGTAAGCATGTCCTTTCTGTAGTCGACACTTACTTGACCGTGTTGCAATATTTCTGGGAACTCACAGCCGTATGGTGTGGCTGTGAACTGGCAGGTCTCTCATCTTGGTGCAGGTTATGGATGTACCCGGCTGTGACCTTACAACTAACAGGGGTTTCTGAGGTCAGAGGGTGGCCACTTCATTGAAACATGTCCGGCAGACGTTCTGACACTAGAACACGTACATCTGTGAGCATCTGGCTCTTCCAGGTCTTTGCAACACTGTGCTATCACAGCTGCATTGAACTCTTTCTATCTGCCCTCACTCACATTTTCATAGCCTGGAGTTTCTGGTCATTTCTGACCTGGGTGCTACTTCAGTGGAAGTGAAGAAACTGCAGATGCCTGTGGTCATAGAGTCATAGGGTTATAAGGCACGGAAACAGACTGTTCAGTCCAATTTTTCCATGTTGACCACCAGCATTTGGCTAATATCCCACTAAACCCCTCTCAGTTATGCACCCATTCCAAAGTCTTTTAAATGTTGTAATTGTACCTTCCTCCACCACCTCCCCTGACTGTTCACTCCATGCACACACCACACTCTGTATGAAAAGGTTGGCCCTCAGGTTCCTTTTAAATCTTAAATAAAAACCGAAAGAGCTGCGGATGCCGTAAATCAGGATCAAAAGCAAAGTTGCTGGAAAAGCTCAGTAGGTCTGGTAGCATCTGTGAAGGAAAAAACAGAGTTAACATTTCGGGTCCGGTTATCCTTTCTCAGAACAGGTCTGAGGAAGGGTTACCGGAACCGAAATGTTAACTCTGTTTTTTCCTTCACAGATGCTGCCAGACTGGTTGAGTTTTACCGGCAGCTTTGTTTTTGTTCCTTTTAAATCTTTCTCCTTCTCATCTTAAACCTATGCCCTCTAGTTTTGGACTCCTCTACCCTGGGGAAAGAAAACCTTGGTTATTCACCCTACCTATGCCCCTCTTGATTTTATAAACCTGTATAAGGTCAGCCCTCAGCTTCCAATGCCCCAGTGAAGAAAAAGCCCCAGCCTATCCAGTCTCTCCCTATAACTCAAACCCTCCAGGCTTTGAATGTATTATGAGTTGTCTGGGCATCCATGGAAAGCCTACACGATGACAAATATGCAGCACATTAACAAAGTGGGCAGACAGGAATCTTTGACCTTACTCTATGTGCTCAAGGTGAATCAGTCTGTACGGACCCTAGAACTGTTAAAGTAGCAAGGAATTAGATTGTTTCCTTAATCTTTCGCACCATCGCTGTTCTTGATGGCTGACGCCAGCTGTCTCCAACTAGATAACATTAGGCCTTGCTAAAGTCACATGGAGCAGAGCTCCCACTCGGTGTCACTCGCTTGATCCCAGATCACTTACTGCCCTAATCCCAGATTCGTCATTCCCCCATACAAGCCAGGTCATCTCCCTAGACCTGTAGCAATCATTTCCCTGTAATGCCCCCGACACCTTTATGTGTGTGATGGATAAAGCTTTTGACTACCTTAATTTTTAGTCCCTCTTTGTACATCTGGACCCATACTCATTTTTGACTTGGCATTTGAGGAGATTCTTACAGGGTAAGATACCGTCTGTGCCCACTTATTGCAAATTAACCCAGAAATTCAACCAGAGATGTACCTACTTTTCTGGATATATGTATGGTACCCAGGGCACTTTGTTAGCAAGGAAGACATTGCTCCTGAAGGTGAGAAAATCTGAACAGTCAAGGGCTGAGCCTGGTATAAGATGGAGAGAGAACTGTCTTGATCTAGTTGGTGACTACAGGAGGTTAGTGCAAAGCTCCTCTCCGAGGATTGCCACCTTCTGGTGGTGGACAGGCTTGTGCTTACCTTGGAACCCAAGAGCTAAACCGTCTGGAGTGTCGCTCCTGGCAGGGTCACCCATGATGGTAAGTTCAAGGGGGAGGTTCCAGACAAAGCGCAGTCCATGAGGACCTCAACGGCAGAGCAGGTGGAGGATGATAGCTAAACTTAAATTACAACATCACAATGGTTGTGAAGGCAGCAACAGAGAAGGATCGCCAGTTATTATAGTGTCCATGCCACTGGCCTTTGACCCCTATCTGCCAAGGTCCATGTGGTGACTGTCCATGCATCAGCCTCCCCACGTTAAACGACTTCACGTGTGTCCTCCCAAGGGGTACCAGTCCTACTCACATCCCAGACAAAAGTCCTGTGGTGATCAGTTAGTAGTGGAGGGAGCAGGCCTATGATATCAGAAAGCCCAGAGCCACAATCTGACACGTTAGGTGGTGGGTGTTGGATTCAGTCATCCTGCTCCTGACTGAGACAGATAGAACATTTCGGCTACTGCACCCATAACTGAGCAGATCTGCAAGAATCCTCTGTGCTCCCACCAGTAGGGGAGGTGGGGATCTGGGAGCTGTGCTCACCCCAGTAGGGGGCGAGGGGATCTGAGAGAAGTGCTCCGAAAATAGCCTGCTTCAAAACTCCTGACTGGATTACCGCATCCAGAGGGTTCACCCATATGTGGTCAGAAATGAAAAATAATAAGCTTTGGAGGCAGGAATGTAAGAATCCTGATAGACCCAGCTAACAGTACTGACCAGAGAGAAAAACTGTGATCATAGCCAGAGAACTGAAGAGATGCCAGATTGACCTAGCTGCTCTTTCTGAAGCCTGCCTTGCAGATGAAGGGCAACTGAAGGAACTGAAAGGTGGTTACACCTTCTTTTTGAAAGGGAAGGCTGCTGATGAGCCCAGAATTCACAGCGTTGAATTTGCAATTAAGAAGCAGCTCATCAGTTGCATCTCTGAACTTCCTATGGGGTTCAATGACTGACTCATGACCGTCTGCCTGATGCTCACCAACAATCAACGACTACAGTTGGGAGAGCTTATGCTCCAACCCTTGACTCAGAGGACGAAGTAGAGAGACTGTCAAGCAGCCCCAAGGAGGACAAGATTATTCTTCTTGGAGATTTCGATACCAGGGTTGGTTGAGACCACAACATTTGGAATGGCATCGTAGGAAGGGAAAGCATTGACAACGTCAACTCCAATGGAGTCCTTTTTCTCACAAAATGCACTGAATACAACCTCACCATCTCAAACACACTCTTCTGTCAGAAAAACAAGTTCAAAGCATCTTGGATGAGCTCACACTTGAAACAATGGCATCTTATCAATTATATCATTGTTCGCTCCAGGGACCATTGGCAAGTGAATGTCACCAGGGCTATGGTCGACTCAGAAGACTGCTGGACTGATCACTGCCTTATCTGTGTCCATTAGATCGCACAGAAAGAGTAGGGTTCAGAAGAAGCAGAACCAGCCTAAATTCAATATCAAGAGCCTGGATGACACAGTCACTACGCAACATCTACAGGCCTCATTTGCTGAAATCCTACCTCAACAATACCCAGAGGACATAGGAGAACACTGGAGTGTGCTTAAATCAACTCTTCTCAGTACCTGCAATAACACCCTCGGATACAAGTCCAGGAAACATCAGGATTGGTTCGTTGAGAGTGATGCAGAAAATGAACAGCTCATCTCCAAGAAAAGGACAGCCTTCTGTGACTGGCATAATCCCATCAACTACAAGACCAAAAGCTAAGGCGGATGTCCAGAAGAGGGTAACAGAGCACAAAAACAAATAGTTGACTGATAAGGCCTTGGAAATCCAGCAGCTAATAGATGCCGGCGACTCAAGAGGCTTGTTCAGCAATCCAAGGCAGTATACAGTGGTCTAAACCTCCTATGCTCTAAAGACGGACAAAAACTGCTCAAGGTTAATAAGGCAGTAAACACTCGCTGGAGAGAACATTTCCAAAACCCCTCAACCGTAATACTAATGTTAAATTGGAAATCTTTAAACAAATCCCTCTGAGATTCATGCAAGGTGACATGGGAGAATCATAAGGAGCCTAAGAAACAACAAGGTTGCTGGTCCTCATGGGATTTCTGCAGAGATCCTAAAGGATAGTGGCCCACAGCTTCACAAACACATACATGCTTTGATCTTGAAGATTTGGCTCAAAGAAGAGCTCCCTTCAGAGCTCAGGGATGCTGTGATTATGACCAGATTCAGAAAGGACGACAAGGCTGACTATGGGAATTACAGAGGCATCTCCCTTCTGTCAAAAGCTGGCAAAGTACTTGCACTTGTCCTTGCCAATAGACTTCTGCTGTTATCTGAGGAAACGCTCCCTGAATTGTAGCATCGCTTCTGCCCATCCAGAGGAACAATGGACATGATCTTTACAGCATTTCAATTGCAAGAAAAATGTCAGGAGCAGAAACAACTGCTTTACACGGCCTTCATCGACCTAACTAAGGCCTTTGACTTAGTTTACCACCAGGGTCTCTGGTGAATATTATCATGATGCAGCTACCCTGATAAGTTCATCAGGCTGCTGAGGCTGCTATGTGATGACATCTGCGACAGTGCTTAGCAACCATGGATTGGGCCTGAGCCTTTCACCGTGGATACGGGGGTCAAGCAGGGCTGTATCATCACACCCACTCTGTTCACGTTTTCATTGCCACCATTCTCCAACTCACCGACCAAAACCTGCCCAAGGGAATACAAATCATTTACCGTATGGACTGCGGGCTATTCAACCTTAATAGGTTTAAGGCCAAGGGCAAGATCTCCAACACCTACATCTTGGAGCTTCAATATGCTGACGACAACGCCATTGCAGCACACTCTGCGGAAGATTTGCAGTGCATCTTGGATGGCTTTGCCAATGCATATAAGCTCCTAGGCTTTAGCCTTGTAGTCCATCAACCACCACTCAACAAAACGTCTACCCCTCCTACAATAAAGGCCAACAACCACCCCCTTGAAAACGTGGATCACTTCCCATACCTCGGCAGCCTTCTCTCCACCAAGACCGATGTTGATGCAGAAATACAATACCATCTGAGCTGTGCCAGCGGAGCCAATGCCCGACTCAGAAGAGGGTGTTTGAAGACCATGACCTACAGGCTCAGACCAAACTTCTGGTCTACAAAGCCATTGTCATTCCCACATTGCTATATGGAGCTGAAACGTGGACTACCTACAGTAGGCACCTTAAAGCATTGGAACAATTCCACCAGAGATCCCGAGGAAAAATCTTATGGATCACCTGGGAAGACAAGCACACTAACACCAGGGTCTTGGAAGAGGCCGACATAGCCGGCATCACCACCACCATAATTCAACAGCAACTCTGATGGACCGGCCATATCATCTGAATGCACAACTCATGCCTCCTGAAACATATCATGTACTCCCAGCTGAAGGAAGGTCAGCGTGCCCCTGGTGGCCAAAAGAAACGCTTCAAAGATAACACCTGGACCAACCTCATGAAATTCCATATCAACATCAACAACTGAGAGGACATGGCCACAAGCCTGAATCACTGGGGAAACATCATCCAGCAGGGAGATATATGCCACGAAAACCACCTCTGCTGCGCCTCTGAACAGAAGTGACTCTTGCATAAGGAGACACAGAACGTCAGGAAGGCCCAGCCACCACCGTCACCACTCACTGATGCCCACACTGCAGTAGAATCTGTGGATCCCGGATTGGCCTCTTCAGCCATCCGAAGACCCACAAATGGATGGCATTATGGAGGACAATTGTATTCGACCCGAGTGATTGCTGATATGATATGGTGCACAGTTGGGTTGTCTCACTCCAGAAAATGTTGAGGGAACCAGAGAAGGCTGAATGAGTGGTTTGGAAAGGATAAGTACAAAAGAACGTACTTCACAGAACCTCACTGGGAATCGGACCCAGCGTGTGAATACACTTTTTGCACTGTCAAGGAGAGGCTTGTCTCACCACTGTCCTTGGTCACCCAGGTTTCCAACTCCTTCTTCAGAAAGGAAATCAGTGAGAGTGTCCTTGGCCTAGAAGCATTGCTGCCACAGGCTGGAGGGCAGAAAAGTGTAGCTATCACTTCTGCCAGTGGGGAGTCTCAAGCTGAATGAAAGGGATATGGAGAATTACCCCAAACCTATTAAAGTTGAATAGCCAAACTCCAGAGGTGAGTTGAGAGTGTATCAAAGCCACATTTCACAGCATGTGGCAGCATAGAACCCGAGCAAAACAGGAGTCAATAGGAATCGGGAGAAAACTCTCTGCTGGTTGGAGTGACGTCCAGTTTGGATTCTGCTCGGGCTACTCAGCCCCAACCTTAATGTAGTCTTGGTTCAAACGTGGACAAAATAACTGAATTCTAGAGATGATGTGTGAGTGACTGCCCTTGACATCAAGGCAACATTTGACATAGTTTGGCATCAAGGAGTGCTAGCAAAACTGGAGTCAATGGGAATTGGGAGTTGGAACTCTCTGCTGGCTGGACTCACATCTGGAACCAATAGCTGGGAAGCAGCCACAGAAAACGGAATCAAAGTATACTGGGGGCAGATGGGAATGTGGAATTCAAAACTCAAACAGATCAGCCATAAACTTTTTGAATAGCGAAACAGGCTTGAGGGACCGAATGGTCTATTCCTGCACCTATTTCGAATTTCGTGTAACTTCCAGATATGTTGTGTCTCTGATTATCCTGACACCAGAATATCTGGGCCATTATTCTTTTCGTGGAGAGTAAAAAAAATTGATAAAATACGTAGGCAATACAGACAACTATGTGCCACTAATGAAAACTGTCACTTCAATCAAAACTGCTGTTCCCCACTTTCCATATGTTTTATGTTCTGGTTTTGAACCACAAAAGCACAAGCCATGAATTGCTAAATAAAGTTGTTACTTAGCAAAATAAACTTTAAATCTAGCATGGACATATGGTTAACATGTTGGTTTGATCTGATTAATTCTTGGCTTGAGATCGGATTAGTCGCTATATAGTATAAAGTGGTTCCATTTGATACTTGTGTCATCTTGTCTACTTAAAGAAGGGAACCCTGAGAAACATTCAGCAGAAATACAAAAGGCAATACCTAATAAAGGCATTAGTGACAATGAAAAATAAGCTGAAAATCAGAAAATAGCTCTCCAGAAAACCTCAAAAGAATCACTCAAAAAAATAAATTATTTTGACCATTGACAGAAAGCATTGTTAAGATGTCAGCAAGACAGTTGTTTTCAGGGGTTATATTTCCAAGTTAAAAAGTCTTCTAAATGGCTCTTAAAGACCATAGCAAATCTGTTTTACCCCCTCTGCGGTTGCCTTATTTTTGCCTCGTGACTCTCTTCATCATGTCAGGCAGCTCTACCCCTTTATTTTTGAAGACATGATTTTGAAAACTTTCAAACTTACTGAGACAAGGTAAACTATTTGAAATGCAAAGCAGTTTGTAAGGTGCAAGTGTGAGAGCAACTGAATTACCCTCCAGGTACGTAGTTACAAAAAGCAAGACTCTTTACATAGAAATATAGAAACATAGAAATTAGGTGCAAGAGTGGGCCCTTTGGCCCTTTCAGCCTGCACTACCATTCAGTATGATCATAGCTGATCATGCAATCTCAATACTCCACTCCTGCTTTCTCCCCATACCCCTTGATCCCTTTATCTGCAAGGGCCACGTCCAGCTCCCTCTTGAATATATCTAATGAACTGGTCCCAACTGCTTCCTGTGGGAGAGAATTCCATAGGCTCACAACTCTTTGAATGAAGAAATTCTTCCTCATCTCAGTCCTGAATGGTATACCCCTTAATCTTAAACTGTGACCTCTAGTTCTGGACATCGGGAACATTCTTTCTGCATCCAGCCTGTCCAGTTCTATCAGGATTTTATATGTTTCTATGAGATCCCCCCTCATTCTTCCAAATTCCAGTGAGTACAAGCCCAGTCAATCCAATGTTTCCTCATAAATCAGTCCTGCCATCCCGGGAATCAGTCTGGTGAACATTCGCTGGACTCCCTCAATAGCAAGAATGTCCCTCCTCCAACTGGGAGACCCAAACTGTGCACAATACTCAAGGTGTGGCCTCACCAAGGCCCTGTATAACTGCAGCAAAACATTGATACTCCGATACTCAAATCCTCTTGCTATGAAAGTCGACATGCCATTAGCTTTCCTCACTACCTGCTGCACCTGCATACCAACCTTCAGCGACTGTTCCACCATGACACTCAGGTCTCGTTGCACCTCACCTTTTCCTAAACTGCCACCATTCAGATAATAATCTGACATTGTGGTAAAGAAGGAGTTTGGAACACTTGCCTTCATTGCTCAGACCATTGAGTTTAGGGCTTGGGATGTACAGGACATTGGTGAGGCCACTTTTGGAGTACTATGTACAATTCTAGTTGCCATGCTAAAGGAAGGATTTTATTAAATTGGAGAGCGTTCAGAAAAGATTTACAATGAGGTTACCAGGACTGGAGTTATAGGGAGAGGTTGGATAAGCCAGGACCTTTTTCACTGGATTGGAGGTTGAAGGGTGACCTTATAGAAATTTATAAAATCATGAGGGGCATAGATAAGGTGAATAGCAAAGGTCTTTTCCCCAGGGTAGGGAAATTCAAAACTAGAGGGCATATTTTTAAGGTGAGAGGAAAAGATTTAAAAGGGACCTGAAGGGCAACATTTTCACACAGAGTGTCGTTCATATGTGGAATGAACTCCCAAAGGAAGTGGTAGAGGCAGGTACAGTTACAACATCTAAGAGACATTTGGATGAGTACATGAATAGCAAAGGTTAAGAAGGATATAGGCCAAGTGCAGGCAAATGGGAATAATTATGTTTGGGAAACTTGGGTCAGCATGGACGAGTTGGACCGAAGGGTCTGTTTCCATGCTGTATGACTCTATGACTATGACTCTGTGTTGCCAACTACACCGGGGAAGCCAACTAACCAACCCTAGCTTCAAGTTAAAAATTTACAACTGAAGGACTATAAATATCCATTCTTTTCTCTTCCTTTGAAACTGTACACTATCACTTCTAACTTTGTGTCTGTACCTGCGCATGTTGTGGATCCAAGTCACTTCATGAAGACCACATACTTGATATCGTTAACTTAAATATTTTTTATTGGTTTACCAGGTAATGTATTTGCCCTTTCCTTAAATCGAGAAAGCTTGTGATTGGCTTCTCACTGCTTGCAGTAAAAATAGTTAAATGCACTTTAATTAGAGAAAGAGTTAGCCTTGTGATAAAAGATCTTCAACCTTTGTTGTGACCAACTGAGAGGCTTGAATTGAGAGGAGCCAGGCCATCTCTTCTCACCTGGTTGCAACAATCCACATTGGAGCATTGAGTCTGGATGATCATAATGCAGTCATTCTTGAATCTCAGTGGGGCAGTATTGCTTCAGGATACCGTAAATCAATCCAGGCACCAGAAGCTCGATTTCTTCGCTTCAACTGTGCATTTGATCATTATTCAGTTGCATGTCAGAAACTCATAATATCTGTGTTCACCTAGTATCCCAGGTTTTTCCAGAAGTGTCATGAGTGTTATGCTGCAGAAAATAATCTTGAAAGCCCTCAAGCCACTTGAGACAGCATTCTGGGCCAAAGTTTGATGAGATAATGGATTTTCTTGAATTTTAGTTATTCGAGTCAAATGTCCACATTTCCAATGACTGTTCCCAAGTGGAAATTGAGCACACAAAGTCTGATGGTGGTGGGAAATCTAGAAGCATTAGACGTCCATTCATATTGCTGCATGCAATTTATGCAGCAACCTTGAGAGAGCAGAACTCCCATCCAATCGAAATATGATTCTGGTTTGCGCAAGGTTTGAAACTGATTCAGTAAGACTGGTCCAGTCAGAAAGAAGTGCAGGGGAGTGTGGTGGGGGAGGGGGGAGGTGGTGTGGTGGGGGGGGTTGGGGAGAGAAATTTGTTTGCACAGCATTGCTTTTAACAGTGCTTTGCAGGTAAATGGCTGGATAGTAGGAAATTCAGATGAGCAGAAGGATCTTGGGTGCTTGTCCACAGGTCACTGAAGGTGGAAGGACAGCTTAATAGGGTAGTTAAGAAGGTATATCTTGCCTTTATCAATCATGAAATAGATTATAAGGGCAGGGAGGTTATGTTGGAGCTGTAAAGGGCTTTGGTTAGGCTGGAGTACTGTGTGCAGTTCTGGTCACCGCACTGTAGGAAGGATATGATTCCACTGGAGGGGGTGCAGCGGAGATTCACCAGCGTGTTACCTCATTGGAACATTTTAGCTATGATGAAAGGCTGAAATAAGCTCAGGGTTGTCAGGGTTGATTTCTTTAGGGCAGACAAGGCTGATCGGGGGATCTGATATGAGGTGTATATGATCAGGAGGGGCATGCACAAAGGCGGATGGAAAGCAGCCTTAGTTGAAAGATCAAAACAAGTGGGCATAATTTTAAGGTGAATGGCAGGAGGTAAAACATTTTTAACCTGGAGTGTGATGGGAAGCTGGGATGTACTACCTGGGAAGGCAGTAGAGACGGGAAACCTCACAACCATTAAAAAGTATGTGAATGAGCACTTGAAATGTCATAGAATTCAAGGCTTTGGACCAAGTGGTGGAAAGTAGGACTAGATTAGACGAATCAGTGCAGACTTAATGGACTGAAGGTCTCTGCGCTGTTTGAATTTCTATGACTTTATGATGCAATTCCCTAAAAGCAGACAATGCCATGTGATGACAAGGTGTAGAGCTGGATGAACACAGCAGGCCAAGCAGCATCAGAGGAGCAGAAAAGCTGACGTTGGTATTTATGAAGAAAGTGGTGCAGAGATTGCTGCTGGATAATTGTGGTAAATCTGCAAATCTAATTCTCCCTGAGGTATTTGGGAAGAAAATGCAATAAAAAAAGTTTCAAAACTACAAAAAGTATCTAAACAAAATGTCCAAACAGTTAGAGTTGCAAACTGTTATCAGCTGATTCTGCTACCAGATAAATCTTGGTCTATGCTATCCCAAATCAATTCCCAGTGTAAAACCATGAAAGAGTAAGATAACTTGGTAGCTACTAACTGAGCTAGCTGAGTATGAAAGCACGTAGCTCCTTGACTGTGACAGCGGGTAAGGGAATGAATAAGAGGGAAGAACTTACTTGAACTTATCCTCACTAATCTACCCATAACACATATGTATTTTTATGACAGTATCAGTAGGAGTGACCACTCTATAGTCATTGTGGGGCTGAAGTCTAGTCTTTATATTCAGTACATCCTCCATTGTGTTGTGAAGCAATACCTAAAATACCTAAAGCTAAATTAACTCAAAATGGGTTTGCACAAGGTCCTGTGGATAATCAACCACAGCAGAATGAAATTCAACACAATCTGCAACATCATACCCTGGCATATTCCTCAATACACTGTTACCATCAAGCCAGGAGATCAATCCTGGTTAAATGAAGAGTGCACGAAGGCATTCTAGGAGCACCACCAGCATACCTAAAGAAGAGGTGTCAACCTGATGAAGCTACAACACAGGACTACTTACCTGCCAAATGATGAAATCAGGATGCAGTTGGCAGGATTAAGCAACCCCCACACCATGAGATCAGATCTAAGCTCTGCAGTCCGGCCACATTTCATCGTGAATGATGGTGGTCAATGAAAAAAACACACTGGAAAAGAAAGCTCCACAAACATCCCCATTCTCAATGACAGTGGACACCAGCACATCATTGAAAAAGGTAAGGTTGAAGCATTTGCATCCATCTTCAACCAGAAATGCCAATGGATAATCTACGTCTGCCTTCTCCTGAGGCCTACACCATTATAGATGCCAGTCTTCAACCTATTTGATCCATTCCACATGATAGCAAGAAATGGCTGAAGGCACTGAATCCTGCAAAGACCATGGGCATTGACAACATTCTGGCATTAAACTGAAGGCTTGAACTAGTCCTATGCCTAGCCAAGGTGTACAGCTACAGCACTGGTACCAATGTGAAAAATTGCCAGATATGCTTTTTCCGCCAGAAGTTGAAAACAAAAACTGAAATTGCTGAAGAAACCTAGCAGGTCTGACAGGATCTGTTGAGAGAGAAACAGAGCTATAGTTTCGGGTCCAGTGACCCTTCATCAGAACTGATTATAGTGAAGAAACAAGGGTGTAAATGCTGAGATATGGGTGGGGGCTGCAGGGACGAGGAAGGAATAAGTGATAGATGGAGATGGAGTCCAGAGAGAGAGAACAGGAGTTGTACAGACAAAGCAATGGATAATAGTGGGCCTGGAAGCTCTCTCTATCTCTCTCTCTGTGTGGACTCCATCTCCATCTATCATTTGCTCCATCTCTTTCGCTGTCAGCGCCTACGCTGTGTCTCAGCATATACACCCCTTGTCCTCAATACAGTCAGTTCTAATGAAGAGTCACTGGACCCAGAAGTTGAACTCTGCTTTTTCTGCACTGATGCTGCCAGGTCTGCTGAGTATCTCCCGCAATTTTTGTTTTTGTTTTAGACCTCCAGTATCTGCAGTTCTTTGTTTTTAGAAAATATCCAATTTGACCAGTTACAGCTCTGTCAATCCACTTTGAATATCACCAAAAAGACAGAACGGATTGTTGACAGTGTTCTCAAGCTACATTTGCCACAGAATAACCTACTCAGTGATGCCTAGTGGGTTCTGCCAGGGCCACTTAGCTCCTGTTCTCATTGTAGCCTTGGTCTAAACATGGAGAAAAGAACAGAACACCAGAGGGAAGATGAAAGTGACTGCCCTTGACATTGCAGTATTTGACCAAGTGCAGCATTAAAGAGCTTTTGCAAACCTGGCATTAGTGGGAATCAGGGGGAAAACTTTCCAGTTCATGGGATTCATACCTAACCCAAATAACTTGCAGTTGTTGGAGGCCAATCATCTCAGTCCCAAAGTCATCACTTCAGGAGTTCCTCAGGGTAGTGTCCTAGGCCAAACCATCCTCAACTGTATTGTCAATGACCTTCCCTCCATCATAAGGTCAGAAGTAGGGATGTTCGCCAATGATTGCACAATGTTTAGCACCATTTGCAACTCCTCAGATACTGATATACTCTGCGTCCATATGCACCAAGTACTGGACAACTTCCAGGCTTGGGCTACAGTAATATTCACTCCACGCAAATGCCAAACAATGACTATCTCTAACAAGAGAGAGTGTAACCATTGCCCCTTGACATTCAGTGGCATTACTGTCGCTGAATCCCGGACTGTCTACATTCTGGAGGGTTATCATTGATCAGGAACTGAACCGGACTAATCATACTGTGGATACAGAAGCAGGCCAGAGACTAATAATTCTGTGGTGCATAATTCATCTTCTTTGTCCCAAATGTCTGTCTACCATCAACAAGGCAGAAATCAGGAATGTGTCAGAAGACTCTCCACTTGCGTTATCATGTAGCTCCAATAATACTTAAATATTTCAACATCATATTGTAAAATGCTTCGCTTGATTGGCACTGCATCCATCAACTTAAACATTCACTCCCTTTTTCACCAACTAGCAGTAGCAGCAGTGTGTGCCACCTACAAAACGCACTACTTTCACTCACCAAGGTGCCTATGACAGCCCGTTCCAAACTGACAACTTCTTCTATTGAAAAGGACGAGGATAACAGATACATAGGAACACCTGCAGGTTCCCCTCCAAACCACTCACCATCCTAACTTGGAAATATATCATTGTTCCTTCGATGTTGCTGGGTCAAAATCCTGTAATTCCCTCCCTGAGGGCATTGTGGGTCAACCTACAGCATATGGACCACAGTGGTTCAAGAAGGCAACTCATCACCACCTCCTCAAGAGCAACTAGACCCAGTCAATGACACCCATGTCATAAATGAACTTAAAGCAAAACACAGCTTCTTTGGCATTGGGACAGTTTTTGGAGGTGGTGCTTGGTTGCCAGTTCTGATTGGAGGTACTCCTGGAAGTTTCATTACATGAGTCTGACAACGTGACATTTGCCCATGTGATGCCTGAGCATGTGGCAGTTGTTTCCATCATTTTATCATCAGACATTGTGTTTGTCTGTTAATATGAGGCCCGCTGTGCCTGAGTTGCTTTGTTCCTGATTTCACACACTCTGCTGTCAGTCTCCTCGAGACGAAGAAGTCAGTGACAGCGAAGTTGTATTTCCTCTCGATGGGGCTCTGGCTTCCTGCTCACTGTGTCCAGATCATCCTTGAGTGAGACAGTATAAACTGCAGATGCTGGAGAATCTGAGATAACAAGGTGTAGATCTGGATGAACACAGCAGGCCAAGCAGCATCAGAGGAGCAGGAAGGCTGACGTTTTGGGCCTAGACCCTTCTTCAGAAATGGGGGAGGGGAAGGGGGTTCTGAAATAAATAGGGAGAGAGGGGGAGGCGGATAGAAGATGGATAGACGAGAAGATAGGTGGAGAGGAGACAGACAGGTCAAAGAGGCGGGGATGGAGCCAGTAAAGGTGAGTGTAGGTGGGGAGGTAGGGAGGAGATAGGTCAGTCCAGGGAGGACAGACAGGTCAAGGGGGTGGGATGAGGTTAGTAGGTAGGAGATGGGGGTGGGGCTTGAGGTAGGAGGAGGGGATAAGTGGGAGGAAGGACAGGTTAGGGAGGTGGGGACGAGCTGGGCTGGTTTTGGGATGCGGTAGGGGGAGAGGAGATTTTGAAGCTTATGAAGTCCACATTGATACCATTAGGCTGCAGGGTTCCCAAGCGGAATATGAGTTGCTGTTCCTGCAACCTTCGGGTAGCAATTTTAACCCCACTGCGAAGCCTCTTCTAAAGATGCCTACCTTGAAGAAGTTACCCTCCTCCCTCCGGAAAAACCTCAGTGGATCTCTCTCCCACTGCAACTCTCTCGTAATCTCTTCGGCCTTGAAACTGCTCAACCACGTCCTGAAGCAAACCAGGTACTACAGCCACATCACCTTTCTTAGTACCTGCCTACGGAACCAGATCATTCCCAATGGACTACAGTCCACATTCAGGCCTTCCCAATTTGGCCCCAACCGTGACAATGTCTACATTCAGAACATTGAAATCCTTCAGAAGCGTTTCTCCCTGCAACTCCTGAAACACACACTCACAGCAATGCACCAGCATCTCCTGGCATTACAATCAAGCCTACCCCAGATCAGAGCCTCCCTCTCCCAGACCTGCAAAGGACCTCTCCTGTTTTTTCCATCCTGGGCCTCCTGCAGTGCCACAACGATGCTACCCGAACAGGAACAGCAACTCATATTCCGCTTGGGAACCCTGCAGCCCAATGGTATCAATGTGGACTTCACAAGCTTCAAAATCTTCCCTCCCCCTACCACATCCCAAAACCAGCCCAGCTCGTCCCTGTGTCCCTAACCTGTCCTTCCTCCCACCTATCCCCTCCTCCCACCTCAAGCCCCACACCCACCTTCTACCTACCAGCCTCATCCCGCCCCCTTGACCTGTCCGTCCTCCCTGGACTGACCTATGTCCTCCCTACCTCCCCACCTACACTCACTTTTACTGGCTCCATCCCCGCCTCTTTGACCTGTCTGTCTCCTCTATCCATCTTCTATCCGTTTCCCCCTCTCCCCCTATTTATTTCAGATCCCCCTTCCCCTCCCCCATTTCTGATGAAGGGTCTAGGCCCGAAACATCAGCCTTCCTGCTCCTCTGATGCTGCTTGGCCTGCTGTGTTCATCCAGCTCTACACCTTGTTATCTCATCCTTGAGTGATATCATTTTGAACAACCATAACAGAATTGTGAAATGCAATTATTCAACAGTGGTGAAAGATCCAAGCAGGGTTCCTTTCTTATCTGTCTGCTGCTGAGGAGTGCTGGCTACAAAACAAATATTTTAAGAAGCATCCATGCAATTTGCCTGCTTGACCCCATTTTATGCAAGTTTTATTCTAAAGACTGCACCAACAAATATATAAATCCAGGTATCTCACTTGCACAAAATTCTCTGATGAGGTATCCAAAATTGGACACAATTGCAGGCTTCCCTTAAACTTGAAATAAAATAATTTGGTTCAAATTATAATCACATGTGAAGACACATTGCCTGATTTGCCTTGTTTATAAATTTCAGCTTACGTGATTTTATAGATTGTGGAAAGACAGTCACAATAGAACATAGAACATAGAACATTACAGCGCAGTACAGGCCCTTTGGCCCTCAATGTTGCGCCGACCTGTGAAACCAATCTGAAGCCCATCTAACCTAAACTATTCCATTATCATCCATATGTTTATCCAATGACCATTTAAATGCCCTTAAAGTTGGCGAGTCTACTACTTTTGCAGGCAGGGCATTCCATGCCCTTACTACTCTCTGAGTAAAGAACCTACCTCTGACATCTGTCCTATATCTATCACCCCTCAATTTAAAGCCATGTTCCCTCGTGCTAGCCATCACCATCCGAGGAAAAAGGCTCCCACTGTCCACCCTATCTAATCCTCTGATCATCTTGTATCATCTCGTCACAATGACTTGCTACGTTAAGGAAAACAGACACAAAGCTTCCTATTCATTTGGAAACGAAAATGAACTGGAACTGAAAACTAATCGCTCATATAATCTGACAATTACAGTTAATGTCTTCTCTTGGCAGGAACTGTGTGATTCTGTACAAAGAGTTTTGGTCAGGAGATAAACCGTTAAGTAAAGAAGCTCTTTGTAAAAATGTAACCAGTTCAAATGATACAATAATCTGTTTGTCTGACACCTGTTACAGTGTAGCTCTTCCCCTGGAGAAAGTTTCTCGTGTTACTGTTCTGTTTCTGTACCTTATTTACAGAACATTACTGACAGTACTGGGATGTTCCTGGGATGGTGGGAGTCTGAGTGTTTTGGCCAAAATCACCCTCCTGGGTTGGGAAAGACGACATAGACCTGGATTTGGCAGCTCTTGTCCAATTAATAGCTGGCAGACAGAGAAACCAGACAATAACAGGGAAAGGTGGGTGTGATGTGCAAAGGAAGTCCTGGCAATTCAAACACGGGCGCCGTATTTAAAGGGACAGCCGCACTGGTTGCAAAGACAGACAGAAAAGAACCAAGATGGAAGGGTGACCATGGGTTGCTTTCAAGGAATGGATGGCACTAGAGGGAGAGTGGACTTCAGGTTTAATGATCCCAAGTGTCAAGGACATGGCAGGAGGTTTCTCTGCCACTGATTGGACAGAAGAGGTCAGTGGGCCTCATCAGGAGGGTGGGCTTGTGGTTGGCTCAGCAGGTTAATAGCTTAATAGGTCTCTATATGGACATGATTGGAGTGCTGTTTGCAATTCATTGGCTTGCCGAGAGCTGGCGAAATGAGTGGGCCTTGTGATACTGAGCCTGTAGTCCAGCATGCCACAAAAGGTGCCATTGCAATGTGACATGAGGTTGAGGACCATGGAACTGAGAAAGCACCATTATTCACTGTGTGATGTAAAGTTACCACACAGCAGAGACCCCTGGTCAGTCTGTGCTGATTGGTGTCAATGCTGATAATAAGCAGCCTCTAGTAGTAGGACCTTCTAGTGGTGAGCCATTGGATTTGGAAATGTGCACAGACTATGAGCTCAGAAACACCACCATGTGCTGACCTCGCAGGAGAAATGGGCTGTCAATTCCAGGGAGTAGAGATGAACTGGAGGGGATTTTGCCACTGGGAGGAATATTGGTGCACTTGGAGACAGATTTTTGGATTTGGAAAGGGTTTAGCAGGATGGTTCATCGCTGGGGCTAAGGTGGATGTGAAGGCCGTGGAGTGTGATTTACTTCACAGAATTGCTCATTACACGTTACAATATGCATGTGCTCTGGCATACTAGTGGCCAATGGTGAGCACAGTGAACTTCTGATGCATCACAGAGTGAGTTGTAGAATGTGCAGGGGTCTCACATTAATATAAAATTAAAATTCAGACGAGCAACTATTGGAGGAGACATTGACGCATCATTCTAGTGCACCCCCACCCATCCAGCTAACAGAGCTAGTTATAACTGTGGCCACTGCAATGTTTGGAGTAGAGAGCTAAATGTTGAGGGTCAACTTTGGGAGTCATCATCATAAGCGGCAGATGTTGGAGCAAAGGTGTAAAATAGTTGAAAATCTGTCAGAATTCTCAGAGGCTGTTTGCTCCCACGTGTAGTCAATCGAGGAATGTCCCTGGCTCCTCAGTTAATGATCTCTTCTGTTGAGAGAATGGCTACTCTCATGGATAGACAGATGCAGTAAATTACACAGTGGATACAGGAAGTATAGAACATTGACCAGTACACCACAGGAGCAGGCCCTTTGGTCCACCATGTCTGGGCTGACCATGACGCTATTCTAAACTAATCCCATCTGTCTGCACAAGGTCCATAACCCTCTATTGCTATTGTACCTGCTTTTCCCACCTGGCAGCACGTTCAGGTATCTAGAATCCCCTGCATAAAAAAAACTTTACTTGCACATCTCCTTTAAACTTTCTTCCTGTCACCTTAAGCCTATGCCCCCTTGTATTTGACATTTCTACCCTGAGAAAGAGACTCTGACTATCCACCCTGTCCATGTCTCTTGTAATTTTAAACACTTCTATCAAGTTGCCCCTCACCCTCCAACACTAGTGAAAACAATCCAAGTTTGTCCAACCTCTCCTTATAGCTAACCCACTCCAATCCTGGTAAACCTCTTTTTCACTTTCTCCAACACCTCCACATTCTTCCTATAGTGTGGTGACCAGCACAGCACACAATAATCCAAGTTTGGCCTAACTAATGTTTTATACAGCTGCAACATGACTTGCTAACTTTTATACTCAGTGCCCTGACTGATGAAGGCCAGCATGCCATATACATTTTTATCACCCAACTCCCTTGTGTTGCCACTTTCAGGGACCTGTGGACTTGCACCCCAAGATCCCTCTGTGTATCAATGCTCATAAAGGTCTAGACAAGGGAAGGTGATGGCCGAGTGGTGTTATCGCTGGACTGTTAATCCAAAGACCCAGGAGATGTTTGGGGACCCAGGTTTGAATTCTGCCTTGGCAGATGGTGGAATTTGAATTCTATAAAAACAATCTGGAATTAAGAGTCTAATGATCACCATGAATCTATTGTTGGAAAAAGCTATTTAGTTCCCTAATGTCCTTGCAGGAAGGAAACTGCTATCCTTACCTGGTCTGGTCTACATTTGACTCCAGACCCATGACAAAGTGGTTGACTGTTAAATATCCTCTGGCCAATTAGGAATGGTCAGTAAATGCTGGCCTAGCCAACGATGCCCTCATCCCATGAATCAATAAAAAAAACAAGATACTTTTCTCTCGCATTTGACCTTCCTAAATGCATCGTCTCACACTTGTCTGAATTCATTGCAGTCTGCCATTTCTCTGCTCAATTTTCCAGCTGATCTATATCCTGCTGCATCCTTTGACAACATTCCTCACTATCCACAACCCCACCAATTTTCAAGTTATCTGCAAACTTACTAATCAGACCACTGACATTTTCATCCAAATCATTTATGTATATTGCAAACAACAGAGGTCCCAGCACTGATCCTTGTTGAACATTACTGTCATGACCTCTAGTCAGAAAAAAACACGCTCTGTCTTCAATGTCCATGTCAATATTATTGCCCAATCTGCCGCCTCACCATGGATTCCATTGATTTGATCTTCTGGACAAGCCTACTATGAGGGACATTGTCAAAGACCTTGCTAAAGTCCATGTCTACAGTATCCACTGCCTTACCCTCATCAATCATCTTTGTCACATCCTCAAAAAACTCAATAAAGTATGTGCTGACCTGCATACTGTTGCCTCCATCCACAAGGTCTGTAAAATGTTGGATGGGCTTGAAATGTGGGGAACCCTCAGAGAACTATAGGAACATAGAAGATTGGAGTAGGAGAAGGCCATTCGGCCCTTTGAGCCTGCTCCACCATTCACTATGATCACGGCTGAACATTCAACTCAGTACAACAAGGTGCAGGGCTGGATGAACACAGCAGGCCAAGCAGCATCATAGGAGCAGAGAGGCTGACGTTTCGGGCCTAGACCCTTCATCAGAAAAGGGGGAGGGGAAGGGGGTTTTGAAATAAATAGGGAGAGAGTGGGAGGCGGATAGAAGAGGGATAGAGGAGAGGATAGGTGGAGAGGAAACAAACAGGTCGAAGAGGCGGGGATGG
>NC_063333.1:33367191-33388494 GCF_021869965.1 Rhincodon typus | reverse complement strand
ATAGGAGCAGAGAGCCTCTCTGCTCCTATGATGCTGCTTGGCCTGCTGTGTTCATCCAGCCCTGCACCTTGTTGTCTCGGATTCTCCAGCATCTGCAGTTCCTACTATCTCTGATTCAACTCAGTACACTGCTCCAGCTAAGAACTGTATCTGACTCCTTCTTGAAAACGTTCAATGTTTTGGCTCAATCACTTTCTATGGCAGAGAATTCTACACACTCACCACTCTCTAGGGAAAATGTTTCTTCTTATCTCAGTCCTAAATGGCCTATCTTGTATCCTTAAACTGGCAGAAGGCACTGCATATCGGAAAAGGTTTGGGATATGACAACAGAATGGCAATAATACTGAAGCATTGTGCTCCCCTAGTTGTTCCAGTACAACTACAACACTGGCACCTCCTGAAACTAGTGTGAATTTGATAACTAACTTGCCTGAATTTTACATTAGGTAATATGGAGGGCTGATGTTGATTTGGAGCACATGGACTTTCAAATTTGGCAAGGTGTCACACAGCAGACATGTGATCAAAGTTAGAGTTCATGGATTAAATGGGACAGTGGTAGCATGGTTGTGAACTTGGTGGAGTAACAGAGCAGTGGTGATTTTCTTGCTTTTTAGACCGACTTTATAGTAGAGATCCACAGGGACCAGTGTTCGAGCCCCTGAACACCTTAATCTATATTACTGACCTAGATTTTGGTATAGAGGACACAATTTCAAAATTTCTAAACAACATAAAACTTGGGAGTATTATGAACAGTCAGGAGAACTGTTAAGTGCAGCTTTGATTCAGAGTTTATGAGTTTGATGCTTAGCTACAGCTACTACAACACATCAGGGAAGGGGAAAGATACCTAAACATGTTATTCCACACCCTTCAGGATAGGGTCTTTTAATTTGGTCACCAGTCAGGAAAAGGAAGATGTGACTGTGAGTGAAGCATGTAAAAGAACCTAGAAGGTAGGAGTAAAAAACGAAAGAACCAGGAAACAAAACAGAAGTCGCTGGAAAAGCTCAGCAGGTCTGGCAGCATCTGTGAAGGAAAGAACAGAGTTAACGTTTCGGGTCCAGTGACCTTTCCTCAGAACCCTCAGAGTAAGTTCTGAGGAAGGGTCACTGGACCCGAAACATTGACTCTGTTTTTCCTTCACAGATACTGATAGACCTGTTGAGCTTTTCCAGCAACTTCTGTTTTGTTTTCAGAAGGTAGGACTGCCAGACAACAACCTTTGCAAGTGAGGAGTTAGGCACCAAATTCAGAAGCAGAACCTCAAAGACCATAATTTCTGGATTATTTCCTGAGCCAGGTGCAAATTGACTAGCAAATAAGATTAAAGACATGAATGCATGGCTCAAAGATTGGTGCTGGAGACATGGGTTCCAGTTCATTAGGCACTGGCACTAGTACTGGGGAAAATGGGATCTGTATCATTGGGGCAGTCTATACTTGAACTGTTCTGGGGCCAGTGCTCTAGTGAGCAACATAACTAAGAAAATAGACAGGCTTGTAAACTAAATAGTGGGGACAAGGAATGAAATGTGGGAAGGTGGACTAAATCAATGACTAGAGACAAGGCAAGAGAGACAACTCTATGGGAGTTCCTCAGGATGATGTCCTAGGCTCAATCATCTTCAGTTGCTTCATCAATGACCTTCCCTGCAACATAAGGTCAGAGGTGGGAATGTTCACTGATAATTGGTCAATGTTCAACATCACTTGCGACTCAGATACTGAAGCAAACCATGTTGAAATGCCACAAGACCTGGACAACATCCAGGCTTGGGCTGACAAAAAGCAAGTAACATTTGTGACACACAAGTGTCAGTTAATAGTCTTCTCCAATAAGAGAGAATTTACCCATCTCTCCTTGACATTCAATGGCATTGCCATCACTAAATCCCCCACTATCAACATCACGAAAGTCACCATTGATCAGAAACTGAACTGGACCAGTCATATAAATACTTTGGATAGAAGAGAAGGTTAGATGCTGGGAATATAGCAGAGAGCAACTCAGCTACTGGACTTCCCAAAGACATCCAAAAGGCATAAGTCAGGAGTGTGATGGAGCACTCCCCATTTGCCTGGATAAGTGTAGCCTCTGGGGCACCATATCCAGGACCGATAAGCCTTTTTTTGTAGAGCTGCTGGGTGGGGAATAGACCAAACCGAACAGCCCATATAACCTACACCAATCTGCTCAGGAAATACTAATTTACATGATGAAGGGAATCCTCAGTTAGTGCACAAATCTTTTCTTCTTCCTAGGCGCTTCCTCAGGGCTGAGAATGTCTTTCTTCCACTCCAGAACCGTGGATTCTGACGTGACTAAACAGTCCAATGTGGATGTGCACACTTTGTGGAAGGTGTCTGAAGAGGTGGGTGAGTGGGATGGTCCGTTTTCATACACTCCTTCAGTTAGTTGTGCTTGGCCTCCATCTAGCCCTGTTGGAGGTGCTTGAGATGGTATGTAACCTCACGGATGCCACCTCTCCACCTTTAGAACAGCTCCTACTGGAGTCACATTCAGATTCTGTCTATCAAGAGGCTTAGTGATCATGATCTTCAGAGCAAGACAAGAACAAGGAAAATGCAGAAGGCAGCAGTATTATTTACACATGGCCTTCTTTGAACTCACACAGGTCTTCGACTCTGTCAACCAGGAGGGATTATGGAGTGTCCACCTCAGATTGAGCAGAATGCATCACTATGTGCTGCCTGCTTCACGGCAACATGCAAGCTGTGACGTCCACCACAGATTCAATACATCTACAAACTGGGTTAGTGTAAGGCTGTGCCATTATGCCACTGCTCTTCTCTAGCTTCCTTGCCAAAACACTTCACCCCATATCAATGGAGCTTCCGGTCAGAGAAGACCTTCTCTACAGAACGAGAGACAAACTGATCAACCTCTATCATCCCCAGTCCAGAACCAAGATCACCTCAAACTTTCCCATTGAGTAGCATTGCATAAGTAAGTTGTAATATCTATGCATATGTATTGTAAATTGCACACACACACACACACACATCTGGCTACAGGACTCTTCCTGAAGGTATGACTTATCTTGCTGTCAGTTCCTGAGGGCATAACTAGCCTCGTTTTATGCCTTGTTTTATTACATACACAGCAACCTTCTCACAAGGAGGCTCCGACCCTTCTGAATTCCAACTGTTGATTAAATGTTTAAAACAGCAGTCTCAGGCAAGGTAATAGGCAGCTTCAAAACAGACAAAGTGACCTTTTGATGGGTTCATGTTATTAAGAAAATAAAACATAGATGGAAGCCTTCCATAACAGGATATAACTTGCTTTTACAGTGTGATATTGTCAATAGTAACTAAATGCTCAGAATGTAGCTTGCGAACATTTCATCACAAAGCAGACAAAACTTCCCGTCCTGATTAAATTGGAAAGTGAAGTGTATAGTGAGTACCTCATGCTAGGCTGTGTGAATTAATATTTGACCCATAAGGAAGAGATTGAAAGCATCCCACTGTGTATAGTGAAATGTTAACATTAGCTCAGGAGTGAAGAAAGCTAAATAATTCCGGTTCCACAGGCACAACTGAATGAAGTTTTAGTGAGATGATTATCTGAACTTAATCTAATTTTGAAAATATTCCTCTTGCTTTAATATGTTGAAGATTTTATGGGCTTGAAATTCTGATGATCCTGCTCTGTTGGCATTTAATGCATTGGTTCAGAACCTACATTCTCAGTAACACAGAAGAATGATCCAAGTCCAAAATTGTGGGTTATTTTTAGGCTGATGGTGGGCTGCCAGTAGCTTCAAGGCCTATAACTATTTCATTTAAGATCTTTTGAGGCCTAAACAATGGTCAGGTTGTAAATATCTTCAGTTCAAAAGGCAGCTGTTCTGCCATTGGGCAAAATCGATCCATTCTAAGGATTAATGATCCAGTATGGTTAAAGTCTGGCCCCTTCAAAAGATCTGTAGCATTATTAATACCAGCTGGCACGAATAACTTTGAGGTTTGATTCGAACAGGGTGGGTGGCAGTGTTAGGGTAGCTCAGAAACCCCTCCAGGCACAGCTCCTTCATCTGGGGATAGGATGGGTACGGGAAAGAATCATTCTCTTATTCATCCATCAAAAAATGTGAATCTCAACAAAGGGGGGAGAATCCAAAAGAAACTGGATTCTACCCTAAATCTTGCACTTGGCTGGAAGTGGATTGGCATCTGTTTGCTCCTGGTGTTCAGTTGGCTTCTGGTATGTATAGTTTTGCTCTGAACATCTTGAATCGTAGTACATTTGATCTGAAATGCTGTCATGTATGGTGAGGGCTGATTTTCTTTTAGTTTGTGTCATGACTTCAATGAAAGGAAGCATGGACCTAGTGTGGGAAAGTGGAGCTAGTGTAGGTAGTGTGTTTTTTTGGAGCACAGACTTGATGGGCTGAAATGTCTCTTCTGTATTGTATGATTCTACAGTTCTATCATTGGACAGGTTGTGCCATTTCTTAGGCAGTCCTTCAGACATGAAGATGACTTGCTTCCACTCTTATTTGATAGGATGATAGTGATCTGCTTTCTTGAAGGCAGGTGATGGCCTAGTGGTATTATTGCTGCACTCTTAATCTAGAGACCCAGGTAATGTTCTGGAGACCCAGGCTTGAATCCCACTGGGTGGCAGAATTTGAATTCAATAAAAATCTGGAACTAAGAGTCTCATGATGAGCATGAAACCATTGTGGATTGTTGTAAAAAAACCCATCTGATTCACTAATATCCTTTAGTTAAGGAAACCTGCCATCCTTACCTAGTCTGGCCTAGATGTGACTTCAGACCCACAGCAATGTGGTTGACTCTTAACTGCCCTTTGGGCAATTAGGGTTGTGCAATAAATGTTGGTCTAGCCAGTGACACCCTCATCCTTCACTGACTAAAAAAAGAACTCTGTCACGTATAGGGCAGGTGGTGCGTGGAGATTTGCGTAGATGGGTTATTGGGGTTGGCCATGTGACCTGGTGTTCCAGGTTCCAAATGTCCTTTGGACGAGTGGACGATGTCTGTGTGTGGTGCAGTGGTTGTTGATTGCCAACTATGACACAGTCTGACAGAAGACAATTGGAGGCCAGACTTCCACTGTGAAACATTAGCAGATTCTGTGCAGATTAGCAGGTCATAGGCATGTGCGTATGTAACATGTGGCCATGATCAGATTGAAGCTGAAAATAAGAGTCAAACCAATAGCCATAACCAGTAGGAGACTGAAGTCTCTCAATACTTGTAGTGGTACAGGAAAGGCAAAAGACTTTTCCCTGATACCCCATCACCTCCAATTCCCCAAAGTAAACAGACTGTCCTTCCTCAGCTTATTGCAATCCTTCTCATTCTAAAATCACACATTCGCTTCTCCAGTACAAATAGTCTCAATAATTCAATGCATCCCTTCGAAAAGGTGTAATTTCCAAGAGGTTTATACTCAACCTGTAATGCTAATTAAACTAACCTCTCTTATTAATTCAACCCTTTAAACCATGCTAACAACTTTTGACCAGTATAATTTTACAAGAAACTTTTTCTATTTACATACTTTGGCATGTATTTTCTGCTCCCTAATCTTATTAGAATTATTTTCTCGAAGAAATATTCAAGGTACACCTCAGATGGTTTCTTCAACCCACTATCTACTTTGGAAAAATACGTTAGTTCTGTCAGAACAAATTTTGATGTTGTTTCAAGTTATTAAATAATTGGGTAAAATACGCTGTGCACTACTTCTCTGAAACTCTTCACAATTGAACTTGAACATTGGAACATATCATGGGATCTGAATAAAGTTTATTACAAACCAAAAGGAACTTCCTTGATGGTTCAGTTCGTACAGGGGCTACCCATTTTGGAATGGATCCTTATTGAAAGAAGATCATGCCATAGATTTCACCCTTTTTCTGTGAGCACTTAACTGATCCAGCAGAGTGCTTTCATTAGCCTTGTTGTTTTTTGACAAGGAAACTATTTTTTAATATAAAATAAAGGTAGGGACACTACCGCTGTACCACAAGGGCCCTTTACAGATTGAAACTTTGTTTTGCAGCTTATGGTAGGTGCCCTTTGACTAGAAATAGAGTATAAATTCAGTAATTACATCAGGTGATAATTGCTAGCTATTGACTTGCATGTATATGGGCTGAGAACAGAATCAGGTTTGACTAATTCTGAAGAATAGTCACTCGGGCAAAATAGGCCAGTGGATTGAGAAAAGAGTCTAATAGATTTAAGATAAAGTTTTGTTCAACTGCAGTGTAATTGTGCTTCGAGAACCTTAGGACATAGTACTTTCTGAATGCTCCACTGGTTACATGACAATGGTTCATGATGACAGACCATCCCCAACTTCTCACAGAAAATAAGACTAAGCAGTAAATACTGGCATGGTGCACATCGCTGGAATTAAGCATTAAGCATTTGATCCCTTCATTTCCTGGGATGGAAAATTGTATGTTACAGAGTCACAATTTCCTGAAACTTCTCCTGAGTAAGTGGTGGTGAGGGAGCAAAGGCTGGGTATATAACACAGAGACCATTCAGGCCCAGTCAGTCCACGTCAGTGCTTAACCTCTGTCTTTTCTCAACTAAATCTACTATTGTAGCTGCCATTCATTCTCTCATGTGCTTAACTAAAATGTAAGAGGCATTAACCTGAATATTGCTTTGATATATAAACTGACCAAAATGTAAACACTAATAAGAATTCCAACCTGTAAGAAAATGATAACAACATGAAATTTTCAGGTTAATTTGGTAGCAAGTTGGATTGGTAATTCTTTCCCTTCTGAGTTAGAAAGTTCAAGACACAGTCCAGAAACTTGAGAACAAAAATTAAAGTTGACGCTGTAGTGCAGTGATGTAGAAGTGGCATCTTGAAGATGATATGTTAAACAGAAGCCATGTTCCCCCACTTAGGTTGCTGTACCCATGTCCAAAAATTGAAAAAGAATAAAGGAGCTATCCACAGTGTCTTAACATTAATCTTTCAATCATTTTTTTTATTCATTCACAGGATGTGGGCATCATTGGACAGGCCAGCATTTATTGCCCATCCCTAATTTGCCAGGAGTGTATTTAAGAGTCAGCCACACATGTCGGCCAGCAGTTTCCTCCCCTAAAGAACATTAGTGAACCAGATGAGCTTTTCCTGACAATTGACAACAGTTTCATGTTCATCATTAGACTCTTAATTCCAGATTTTTATTGAATTCGAATTCCACCATGGCAGGATTCAAACCCAGGTCCCCAGAACATTATCTGGATTTCTGGATTAATAGAGATAATAACACTAGGCCATCGTCTCCCTAATCACCATCACACAAACAAATTATGTGGTCACTATCATATTGCTGCTTGAGGGATATTGCTCCTCATCCAACTCTGCCCCCTCCACAAACATGTTCGTAATCTCATCCTCTGAAGAACTGGCAAACAAAGTGTCCTTCACCCTAGTGTAGTCCAATCATGTCCGCTGACTCATTGGGTGGTGATGCCAATTCTAACTTGACACCTAAAGTTCACGCTGTGGTAGAATCTGAGCTGGTAGTAGTGTGTGTCATACCAGATGACAGTGCTTCTTCAGCAGTGCTGTGATGTTACTTTTGCATTTCCCCTGGGGCTTCTGTAGCTGTATAGGTGATGAAGGAAAGAGGGGAAATGAGGAAAGAGGTGGGGTAAAAAGCAAAGAAGTTCATGGTCACACCATCTATAGTTTGCACTTCAAACCAGATAGCAGGATGAGCAAAAGTTAGGGGTTGAGTGAGGGCATAAGGCAGGAACATACCATTTGCTTTCTCTTCAGATCATTCAAATCTTTGGTCTTTTACTATAGATTTCCTTGATGTTGTCCCCACTGCCAGATGTAATTCTCTCCCTTGCATAAGGTCTCCTCTGTAGCGCTCAGGAGATGAAATCTGCCTGAACAACGATGTAACTGTGTTACTCCGTGTCTCCCTTGGGGAGAAATTGTCAGCAGTAGAGTCATGCTCTGCTTGAGTGATGTGCCTGCCGTGGATTAATAGTAATGGTAATTACAGCTGGAGCGATGTGGAGGCAGCAAGGAGTGAGGATGAGGCTGGCACCATGACAGGGTGTGTGAAGCTGATGTGAGCCTGACCTTTGACTGATGTGTTGTGTGAGCAATCTTCACTACAGGCCACTTTGTTGTATGAGATTTTCGTACTATTGCTCACCATGGGATAGGTTTGTTGCAAGAGGTAACTTAGTGCACATTAGCAACTAAATACAAGTCACACTAATATGATAGACATTGGGTGGAATCCTTTAGGGGCCTGAGCGATGTTCACAATGACAAAACTTATTAAATTTGCTGCATTTTTTAAAGTATTTACCAAATGGTGAGGTGAGTTTTTTTACTTGGCAGCGGTGAGTTGCCAATTAATAGGAATTACTGCTTGTTAACCATCTTATTACTGCCATGCTTAACCTTATTAATATTGCTTCTTATCAAATTCACCAAATAAGCTGGATGTCAAGGTATTTTACCAGAAATTGAAGCAGGTAGCTGACAAATTCTATCTGCTCCAATTTTAGTTGCGAATTCTTGATGTCCAGCTTGTTTGGTGAATTTGATAAGTTAAGACGAACATTAATGAAGCGAAACATGGAAGAATTCAGCTCACCATTTGTTCTGAAGGTCCAGTGTGTTTGATACCGGGCACCAATATCTCAGGTCACACATCATGGCCTTCGGCCGCAGGCACCCCACATCCTTGGATATTAGCATTCCATTCCATGACGGTTCCTTCCATCACTTCACTGATGATTGAGAGTAGACTGATGGGGCAGTAATTGGCTGGTTTGGATTTGTCCTGCTTTTTACGTACAGGACATATCTGGACAATTTTCCACAATGTCGGGTAGATGCCAGTGTTGTAACTGTACTGGAACAGCTTGGCTAGGGGAGTGGCTTGTTCTGGAGCAAGTCTGCAGTACTATTGCCGGAATGTTGTCAGGACCCATAGCCTTTGCAGTATCCAGTGTCTCTAAAAACCAGGAAGACAGTCCACTGCAGTTGCTGTTGCTAGTCAGGGTGTACAAAGGGCTGTTAAAGATGGTGCCAGTGTCAGGGATGCCAGTCAATTCCATGATACCTGGTGAGCGGTGAGTTGTTCTGGCAATGGCCACTCTAAATGGGGATAGAATCAGTCGAAGGGGATTCCATGGTGGGGGAGTAAGTATTTAATGGGGTGAGTATGCTATGTTACAGTGAAAAAAACATACTAGTCCTCATGGCAAAACCTTCCAAAATATTTGATTCAACTTGCATTTCGCTAACAATGTCAGATTCAACCCATCCTAATGAGACTATGAAGATGATAGGCCTTACACCTTTCAGGTCTTAAGATATTTTTCCACCAGGTATGTGTGACACCCCTAGCATAATGGATGGTACTTAAGGCACTCCTCAAAATTAACCCTTTCAGATTTTTCTACCCTACACAACATTAGAGACAGCTAGTGGGTGAATGATGAGGAGATGATACATTGATCAGTGTGAGAAGTTGTTGTTGCAGGGGGAATGAAATGTCAAGCTAAGATGTACTCATACATGAGCTCATTGAACTTCTTTTGGCTCTGCTGCCAAGACCTCTTTGCATTGATCTTTTTGGCTAACTGCTTCCATTCCCTTTATAGAGTGTTCCTTGAGGACATCCTGCCCCCTACAGAAATATGGCCCTCTTTTTGCATATTGATATTTACGACCAAGGTCTTGAGTACTGAGTGTGTTAAACTGGGAGACCTTCCTGAGTCTGTTGGCTCCATTTGTGTTTTTTGCCAATTGTAGACAATCAAAGCACAGGCAGTTGGCAGCAGTTTCCTTACAGATGGTGCAGCTCCCTGCAAGAGGAGTTAATCCTTCCTTAAGAGCTAATGGCCAGCCAGCTAAAACACATGCTGGGCTCACTCTTGTTAGGGATCCTGACCAGCATGCAGCCAAACAGTGATGTGTATCACACTAGGCTGCATGCTACTGTTATAGTCTTGGTTGGGACCAATAACTATATTACTGAAAGAAGAAGAAATCCAGAATTCTAGATATTGGCTGGAAAAATGAAGCTGGAAGTTTCCTCAGTTTTAAACAGAAAAGATCTATTTATACAGGGGGCAAACAAAAAAATTCTAAAGCAAACCCTAAAATCCAAATTGAACATGCATTAAACATGAATTAACTGACAAACTGTGGTTGAACATAAAATACAAAGAACACATTAAATGAAGAATGCTACTACCATAGTCTTAAGACCTGCCTCAGCAGCAACGCATTCAGCATATATGTGATCAATCCCACTCTCAAAGTCCCTCACACCTCTGCATTCCTCATGAAGAATTTCAGCTCTTTCTTCTCAGATGTAATCTGATTCCCTAGCTGACTACCACAGTGCAAGACCAAGCCGAGCTCCGTGAGAATGTTCTTCAGCAAAGATGGCACACGTCTGCAGAATATCTTCAACCCAGTTTGGATGGCATTGATCCATTGATGTTGCCTTTGAGTAACAGAAGCAGATGCAGCAACTGTGTACTTGCTTATCACGGCTTCTGCATCTAGCCTGTCTTCTTCAGTTGGCACCACTGGACTAATCAACTTTTTCTATTGCCTTGGAGGTCTCAGTTTCCTTTTATATGTTTCACCTAGTTTTAATTCTGCCTCAAAGTTTTGGTTTCCACTTTCAGTTTCGTGTTTAGTTTTCTTCAAAACTGGAAAGAGCAGCTTCTTTTCTCAGTTACCTTTTTCCAAAAGGGTCTGGCTGTCTGAAAAAAAGAACAAGCTTCCAAACCATTATATAGAAAGAAATGTCATCGGGCAAAGGAGGTGGCAGCACAAATTTGATGCTGGGCACAAGTAAATCATGAAACATGCCCATCTTTCATGTCTGAAAATGGTGCAGACAAATCTCAGGCCCAGTATTGTAAAGGCAGTGACATTTTTTGCGAGTGCAACATCTAATGAGTGATGGATGTTTGCTGGCACTCAATCTCCCAAACACTATCGCTATGTTTATTATGCTTGGAAACTTTTGGCAGAGCAGGCTCAAATGGCTTATTTCTGCTCCTATTTTCCACATTTCCTTCTTGTAGCTGTTTTTACAGGAAAAGAACTTTGCACCAGTCCAACCAATTAGGGCTGTCATGACCAGATCCTCAATGAGGTTCCCCAATTTATTATGCAGCTCTCGTATACCCAGATTGGAAATGAGGAGTGAATTCAAATATAAAAGATACAATTAAGGGATATACTGGTCAATCTCTGGGTCATTCATTGAGTGAAGATAATGCAATGTTACTGGTTATGCAATTAATTTTGAGATTCTTTGTTTTGTAGGTTAATAGAAATTCTTTTGTCCTTGTTCTTTTCAACTGTGGTTGGCTGACACTATTCAGAGCAAGTGAGTCCTTCTTTTGTCCTGTTTCCTTTTGGCTAGCTTTTGACTAACCCTAACCCAGGCTAGTAAACTTGAGTATCTTGGTTCACTAGCACATCAGGACCAGGTTTGAACTGGCTTTTATTATCTATCCTTGTGCATTCTTGAAAGGTGAAGGCAAAAAGCAGGTCACTCTATTTCCAGAATGCTGTTTTCCCTCCTTTCACGTTCACAGTCTGAAATAACTGCCAGGACATTGCAGTTCAGTTTGTAACACATTTCTCCCCTTTTAAGTCCACCCTTTTGAACCTTTCTTGACACCTTTTCAGATATGACATTCAGGGGACTCTCTCTGGAGCTACTGGATTTACATCCACAGTAATTTTGACTACAACAGTCTCTTTTTGAGAAAAATAACTCATGCTGGAATTAAAGTTAGATACATCCACAGGTGATCCATGGTTATGATACTAGGTCAATGCATTTTACTCCCATGGTACTGTACCTTCATGATCATGTGTCCTTACATTCAGAATTGCCTTGAGGAGAGGTCTCCCTAATTCCACATTAGTATCTTTACACATTATTTGTGCCTAGACTTAGCTCAAGCCACATCCTTCTCTGTTTCTTCCTTAATAATCCTGTTGTGAATCCTGGTCTTAAAGCTTGCTTTAGAGATGGGGGTGGGGCAAGATGGATAGGAGGGTGTAGAGTGTTTCTCGGATTTGTAACAACCCACATACCTCTCTACAGATAGGTTGTTTTGTATTTGTCCAGAAGTTTAGTGCTTTCTATTACAGTGCTTAAATACTGCATTCTCTCTTCAATTCTATCTGTCTCTGATACAGTCGGGTGTCAGCCAATTATAGTAAAGCAATGAAGTTAGTTTGGCCCCTTAACTGGTTTTTCTGTGGCTAAGCCGACGCTGCCAAGTTCACATAACAGACTCATTTGAAGTAAAACAATTTCTCAATAACCTGAAGTCATATGTAATGCACAATATAACATTACAGAAACTTGGGTAACTCAGGGACAGGAATGGTTGTTGGAAATTCTGGGATTTAGATGCTTTAAAAGAAATAGGGAGGGTGGTAAAAGAGGTGGGGGAGTGGCATTGCTAGTCAGGGCTAGTATAGCAGCTACTGAAAGGCAGTTCGAGAATGATATGTCTACAGAGTCAGTTTGGGTTGAGGTCAGGAACAAGAAAAGAGCAGTCACTTTGTTGGGGGTTTTTTACAGACCCCCCAGTAGTTGCAGAGAAGTGGAGAAGCGGATTGGGAGGCAGATACTGGAAAGGTGCAGAAGTCACAGGGTTGTAGTCATGGGTGACTTCAACTTTCCAAATATTGATTGGAAACTTTTTAGTTGTAATAATTTAGATGGAACGGATTTTGTCCAGTGCGTTCAGGAAGGATTCCTGACACGGTATGTAGATAGACCAACATGAGGAGATGCCACTTTGGATTTGGTGCTTGACAATGAACCGGGGCAAGTGTTAGACCTGTTGGTACCAGAGCATTTTGGTGGTAGCGATCATAACTCTGTTAATTTTACAATAGTCATGGAAAACGATAGGTACATACAGCAGGGTAAGGTTTATAATTGGGGGAAGGGTAATTATAATTCTGTTAGGCAAGAACTGGGTAACATAAAATGGGAACAGATGCTGTCAGGGAAGAGCACTATAGAAATGTGGAGATTGTTTAGGGAATGCATACTGCGTGTGCTCGATATATTTGTCCCTAGCAGGCAGGGAAGATGCGATCAAGTGAGGGAGCCTTGGTTCTCGAGAGAGGTCGAACGACTGGTTAAGAGGAAGAAGGAGTCTTATGTAAGGTTTAGGAAACAAGGATCTGAAAAGGGTCTAGAGGGATACAAGTTAGCCAGGAAGGAGCTGAAGAAAGGGCTTAGGAGAGCTATAAGGGAGCATGAGAAAACCTTGGCAGATAGGATCAAGGAAAACTCCAAGGCTTTTTACACGTACGTGAGGAGTAAGAGAATGACCAGAGAAAGGGTAGGGCTGGATTGTAAAGGATTGTAAAGGGAATTTTTGCACGGAGCCTAAAGAGATAAGAGAGGTCCTTAATGAATACTTTTCTTCAGTATTCACAACTGAGAGGGACCTAGTTGTAGAGGAGGACAGTGTGAAACAGGCTGGTAGGCTAGAGGAGGTGGATGTTAGTAAGGAAGATGTACTAGGAATTTTGAGGAACTTGAAGATGGGATTAATGCAAGGATTCTATGGGAAGCGAGGGAAGAGATCGCAGGGCCTTTGGCGATGATCTTTTCGTCCTCACTGTCCACGGGTATAGTGCTGCAAGATTGGAGAGTGGGAAACGTCATTCCCTTGTTCAACATAGTGCTCAGTTACGAGTGGTGTACCACAAGGATCTGTTCTGGGTCCTCTTCTATTTGTGATTTTTGTAAATGATTTGGATAACGGAGTGGAAGGGTGGATTAGTAAGTTTGCGGATGATACGAAGATGGGTCAAGTTGTGGATAGTATAGAGGGCTGTTCTAGGTTACAGAGGGACATTGATAGGATGCAGAGCTGGGCTGAGAAGTGGCAGATGGAGTTTAACCCTGAAAAGTGTGAGGTGATTCATTTTGGAAGGACAAACTTGAAAGCAGAATAACAGGTTAACGGAAAGATTCTTGGCAGTGTGGAGGAGCAGAGGGATCTTGGGGTTCATGTCCATAGTTCCCTGAGAGCTGCCACCCATATGGTGTGTTAGCTTTCAATAATAGAGGGATTGAGTTCAAGAGCCGTGAAGTTATGTTGCAGCTATACAAAAGCCTGGTTCGGCCACATCTGGAGTATTGTGTCCAGTTCTGATCGGCTCATTACAGGAAAGATGTGGAAGTGTTGGAAAAGTGTTGGAAAAGGTTCAGAGGAGATTTACCAGGATGTTGCCTGGAATGGAGGGAAGGTCTTACGAGGAAAGGTTGACAGAGCTAGGGCTCTTCTCTTTAGAACGATGAAGGATGAGAGGTGACTTGATAGAGGTGTACAAAATGATCAAGAGGTGTAGATAGAGTGGACAGCCAGATACTTTTTCCTCTGGTAACACTCGGGTGGAGGTAACTATTATGAGGGGACATAGTTTTAAAGTGAGTGGAGGTAGATATAGGGGAGACATCAGAGATAGGTTCTTTACCCAGAGAGTGATGGGGGCGTGGAATGTATTGCCGAAGAGGGTAGTGGAGTCAGCCTCATTAGGGGCATTTAAACGGAAATTAGATAGGGATATGGATGATAGTATAAGGTAGGGGTGGAGGTTAGGTAGACTTTAGGTTTAGGGTAAAAGTTTGGCACAACATTGTGGGCCGAAGGGCCTGTACTGTGCTGTACTGTTCTGTGTTCTATGTTCTATTTCAACTTCAGTGCAGAAACCACACAAGCAAAGTTAGGGTCATCTGCCTGATCAAGATTTTATTTCAATTTTCAATGAAGATTCAAATAATCTGTCATCTTGCAGGTGGACATGTCTGCCCGTTGAAAAAGACCAAACTAAGTTCATAGTTTTCAACATGTCTGGGGAGAAATGATCAATGAAATGAAATCAGAAGGATTATAACAGAATAAGACAAATTAAATATAACTGGTTCCCTTATCGTGGTCCAACAGAGAATCAACAAATGTGTCCAATGACAGCAGGCAAATTAGAATGAATTGATGTTGGGATATGAACCACAGTCCTTTGGAATTCAGAGACCAATAGCTCAGTACTGTAGAAAGACTATGCATTACCTGACAGGGTGACCAGCATGATATTTGTGGGCCAACCCTGTAGCTGGGGCATTCTAGAGGCAGACATTAAGATTAAGTCAGGTCATTCACGACAGAAGTTAACTAACAAATTAAGTGAAAAAAAATCCTCTCACACAAAAGCAGAAGTTTCTAGTTCAATAGTCAATTTTAATTCTGAGATCATTAAACTTCTGGCAGCCAAGGGTTTGAAGGAAAAGAGAGCCAGGTAGGAGGAGTTAAGATACTGATCAACTATAATCTCATTGAATGGTGGAACAGGCTCAAGGGGATTACTGGTTTATCACTTCTCCTTTATTCCAAACAGCACAAGGGAAGTCCCTGTGTGGGGACAATTTTTTGTTTCTCCTGGTTTTAACTGACATATTACATGTCACAATGTAAATGTTTAAGGGGTAATACAGCCCAAATCGCATATTGTTGGTGGCAGTTCCAGCGTAATGGCAGTTGTCAGTGTGAGTATTACTCCTTCTTCATGATCAATATAAAACTTCTGTATCCTCAGGCTAAGGGAATAAAATGCATTGAAGATCAGCTATGGTTCATGGTTCTGCCTGATATCACAAAGCTGTTGTGCACATGATGCTTTCCATGTCAGTCAGTCTATCAGTTTGGGGCAACACGGTGGCTCAGTGGTTACACTGCTGCCTCACAGCACCAGGGACCGGGGTGTGATTCCAACCTTGGGTGACTGTCTGTGTAGAGTTTACACATTCTCCCTGTGTCTGTGTGGGTTTCCTCCGGGTGCTCTGGTTTCCTCCCACATTCCAAAGATGTGCCGGTTAGGTGGATTGGCCATGCTAAATTGTCCGTAGAGCCCAGAGATGTCTAGGTTGAGTGGGTTGGCTATGGTGGATTTGGGATTACAGGGGTGGATCTGAGTGGGATGCTCTTTGAAGAGTTGATGTAGACCTGATGGGGCAAATGGCTTGCTTCCGTACTGTAAGGATTCTCATGACTGAAGTTCAACTTGAGAAGCAAGCAGGACTGAAGTAGTAAAGGGAAACAAATTTGGAAAACATCACAGAAAGATAAAAACTTGCATCCATAATTTTACTAATGCAAAATTTCTTGTAGGAAGGCTATGTGTCTGTGGGGGTTTGTTTTTTGGACTGAGCACAAACAGTGCTTTCTCAGAGTCATACGCAAATTCCAGGCAGAAATCTGAAACTAACTTTGTCGATGTTGTTTTGAAAAATTTTTCCAGTATTTCAGCAAAATATTCCTGTGAGGGAATGGTGACTAAAATTAATCGGGTGCCAAACTGCATTCACACAGCAAAAAAAAAAGGAAATGCAAGTAAATGCTGCAAAGCTGAAAGGAAAACCAGAAAATGCTACAAATACACAGCTCAGGCAGCTGCTGTGGAGAAAGAAATAGAGTTAATGGCCAGGATCTTTGCTTGCTTTAGAAAGCAGGATAAGAGAAAGACAGGTCCACAATTTCCCACTGTCCTCTTGCCAGGAACCTCAGCTGGGGGCTGGTTTCTGTTCTGGTTGGACTGTGGGGTGATAGCTGACTGTTCAAAATCACCAGGTAGTTCTTAAGCCAATTAAAGAGACTATTCAGGCTATTTTGCAGATGCAAGCTGGAATTTTCCGGACAGCACATGGGACCACACGTGCTGCAACATGGCCTAGAGATGTCTCCTGGTGGGTGGGTGAGAACAGGTTGTGTTCTATCCTATGGGAAGAAACCCGCTGCACCCACCATAGCTACAACACCACAATACCACAGCACCATTGTGCTACTGTAACACAGTGCCACAGCCAATGACCATCTGTCACAAGGTCCTCTCAGGCTGGTAGCCTGGTGACTGTGGCCTGTTGGAATTATAAAATATGTATGGCAGAAGCTGTCTGGAAGTCTTCTCCCTCTTGATGCACTTCCCTCTCCTGTCTACGTCAGCATCATCCAGCTCTGATGGTGACAGTGGAGCTCTCTCAGTGCTAGAGGGCCTGCTTTGGTTTTCCACCTTGGAGAATCTATCATTAATTGTATGTTGAGTATGTCCCTGGCCTCTAAGTGGCTCACTCATCAAAGACTTGACAAGACCAGGTGTTGATTCAACATCTTATGTCGGGGTCTCAGTGCTGGAACAAAACAGCCCTACACTTCCTGTTGTGGACCTTCCAACAGAACAGATTGCTGTGATGAAAAGGCATTGACCAGAAATGTGACCTCTTTCTCTCTCCTTCAGATAGCAGGCACAGACACAATAGACTGTAAGTCCTCCTTCTGTACACTAACCAAACTATCATTCCGGCTGCTACTTGATCCGGTGAGATTCCAGCATTTTCAATATTCATACTTTATAATAATCTTGCCATAAACATTTTTGTGCGATTGGCCCATTTGTTTATTTTAGCTCATGCATTGACTGGATTTTTGCGATCGTCTTAAACAAATCCAGTCACGAGAAAATAATTGCCCTTAAGAATATATCATTCTACTAAAAGTTGTTATTTTTACCAGCAACTTCAAAGATTCATTCTATATTTCTCTTGTGCATTGAAGCCTATCTAAAATGTCAGTTCAAAAGGGCAGACGTTCTCATTAGAGACAGGTCCTCCCTCCTAGAGTGCTTACCACACTAGCTGGTGTGACATCACATCAGTACTGTGGAGACTGTGGTTTCCTTTCACCCTGCCTCGGTAAAATCACAGGGAAGGATGTGTTCTTCTCTCCTCTGGTCCAAAGCAGCTCTTTACTGAATATTCTTGGCTGGGCTCAGTCTGCCCTTTTGTACTCTTTGCCAACTTTGGTTGGCTCAAAATAATCTATTTCCTTTCCTACAGAAGCAGGATGCCATGGAGAATAAAGCCCTATTTACACTTACAGTGTAGTGCAGGAGTGATTCTGGTATGCATTGAACTCCAAAGTGGTATTGGTTACATAAACAGTGTACTGCCATCACACAACTCATCTTTTCAGAACTAAAATTCACAAAGTAAGTTTCTGTCTATGTCTAATTCTAAAGACGCAGTTATATGAATGTTGTCTGGGTCTCAGTCTAGAATCTATATCCCAGAAGTCAATATAGATGTAAATAAGGAGTTGGCGATTTGCTAGCTTATGCCAATCAATGCACTGTTACCAATGATTAGCATTGGCCTACTATGTTAAGATTTTAGTTCTTGTGAATATCTGCAGAAACTTCTTCTCATTTTTCTTTGCTCTCCGCATCTTACTTGTGTACAATTTGATCCCTTAAAGATCGCAGCATAGAGGCACTTATGCACATGATAAATGGAACGCTGGGCTGTGTGTGTTTTACTTATTGGACTGTGCTGTGCATTGCACATTCCTGCATAGCTATCTAGTCCGAAGAAGAGTTAGATCAGACTGGAAGTGTTAACTTGGGTTCTGTCTTCACAGATACTGTCTGACTTGCTTAATTTCTCCAGTATTTTCTGTTTTTAGTACAATTTCAATGTTTGCAGATTATGCAGAACTTCACTGTTCAGCAAATAGTGAGCAGGGTAATACCAGACATCAGAAGGATATAGGGCAATTGATGAAATGGACAGACATATGTAAGATACAATTTGATGCAGTTAACTGTAAAGTAAAGCATTTAAGGAGAAGCAAAGTGAAGAGGCAACACAATATAAATGATGCTATTTTGAAGGTGGAGGTACTTGGGTGCATATTCACAAGTCTCTGAAGTGGCAGAATATGTGAAACGTTGCACATTGCTGGTTAGCCTGAGCCGCAGTATTGTACATGGTTGTGGCCAGCCGTCCTTAAGGAGGATGGCAAAGTACAGGAGAGTGTGTTGGAATAGGTTTTCGAGAATAATTCTAGGGATGAGGGACTTCAATTACATGGAGCAATTGGAGAGGTTGGGAAATTCACTTTGAAGTAGAGAATTTTAAGGGGAGACCAAATAGAAGGATTTAAAATGATGGGGCTATTGCTGGAACAAGTAGGGATAAGCTATTTCCCAACGTAAGTACGTTGATATTTTAGGCCACAAATGTAAAATAGATGACAAAAGAACGAGAGGGGAAATTAAGAGAAATTATTTCCTGAAGAGGATTGTTAAGATTAGGAATGCATCAGTTGATATCTTGGTGGAATCAGATTACAAAAAATCTTTCAAAAAGCAGTTAGAATTAGACTGAAAAGACACCTTTGGTGCTGTAAGATTCCACAATTCTACGATTAAATCAACTGTCTTCACTTCATTTCTGAAGCAATACCAGAACAAAAAAATAAAGCTATGGCTGCAGAGAAGCTGAGTATTCCAAAACAGCCCTTAATATGGTCTCTATAACATAGAAAGGCAAGATGATAAAAAGATGTGCATTTATATAGCACCTTCATAACCCCAAGACATTCCAGGGTGATTTACACCTAACGATAATGCTTTTAAGGTCTTGTCACTACAGTTATTTGGAAACTTGGCAGACAAATTACTCCAATTTATTTCCCACTGACCATAAATCCATAAGACATAACAGCAGAATTAGGCCATTCAGCCCATTTAGAGTGCTCTGCCATTTTATCATGTCTGATATGCGACTCAAGCCCATTCTCCAACCTTCTCCCAGTAACGTTTGATAGATTATCTAACTCTATCTATCTGCGTCTTAAATACACTGAATGACTTAACCTCCACAGCCCTCTGCAGCAATGAGTCTCACAGATTGACCATTCTCTGGAATTGCAGTAAGATGGCGGCAGGGTAAATCCCGCCATTTGGAGCTCCACTCTGATCAACAGTTCCCTTTCCTTTTCCTTTTCATTTATTCTTTTTCTTCTCTCTCCTCTCTGCAGTAATTCTACCCCCCACCACCCCCGAACCCTTTTAACTACCTACATAAGGAGTCGGGTTGCGAAAGAGAACTGAGTGGTGGGAGCTGAATGCGCAGTCTGTGGCCTGCAGCAATGGTGGATTGAGCGTGGGCCGGAGCTATGTAGACAGTGAGAGCAGGCCGGAGAGATATTGGTGGTGAGAGTGGGCCGGAGTGATGTTGGTGGTGAGAGTGGGCCGGAGCGATGTTGGTGGTGAGAGTGGGCCGGAGCGATGTTGGCGGTGAGAGCGATGTTGGAGGTGAGAGCGATGTTGGTGGTGACAGCGATGTTGGTGGTGACAGCGATGTTGGCAGTGAGAGCGATGTTGGTGGTGAGAGCGATGTTGGTGGTGAGAGTGATGTTGGTTTTGAGAGCGATGTTGGCGGTGAGAGCGATGTTGGCGGTGAGAGCGATGTTGGTGTAGAGAGCAATGCTGGTGGTGAGAGCGATGTTGGTGGTGAGAGAGATGTTGGTGGTGAGAGAGGGGTTGGTGGTGAGAATGATGTTGGCGGTGAGAGCGAGGTTGGCGGTGAGAGCGATGTTGATGGTGAGAGCAGGCTGGAGCGATGTTGACGGTGAGAGCGATGTTGGCGGTGAGAGCAATGTTGGCTTTGAGAGCGATGTTGGCGGTGAGGGCGATGTTGGTGGTGAGAGCGATGTTGGTGGTGAGGGCGATGATGGTGGCGAGAGCGGGCTGGAGCGATGTTGGCGGTGAGAACGATGTTGGCAGAGAGAGCGATGTTGGTGGTGAGAGCAATGGTGTTGGTGAGAGCGATTTTGATAGTGAGAGCAATGTAGTGGTGAGAGCGAGCCAGAGCGATGTTGGTGGTGAGACCGGTGTTGGCGGTGAGAGCGGGCTGGAGCGACGTTGGCTTTGAGAGCGATGTTGGTGGTGAGAGCGATGTTGGCGGTGAGAGCGATGTTGGCGGTGAGAGCGATGTTGGTGGTGAGAGCGATGTTGGCGGTGAGAGTGATGTTGGTTTTGAGAGCGATGTTGGCGGTGAGAGCCAGGTTGGCGGTGAGAGTGATGTTGGCTTTGAGAGCGATGTTGGCGGTGAGGGTGATGTTTGAGGTGAGAGTGATGTTGGCGGTGAGAGTGATGTTGGAGGTGAGAGCAATGTTGGCGGTGAGGGTGATGTTGGAGGTGTGAGCGATGTTGGCGGTGAGGGTGATGTTGGTGGTGAGAGTGATGTTGGCTTTGAGAGCGATGTTGGCGGTGAGGGTGATGTTGGTGGTGAGAGCGTTGTTGGTGGTGAGAGCGATGTTGGAGGTGAGAGCAATGTTGGCGGTGAGAGTGATGTTGGCTTTGAGAGCGATGTTGGCGGT
>NC_063333.1:33341417-33367091 GCF_021869965.1 Rhincodon typus | reverse complement strand
TGTTGGCGGTGAGAGCGATGTTGGTGGTGAGGGCGATGATGGTGGCGAGAGCGGGCTGGAGCGATGTTGGCGGTGAGAGCGATGTTGGCAGAGAGAGCGATGTTGGTGGTGAGAGCAATGGTGTTGGTGAGAGCGATTTTGATAGTGAGAGCGATGTTGGCATAGAGAGCGATGTTGGTGGTGAGAGTGATGTTGGCTGTGAGAGCGATGTTGGTGGTGAGAGCAATGTTTGTGGTGAGAGTGATGTTGGATTAAGAGCGATGTTTGTGATGAGACCGATGTTGGTGGTGAGAGCAATGTTGGCGGTGAGAGCGGGCAGGAGCGATGTTGGCAGTGAGAGCGATGTTAGAGGTGAGAGTGATGTTGGCGGTGAGAGCGATGTTGGCGGTGAGAGCGATGTTGGCGGTGAGAGCGATGTTAGAGGTGAGAGTGATGTTGGCGGTGTGAACAGGCTGGAGCGATGTTGGTGGTTAGAGCGATGTTCGCGGTGAGAGCAATGTTGGTGGTGAGAGTGCACTGGAGCGATGTTGGCAGTGAGCGTGATGTTGGCGGTGTGAGTGATGTTGGTGGTAAGAGTGATGTTGGCGGTGAGAGCAACGTTGATGGTGAGAGTGATGTTGGTGTTGAGAGTGATGTTGGTGGTGAGAACAATGTTGGCAGTGAGTGCGATGTTGGCACTTGAGAGCGGGCTGGAACGATGTTGGAGGTGACATTGATGTTGGTGGTGAGAGTGATGTTGGTGGTGAGAGCGATGTTGGCGGTGAGAGCGATGATGGTGGTGAGAGCGGGCTGGAGCGATGTTGGCTTTGAGAGCGATGCTTGTGGTGAGAGCGATATTGGTGGTGAGAGCAATGTTGGCGGTGAGAGCGATGTTGGTGGTGAGAGCGATGTTGGTGGTGAGAGCGATGTTGGTGAGAGCGATGTTGGTGGTGAGAGCGATGTTGGTGGTGAGAGCGGGCTGGAACGATGTTGGTGGTGAGAGCGATGATGGTGGTGAGAGCGATGTTGGTGGTGAGAGCGATGTTGGTGGTGAGAGCGATGTTGGTAGTGAGAGCGATGATGGTTGTGAGAGCAGGCTGGAGCGATGTTGGCGGTGAGAGCGATGTTGGCGTAGAGAGCGATGTTGGTGGTGAGAGTGATTTTGGTAGTGAGGGCAATGTTGGCGATGAGAGCGATGTTGGTGATGAGAGCAATGTTTTTGGTGAGAACGATTTTGATCGTGAGAGCGATGTAGTGGTGGGAGCGAGCCAGAGCGATGTTGGTGGCGAGAGCGATGTTGGTTGTGAGAGCAGGCTGGAGCGATGTTGGCGGTGAGAGCGGGCAGGAGCGATGTTGGCGGTGAGAGCGATGTTGGCGATGTGAACAGGCTGGAGCGATGTTGGCGGTGAGAGTGATGTTGGCAGTGAGAGCGATGTTGGCGGTGAGAGTGATGTTGGTGGTTAGAGCATTATTGGTGGTGAGAGTGATGTTGGTGTTGAGTGTGATGGTGGTGAGAGCGATGTTGGCGGTGAGATTGATGTTGGTGGTGAGAGTGATGTTGGTGGTGAGAGCGATGTTGGCGGTGAGAGCGTTGTTGGTGGTGAGAGTGATGTTGGTGGTGCGAGTGATGTTGGCGGTGAACGATGGTGGTGAGTGCGAGCCGGAGCAATGTTGGTAGTGAGAGCGATGTTGGCAGTGAGAGAGTTGTTGGCGGTGAGAGTGGGCCAGAGTGATGTTGGCAGTGAGAGCGATGTGTGTGTTGAGAGCGATGTTGGCGGTGAGAGCGATGTTGGCGGTGAGAGTGATGTTGGTGGTAAGAGTGATGTTGGCAGTGAGAGCGATGTTGGTGGTGAGCGCGATGTTGGCGGTTATAGCGATGTTGGCGGTGAGGGTGACGTTGGTGGTAAGAGTGATGTTGGCGGTGAGAGCGATGTTGGTGGTGAGAGCGATGTTGGCTGTGAGAGCGGGCCGGAGCAATGTTGGTGGTGAGAGCGATGTTGGTGTTGAGAGTTTGTCCGGAGCGATGTTTGCGGTGATAACGATGTTGGTGGTGAGAGCGATGTTGGCGGCGAGAGCGATGTTGGTGGTGAGAGTGATGTTGACATTACGAGCGATGTTGGCGGTGAAAGTGATGTTGGTGGTGAGAGCGATGTTGGCGGTGAGAGCGATGTTGACCGTGAGAGCCATGTTGACAGTGAGAGCGATGTTGGCAGTGAGAGCAGGGCCGGTGAGGCAGAAGCAGTCGGTGGCGAGAGCGTTTTCGGTGGCCTAGTGATTGGAGCACCCAGATATGTACGTTTTTTCTGTTAGCTTACTTTTTTGACTGTTAAATCTCTTAATTCTGGTTTTTGTAACCAAGTGGGTGCTAGTAAATGCTGTCTTGTGCATTTTTCACTGTGCTTATGTCTGCCTATACTTAGTACGTATGACAAATAAATAAATCTAAGAAATTCCTCCTCATCTCTTTCCTAATGTGTCGTCCTTCATTCTGAGGCTGTGTCTTTGGGTCTTAGTCTCTCCAATGAGAGGGAATAACTTCTGTATGAGCATTCAATCCAGGTCTTTCAGTATTCTGTAAGGTTCAATCGGATCCCTCTCATCCTTCTATATTCCACCGAGTACAGACCCAGAGTCCACAACTGCTTCTTATATGACAAATCCTTTATCCCCGGGATCATTCTTGTGAACCTCCTCTGGACTCCCTTCAATGCCTGTACATCCTTCTTCAAATATAGGGCCCAGAACTGCTCATAATATTCCAAATGCATTCTGACCAGAGCCTTATACAGCCTCAGCAGTACATCTCTGCCCTTGTATTCTAGCCTTCTGACTCTGTCCTATTTTACCATGCACTTACAAGTACTCCACAATCTCATCCTTAATAGTGGACTCTGAAAATGTTATCAACAACCAAGTTCTGGTAAACCGGCTTATAGTTTCCTGTCTTCTGCTTCCCTCCCTTCAAACAGGGGCATTACATTAGCTATTTTCTTGTCCTTTGGGACCCTCCCTGACTCCAGTGATTCCTGAAAGATCACCACTAATGCCTCTACAATTTCCTCAGCTATTTCATTTAGACTCCTGGGGTATAGTCCATCTGATCCGGACGATTTATCCACCTTCAGACCAGTCAGCTTTGCCAACACCTTCTCCTAAGTGATGGTCACTACACTTACCCCTGTCCCTGACTTTCTTGAAGTTCTTCAATGATTCATGGTCCACTCTTGCCTCTCTCTTACCTTTTAGGCATCAAAAAATTTCTTGTAGTTTCCTTTTGTATTCTTACCTAGTTTACTCTGATATTTCAATGTCTCCCTCCTTATTATCTTTTTAGTTATCCCCTGATGGTTTTTAAAGTCTTCCCAAGCCTCTGGCTCCTCACTAATCTTCACCATGCTGTCTGCTTTTTTGTTTGCTTCTATGCTGTCCCTTGTCAGCCATGGTGGTCTCATCCTCCACTTTGCATGTTTCTGTTGCCTTGGGATGAATTTCTGCTGTCCCACTCCCCTGAATTACCCCCAGAAACTCATGCCATTGGTCCTGCACCATCATACCTACTAGGGTCCCCTTCCAATCATCTTTGGCAAGCTCCTCCCTCATGTTCTTCATAGGATGTGGATGTCAATGATTTGGCCAACATTAATTGTCTATCCTAATTGCCCAGGAGAGGGTGGTGGTCTTGAACTGCTGCAGCTTCTGATGTCACAATTCTTCTGCTGTTCACTCATAAGAAACTAGTTGTTCACGTCATGGTATTGAAAGATCCAACAAACATTTATTTATAGCTCATTAATTTATAAATATATTGCAAGCACATGCTCATTAGCATGCCATGCTTCAAATGATCCCAAGTAAGGTGATATCTGAGATCTTTATACTCTCAGTCATATTCGATGATGCAGTGGTGATATCATGCGCATGGCTCTTAAAGGCATACTACGTCTCTTAAAGGTATATTGATTGTGAGACATAACACAACATCCTCCTGTTGCTAAAGGTAGAAATTATCCCAAACAGATATAAATAGCAGTATATAGGTAGTTGTTGCCAATTTGCTAATTGCACAAGCAGGTGAAATAAAGTTCATAAGACTTCATAAGATTAACAGTTCAACCTTCAATATAATGCTTTGGAATTCGGACAACTTGTCCTGATCTGGTGATTGTCTATCTGTCTGGAAAGACACGTCTTCTCTCTTGATCTTGTGGACAACTTGGTTGACTTGCTGCTGGTTGCTGTCACTCAACATCACTGTACAATCATCATGGACGGAGAATTCTCCCTGACTCCTCATGTGCATGGTTACTGCAATGTATATTGGTCTGAGCTGGCTCCTGTCTCTTCACAGTTTAGCGTCATTATCAGTAATGGCTTTGTATGATTGATGCTGGTTGCATATTCTATGTTGCTACCATCCAAGTGTTTGTACTTGTATTTATACTCATATTTGTATTTGTATTTCTAACTTGTGGTCTCTGTCCAGCATACAATTTTTGCAGATTCCTACCTATTTACTCATTCTATGTTTCTTACATTCTCCTCTAGTTTGAAAAAAAGAATTTCCTGTGTCTCAAAATGGGTAGACAATTCTGAAGAAGAGTCACATTAGACTTGAAATATTAATTATGTTTTTCTCTCCCTACAGATACTGCCAATTCTGCTGAATTTCTCTGTCATTTATAGAGTAATAGCATCATACAGCATGGAAACAGACCTTTTGGTCCAACTCATCTGTGCCAACCAGATACCCAATCTGACCTACCATTTGCCAGCATTTGGCCCATATCCCTTACCTCTGTCTATTCATATACCCATCCAGGTGCCTTTTAAATTTTATAATTGCACCAGCATCCACCACTTCCTCTGGCAGTGCATTCCATACACATACCACCCTCTGTATGAAAAAGTTATCCCTCAGGCCCTTTTTAAATCTTTCCCGTCAATTTAAACCTGTGTCCTCTAGATTTGAACTCCACCATCTTAGGAAAAAGACCTTGGCTATTCGAGCTATCCATGCCCCTCATGATTTTACAAACCTCTATAAAGTCAGCCCCAGTCTCTGATGCTCCAGAGAAGAAAGCCCCAGCCTATTCAGCCCTCTCCTTACAGCTCAAACCCTCCAGTTCCAGTAACATCCTTGTGAACCTTTTCTGCACCCTCTTAAGTTTAAAAAGAAGGGCAACCAAAATTCTATGCAGTATTCCAAAAGGGGCCTGACCAAAGCCCTGTACAACCACAACATGACATCCCAACTCCTATACTCACTGACCAATGAAGGCAAGCATACCAAACGCCTTCTTCACCACCCTGTCTACCTGCGATCCCATTGTCAAGGAGATAAGCACCTGCACCCCTAGGTCTCTTTGTGTGGCAAATCTTCCCAGGGCCCTACCATTAACTGTATAAGTCCTGCCCTGGTTTGCCTTACCAAATGGAACACCTCACATTTATCTAAATTAAACTCCCTCTGCTGCACCTTGGCCCGTTGGCGCATCTGATCAATGTCCCGTTGTACTGTGAGATAACCTTCTTCACTGTCCATTACACCACCAATTTTGGTGTCATTTGCAAACTTATTAACCATTCCTTCCAAATTCACATCCAAATCATTTATATAAATGATGAAAAGCAGTGGACCCAGCACTGATCCTTGTGGAACACCGCTGGTCATAGGCCTCCAGTCCGAAAAACAACTCTCCATAACCGCCGTCTGTCTCCTACCTTCAAATCAATTTTGTATCCAATTGGCTAGTTATCCTGGATGCTATGTGATCTAACCTTACCAGTCTATCATGTGGAACCTTGTTGAATGCTTTGCTGAAGTTCATATAGATAACATTTACTGTTCTGCTTTCATCAATCTTCTTTGTCACTTCTTCAAAAAAACTCAATCAAGTTAGTGAGACACGATTTCCCATGCAAAAGCCATGTTGACTATACTTAATCAGCCCCTGCCTTTCCAAATGCATGTAAATTATGTCTCTCAGAATCTCATCCAACAACGTACCCACCACTGATGTAAGGCTCACTGGTCTGTAGTTCACTGGCTTTTCTTTAAAGCGTTTCTTAAATAATGGCAAAACATTAGCCAATTTCTTATTTTCATTTTAGATTTCCAGCATCTGAGGTATTTTTCCTTTATTTGAGTGGTTAGATAATTAGTGGCTGGGCAAGTTCATTCACATTTGTCTTCCATGCATTCCTTTTGCTAGGGATAGTAATCCCTTCTCCATTAGCATTGCATAACAATGCAGCAACGCAATGCAAAAATCTTGTTTTATTGCTGGATACTGAGTGATTATCGATATGATGTAACATACCATTCGTTCTGTTAGACTGCTTTGACCTTGAGTCTTTGGGTGATAATGTGATATAGGTTACTCCCCATTTAGTACACATGTTGTGAAATGGATTGCCAGTAAATTATGATCTGTTGTCTGACATTATTCATTCCAGGATATTGAAGTAACTGAAAGCAGTAACAGTGATGCTTGTTGTGTTGCTAAGTAATCAAGCAATGCAAAATTTGGAGAAGTATCCATCATAAGGATGTTATCTTTTCCATGCAATCTAAATAGCTCAGTTCTTACTTATATCCAAAGAGTGGATGGAACATGATGTGGAAGTGGAGACACTCTCTGTTGCTAGGGTTAATATGTTTGGCAGGTCTCACATGCATTCATGAGTCATTGAGTATCTGGAATCATTCCTGGCTAGGACATAGATTCATGTGCTTGCTGTCTTGTGCATTCATTATCTGTGTGTCAACTGGTGCAAAATGGACATGGTATTTTAGCATAATGTTTTTGACTTATCGTGATATACCAAGTTTGTCTCTGTATGGACAAAATGGACAATTCCTCTCACGTACTCCTTTAATACTCTAGGTCATTTCTGGATTATGACCTTCTGCAACTCTTATTGTTGCTCAACATCAGATGTATGATTGCAAAGGATCACTGGTTCTGGCTAAGGAAAAGTCTTCAGAATTTCTTCAACTTCAATTTGATTCAATTGTGTCACATGTAGTCTGTTTTTTTTAAAATTTACTTGTGGTCCAGCATTTATTGTCTATCTCTAGTTGACCTTGAGAAGGTGGTGTTGAGTTGCCTTCTAGAACTGCTGCAGTCTAGGTGCTGCAGGTTGACACATAATGTCCTTAGGGAGGGAATTCCAGAAATTTGACACAGTGACAGTGAAGGAATGGCGATATATTTCCAAGTCAGAATGGTGAGTGGCTTGAGAGGGAACGTGCAGGTGGTGGTCCCTTGTATCTGCTGTCCTTGTCCTTCTAGATGGTAGTGGTAGTGTATTTGGAAGGTGCTGTATAAGAAGTTTGACAAATTTCTGCAGTGCATTTATAAATAGTACACATTGCTGCTACTGAGTGTCAGTGATGATGGAGTGAGTGTTTGTGGATGTGGAGCCAATCAATTGCGTGGCTTTGTGCTGGATGGCATTAAGATTCTTGAATGCTGTTGGAGATGCATTCATCTAGGGACATGAGAAGTCATCTGTCATACTCCTGATTTTTGCCTTGTAAATGGTGGACAGACTTTCAGAAGCCAGAAGTCTGGAATATCTACAAATGTAAAACTTTCAGCATTCAACAGTCTAGTAATTCCATGTGCAGGGTCAATACTGCTGCAATGCAAGTGTGATCATTCCTTCCAGACATTGTTGATGTTCTACAATGTAGACATTGCTAGACCAACCATTGCATGTATGCTAGAATGCTGTGACCTCACGCTGAATATCAGGGACACAACATAAATTGCAACATGCAACTTAATGAACACTTGCAGAATTAAAAATGAAGAATAAATGAATAATGAAGCATTTCATTTCCTTCTAAATTCCTTATCGTCTTTCCGTTTGGAGAGAAAACTGCAAGTTCAAGAGGAAAAGGCTTAACAGCTAGCTTAGGATAAATCCAAACTTGAGAATACTGTTGCTGAGTCCTAGTGTATGTATGACCATGCTAAGCTCTCAAGGAAGAATTAGGAACTGAAAAAGAAAGAAAGGACACAGGATGACCTGTAAACTCTGTTTCATTAATCTAATGGAAAGATTATTGATTTCAAGGAAGAATTGGAACAAAGTGCATGTAAAAAAAATAGGCTCAACTAGAGGGCACCAGCTTGACCTCAGAGCAATTACTGGAGAAATTAACAGACCCTGAAGAAACAGCTGGAGATGTACAGCACATGCAACAAGAAGCTGCAAATCATTCATGAGATGGTCCTTTTCAGAAATATATGTCAGCAATGATGGTACGTTATTACAACTCAAGAGGACACAGAGGAAAGCGGGAAGTGAAGGAGAAAGGACTCGATGTGCTGCGTGTATACAAATTTGAATCTCAGCCTGGCAGTTAGTCTGCTGTGCTCTGAAAGCTGTACATCAGAAATCAGTTAGTTGGCTGTAATGTCTTCTTCATAATCTCGTTTTACCATTTTAAATAAATAAGCATACAGAGTTAATCCCTAATGACTGTTCGTTTATTAGACCATTTTTCTTTGTTATATTTCCTCATCTACCCGACACAGCATGTAATGAGGCTAGGCCTAAGACATCATTGCATGAGCTTCACAGGGCAGTGTCCTAGACCTAAACATGTGCAGTTGCTTTATCAATGACCTTCCACTCATCATTAAGTTAGAAGTGCGGATGGTCACCAATAATTATGAAATGTTTTGCCCCATTCTTGATTACTGAGGTGCTGAAGCAAAAATGGGCAAAAATGTTGGCCTAACCAGAGAAGCTTGCAATCCATGAAAGACTAACAAGAAACATAATTTTGAATGTCCCTATTAACTGCTCCCGTAAGCACAGGATCATAGAATTATCTTTGCCCTGAGGACAATCATCCCTTTTGTGATTTTACCAAATCATCAAAGGAGCTCAAATGTATAGAAAAGGAACGGATAAAATATTCTTTGGAATTCTCTTAGACATTAACAAATAATAAGCAGCAAAATATAACAATAATCAGCAAAGTCATGGTTAATAAAGTGGAATTTCCATAAATATGTTAACTGTACCTAAGGTCAGGAAATGTGAATGTTATCTTGATAGTTTAACAAAAAAGTTTGAAGGAAATGTAGGATTGGTGGAGAAATTGTTTTGAGAGCTGGTGGCAAGATGCTCTGAATGTTGATCTAAAGCTTACAGCGACATATAAGGAACAGTCAGTAATAAGTCACGCCTCACAAACTTAATGGAATTCCTTAACCAAACTGGTGAGTGAGGCCAGTGGATTTTCAGACAAGATATTCATGTGACCTATTAGACATGGATTGTAGTTTTAATGGGATCAGGTGGGGATGGGGAATCAGCTGAGGTGTAGTCTACCCGACTCTCTTGCTTTCTCTCCTGCTTGTAGGATTTTCTTCTGGAGAAGATGAGGCCTGTGAACACACAAGACATTATTTGTAAATGAAAAGCAAAGCAATGGTGCTGAGTAGGAACCTCATTGTTTTCTGGTGACACTAGGGGATGGAATGGGTGTTAGGTACATAACAGTTGACTATTAAGTAAGCCTGCTCTTTCCAAGTGTTATAAATTTTAAGTAAAAAAGCATGCTAACTGAGATCAAAAGAGGTTCATCCAGGTGCACAAAGTGGGTATTTGGGGGATTAGTTCAAACACTTGTTGTTATCACTTGGAGGTACAAGGAAATTTACCAGAATTATCTTTTTCTAAATTGCCTAGGTTTTGCTTATATAAAATCAGCTTACCTTTTCTAGACTCCCAGTAATTGACACATAACAGAGCTGAATGGGAACAAAAACAAAGTTGCTGGAAAAGCTCAGCAGGTCTGGCAGCATCTGTGAAGGAGAAAACAGAGTTAATGTTTTGGGTCTGGTGACCCTTCCTCAGAACTGATGGTGGCTGGGAAAACGTCAGTTTATGTGCAGAAAATAGGGAGGTGGGTGGGGTAGGGAGTAAACGATAGGATAGAGCCCAAAGAGAGAGAAAGACAGTTGGACTGACAAAGGAGTTGCTAACGATCAGGCTGGGAGGGTGAATAGTTGTTAATGGGGACTGTTAGTGACTAACAACAGGGGGTGTGTAATGGCAGGCTATGTGGTAACAAGACCTGGTGTGTGGGATGGGGGGCTGGGACATGGGAGAGTTTAGGCCCTAAAATTATTGAACTCAATATTGAGTCCGGAGGGCTGTAGGGTCACAAGCGGAAAATGAGGTGTTGTTCCTCCAGCTTGCGTTGGGCTTCACTGGAACACTGTAGCAAGCCAGAGACAGAGATGTTGGCCAGGGAGCAAGGTGGTACACTGAAGTGGCAGGCAACAGGTAGTTCAGGGTCTATTTTGCGAGCTGAATGGGACATGTTAGGTTGTCTTCCTCTGTCTTCCTGTTTCTATGTTCCCTTGTTTGCATGTAAGTATATTGATTTGTATGTTAAAAACAGTCAGCAACCTTTTCAGCTGCCGTAGACATAGCTAGTTCCAGCCCTGAGGTCTAAAGCAGTGGCTGTCCTCACAATTACAAACACCTTAGCATGAAGACAGATGATGTTTGGAAGCACAATACACAAACCACATTACCCATCACATTGATGTTGCATTTTAGAATTGCCACTATTGTTGGATATTAGTAGAGTAGATCCCACTTAATGAGCAAAATGCTGTCGTAGAGTCATGGAGTTATAGCATGCAGAAAGAGACCCTTTGGTACAACACGTCCGCACTGACCAGGTATCCTAAACTAATCTAGTCTCTTTTTTCTGCAATTGGCTCATAACCCTCAAAACCCTTCCTACTCATGTATCCTGACGCCTTTTAAATATTATTTTTGTACTCACCTCCACCACCTCCCTTGGCAGCTGGCTCTATATCTTGACTATTCTTGACTTGACTATTCACCTTATCCATGCCCCTCATGATTTTATAAACCTTTATAAGGTCACCCCTCAGACTCGGTGTTCCGAGAAAAAATCACCTCTCCAAAATGTTCAGCCTCCCTAATTCAGCCTCTCCCTAATGGTCAGACTCCTTATAAATCTTTTCAAGTTTAACAACATCTTTCCAAAAGTAGGGAGGCCGGTATTGAATGCAATATTCTACAAGTGGCCTCACCAATGTCCTGTACAGCATCATCATGACAGTCCAACTCCTATACTCAATGCACTGACCAATGAAAGTAAACATGCCAAATGTTTTCTTCAACACTGGGTCTACCTGTGACTCCACTTTCACAGAACTTTCAACCTGCACCTCTCGGTCTCTTTGTTCGGCAAAACTCCCCAGGGCCCTATATTAACTGTGTAAGTCCAGCACTGAATTGCCTTACCAAAATACAACACCTCACATTTATTGAAATTAAACTCCATCTGCCACACCTCGGCTGATTGGTCCATCTGATCAAGATCCCGTTGTACTCTCAGGTGATCTTCTTCACTGTCCACTACGCCACCAATTTTGTTTTCATCTGCAAACTTACTAATCATACCTCCCATATTAACATCCAAATCATTTACATAAATGACAAAAAGCAGTAGACCCAGCACTGATTCTTCTAGTACACCACTGGTTACAGGACTCCAGTCTAAAAAGTAACCCTCTAACGCCACCCTCTGTCTCCTACCTTCAAGCCAATTTTGTATCAAATTAGCTTGCTCCCCCTGGATCCCATGTGATCTAAATTTGCTAATCAGTCTACCATGTGAAACCTTGTTAAATGCTTTGATCAAGTCTATATAGACAACATCTACCGTTCTGTCTTCTCCTCTTTTGTCACCTCTTCAATAAACTCAATCAACTTAATGAGACACGATTTCACACACACAAAACCATGATGACTAACACTAATCAGTCCTTGCTTTTCAAATACATGTAAATCCTGTCCCTCAGAATCCTCCCCAACAACTTACCCACCCATGATGTCAGGCTCACTGGTCTATAGTTTCTTGACTTTACCTTACCACCTTTCTTAAATAATGACACCACGATAGCCACCGTCTAGTCTTCTAGCACCTCACCATGTATCGATGATACAAATATCTCAGCAAGAGGTCCAGCAATCTCTTCCCTAGCTTCTCACAAATTTCGGGGCCCACCTGATCACATTCTGGGGATATAATTTAATGTTGATAGATCTATAGTTACGCACACTGGTACAGAAGGTATAAAACATGTGTACACAGAATCATAGAGTCATACAGTATTAGAACATGCCTTTTGGCCCACCATGTCTATGCCAACCAACAAACACCAAACTACATTAATCCCATGTACCTGCACTCAGTGTGTAGCCTACTATGCCCTGGGATTTTGAAGTACCCATCCAGATGCTTAAATGTTGCAACAGTACCAGCCTCCACCATCTTCTCAGGTAACATGTTCCCTATTTCTTCCATCCTCTGGTTGAAAAAAAATTTAAGATGAGTGAGATGAAAGGAAGTATGTTAATGGGGAAGGTAAAAGAGGAAAGAATTTCAGACTCTATTAAAACCAGAAAATTGTTACTGATTATTCACTGAAAGTGCCCAGTCAATTGAAGTCAGAATCAATAAAGTTAATCAAGTCCATCATTGTAATGAGGTCCAATTGTAAGTGGATGTTTTGAAATACTCAGAATAGGGGTTTTCTTTCTTTAAAGAAAAGTTCTAAAGGGAGGTACCACCACTACAGTTAACAAAGAAACCAGGGAGAGCATCAAACATAGGAAAGTTGATATAAGTGCACAAAAATAAGTGAAGGTCAGATTTTCTTTTCAATTCAGGGGATGTGAGTGTCAGTTGCCCTCCAGAAAGTGGTGATGAGCTGCCTTCTTGCACTGCTACAGTCCACATGCTGTAGGTGGACCCAGCAAAGCCCATGCCTATGATCGAATAAAAATGTTGAATGATTGGTCAGAAATCTGGCAGATGGAATGTCGGAAATGTATAGTTATTCATGTTGGCAGGAAGAATGACCAGAGTATCATTTAAACAGAGAATGATGTAGATTCAGCTGCGGAGTAATTTAGTAGTATGCAGAGACGTAGTATGCAGGGAAAGTACATAATTAAGAAATTTTTAAAAAATTGTTCTTGAGATGTGAAAGACCAGCATTTATTGATCATCCCTAATCACTCTGAGACCAGTTAAGAGTCAACCACACTACTGTGGGTTTAGAGTGACATGTAGGCCCGAACATGTAAAGATTGCCTTCTTTAAGGGACATTAGTGAACAAGATGGGTTTTTACAACAATTGACAATTGTCACATGGTCACCATTAAACTAGTTATTTATTCCAGATTTTTTATTGAACTCAAAATTCACCATCTGACATGTCCTCGGAAAATTAAACAGGGTTCTGAATTACTAGTTTAGTGACGTTGCCACCACATCACCATCTCTCCACCCCTATTCTTTATCACAGGGGGATTTGAATATTAAAGTAAGGATATTATGCTCCAGTTATACAGGGCATTGGTGAGACTACACCTTGAATACTGTGTGCAGTTTTGTCTTCCTTATTTAAGGAAGGATATAAATGAATTGGAGGCAACTCAGATGAAATTTACTGGATTGATACCTGGAGAGAATGGATTGCCTTATCAGGATAGGTTGGACAGACTGGGTTTGTTTCCATTGGAGTTTAGAGAGTGAGGGATGACTTGACTGAAGTGCATAAGATTCTGAATGGTCTTGGCAAAATGGATGTGGAAAAGACATTTTGTCTTCTAGAAAAATCCAGGACGAGGGGCACTGCTTTAAAATTCGGGATCATCATTTAATGACAGAGATGAGGAAAATCATTTTCTCTCAGAGTTGTGCAACTTTGGAAATCTGCTGCAGAAAGTGGTGGTGTCAGGGGTCATTAATCATTTTTAAGGCAGAGGTAGATAGATTCTAAATAGGCAGGGGAAACAAAGGTTATCAGGTGTAGGTAGGAACACGGATTCGGAACATAAACACATTAGCCATGAGCCTACTGAATGACAGAGCAGGCTCAAGGTACTGAATGGGCAGCTTCTACTCCTATTTCAGATGTTTATTCATTTGAAAATTATTAACACTTCATAACTTGACTGTAAATATCTGGAAGTTAGCAGTTTGAGAAACCTGTTAAAGTATCTTGCCACGTTGGAGAGATATCAATACCAAGGATGATTCTAGCAATGGAAAAGTTTAAGACATGATAAGTTGTTAATAACATTGAGCTTACTTTCATTGGAGTAAAGAATATTAAGTTAGAGACACAGTTGAGGTCTGACAGTGATGGTGTATACAAACTACTGAACCTGAACTGTGAGTGTCAAGCTCACAATTATGAATTAGAATGAACAAGCCTCCAGAGAGATTAGAGATTGAAAGTTTTCTTTCCCATAATGGTAGATATGTGAAGTCAAATGCCAACAGAAGAAGTTAATGCTTTGCAGCTTAATCTTTGAAATGGCAGTGGTATGAATATCCAACTAACAAAAGGACTGAAAGGTTTAAGGATCGTTTTAGACAGAGATGATCGAAGACCTCTTAGAACACCAGAGTTCCTGCGTTGCTGCAACCATGGAATTGTCATGACTGGAATGCAACCTGTCAGCTTTGAGCAATGTTGATTTTAATAATTTGTCACCCTGCAGTGTTGCAGGATTATTGAACACAGGGGGAATAGCAGCATTGTGAGATGGGGGATGGTAGGGGAAAGTGTCAAGGAGAAATTTCACACAGTTTAATCTTTTTAACCAGGAGGCCTGGGTTCAATTCCCACCTGTTCAGGAGGTGTGTAATAACATCTCTGAACGGGTTGATGAAAAAACGCCTAATTTTTTTTAGATGGTTTTGCTGTAGTTATTCATGAACTCTCTTTAGTGAGTTAAGGAACTGCTATAACACCAGAAAAAGAAATTTGATATAAGTGTGCCAAATGATGGACAACAACATCATTGATATCATGTCCATGCTATAGTGCATTCTTTGATTAATGTCTGCATTTCTTTCAAATTTATTCTACCCTTTAATTTTTCAGGAAAATATTTTACTGGTTACATTTTATATATTGAGGTGAGATGAAATGACTGCCCTTGACATCAAGGCAATATTTGACCGAATGTGGCATTAAGGAGCCCAAACAAAAGTGGAATCGGTGAGAATCGGGGCGGGGGTGTGGGGGCGTGGGGTGGAGTGGGTGTGGGGCACATCCCTGGTTCGGGTCACATTTGACAAAAGAAACATGTTTGCGGTTATTGTGGTTTAGACATCTCCTGATCAGGATATCTCTGTAGGAGTTTCTTGGGGTGGTCTTCTTGGCCCAACCATCTTCAACAGCTTCATCAATGACCTTTTCTGCACATTCATGACTCCTCAGAAACAGAAGCAGTCTAATTGCAGATGAAGCCAGACTTGGACAATTGCCTGGTTTGTGCTGACAAGTGACAAGTAACATTCATATCACACATATACCAGATAATGACCATTGACATTCAATGGTATTACCATCATTAAATCCTCTACTATCAAGATCCTGGGGGTTACCATTGACCAGAAACTCAGCTGGACTAGTCATATAAATTCTGAGGCTATAAGAGCAGGTCAGAGGCAAGAGATTCATAAGAACAAAAGAAATAGGAGCAGGAATAGGTTATTACATCTCTGAGGCCTGCGTTATCATTCAATAATATCTTAGCTAACTGCTCCAAGCCTCAACTCCTTTTCATGCTAACTCCTCATTGACCTCAAATCCCCAAAATTTCAAAAATCTATCAATTTCCTCTTTAAATACTTTCAGTGATCTAGCATCCACAACTTTCTGATGTAGGGAATTACAAGCATGCACTAACCCGTTGGAAGTAACTCATCTCAAGTCTTCCCAGTGCTGAACACCACCTATAAGACGCAAGTCGGGAGTGTGATGGATGCTTCCTATTTGCCTGGATGAGTGTCACCTCAATGACACTCAAGAAGCTCAACACTATTCAGGATAAAGCAGCCTCCTTGGTTGACAGCCATCCACCACTTTCAATGTTCAGTCCCTTCAGCCATAATGCACAGTGGCAGTATTGTACATCATCTACAAGATGTACTTCAAAAATTCACTGAGGCTTATCTAAACCTGTAACCTCTGCCACCTAGAAGGACAAGAGCAGCAGATGCGTGGGAATACCAGCTCCTACAATTTCCCCTCTGAGTCACTCACCATCCTGATTTAGAACTATATCGCTATTTCCTCACTGTCACTATAACAAAATCCTGAACTCCCTTCCTAATAGCACTAGGTGTCCTTGTATCCCAAGGATCACAGCAGTTCAAGAAAGAAGCTCACTGCCACTTATTCCAGGGCAATTATGGATATGTTCTGGTCTAGTCAATGATGATCACAACCTATAAAGGAATTAAAAAAAGGCACATTCATGCTGTAGATAACAAGGTGTGGAGCTGGATGAACACAGCAGGCCAAGCAGCATCAGAGGAGCAGGAAAGCCGACGTTTCGGGCCTAGACCCTTCTTCAGAAATGGGGGAGGGGAAGGGGGTTCTGAAATAAATAGGGAGAGAGGGGGAGGCGGATAGAAAATGGATAGAGGAGAAGATAGGTGGAGAGGAGACAGACAGGTCAAAGAGGCGGGGATGGAGCCAGTAAAGGTGGGAGGGTCTAGGCCCGAAACGTCAGCCTTCCTGCTCCTCTGATGCTGCTTGGCCTGCTGTGTTCATCCAGCTTTGCACCTTGTTATCTCAGATTCTCCAGCATCTGCAGTTCCTACTATCTCTGAAACATTCATGTTGTACACAGCTTCACGAACTGGGGTTGCATATGGGATTTAAGGCATGGCAAATTGATTGACCTTTGTAGGAAGCGCAGTGTGGCCAATGAACTATGTCCCCAAAGGGTAAGGGGAGCTGTTGGTCCAGTGGTATTGTTGCCAGACGACTATTCCAAAGACCCAGATAACGTACTGGGGAGCTAGTTTCAAATCCTGCCATGACAGATGATGGAATTTGGATTTAATTAGGAAAAAATCTATTCGTGACCATGAAACTATTGTTGGGAAAAAACCACCTGGTTCACTAATGTCCTTTAGGGAAGGAGACTGCCACCCTTACCTGGTCTGGCCTACATGTGACTCCAGACTCATAGCAATGTGGTTGACTCTTAGTAATTAGATACAGCCAATAAACACTGGCCTAGCCAGAGATGCTCACATCCTGTGAATTAATGAAAAAAAATCCCAGTTGAGATTTAAATGTGTTGAGCTCGTACAATTATCTTTTCTGTTAACATTATTAGAAAGGTCTTCCTAATGAGTCACTGATAGAAGACTAAACTGGTCTGGCATTGAGTCCTGTATAACAGGGAAGTGCAAGTCTCTCTTTCTGGTATGTGGTGAATGAGCTAATTATTGTTATGGCAGTGGTAGTGAGTGAGGATGAAGGGGTTTGCTGCCTATGAGCAGTACCTTACTGTTGTGTAGGGAATCACCTGAGAGGTCTGTGCTTTATTGTTAGCCGTCTTTCCTAGTTTTATGTTTCTTTTCAAATTTATAAGAAGTAATGTCTGGTCAGTCAGGGAACAGTAGGGAACCAAACGGATTCAAAAAATCTATTTAATGCAGTAGCAAAATGCAAAACCATCATTGGGCTATTGGTATACAAGGTGTTCAGTAAAGGAATAAATCTTATGTTTTTATGGCTAAGATGCAACGAGTTTTTTGGAAGGTTTTTCACTGTGAAGCCAAGTGAGTTCTTCAACTGTGTCTCACCAAACTCAATTCATTATCTACCCGACCCCTATGGTAGTCCCGCATTTCCGATTCCAACGCCATCTCACCATGTGCCATTCTGGGAAAAACTCACCACTGGCAGGAAATCCCAGAATTCATCAGCATCCCTGGCACCAGCGCCATCTTTAAAAACCTGTTGTACTCATGGACAGGCACGGTTAGTCTGGGGTGCCCTGCACGGTTCCAGAGTGGCAGATGGGGGAGGTTTGGGTCTCGTTTTGGAATCAGGGACCTGGAGGTCCTGCCGGATGGTGTGGGGTGGTGCAAACACAGGAATTCTGCTTCCCTCTAGCCCAGCAGTGCAGGCCATGAAACCTGATGATGCCAGTCTGGTCTGATGTTGCCACCCGGGTGAGAACAGTCTCTGACGTTTGGAGGAATGCCCAGCAGTGTAGGAAGAAGTTCAATGTTCTTCTCCACTCTGCCTGGAACTGTGATAAATTAGGGAACCTAGCCCAGGGACTGGTTGTAACAACATCACATCTCAATATTTGCCCTGTTCGCAAAAGACAACTTCTTGTAATGTCTGTATCATATTTGTGCAGTCTTACTGTACTTCCTGTTTGACACTTTCAGTAGTTAAAACATTTTGAATTAATTGTACTTTTAATCTCAAGTTTCAAACTGAATGGAATATGTAGCCTTGAGAACCCATACACAGCTATAGCATGTGACACTGAAGCTGCAAACATATTCTTTAGGCGTTGTTTTATTATTTATTCTCCTTCACCCTCTTTCTCTTTTTCTCTCCATCAGTTAACTTATTGAAATGTCCATTTTGCATTTATGAGTTTAGTTAGGTAGTGAGTGTTAGACATATTTAGCTGAATCCAACTAATTCCTACATATAAGCACCTTCTCACCAGAATAACTGGACAGAGGTATTGAGACTTGTTATAGCATGACAGCTGCTTTCTATGCTGAAAATACGTAGATTAAAGTGTATTTTAATTCTGTACACTGGAGAGGAGATGAAATTGATCCCCAAATTCGATCAATGATCAATACTGAATTAACTCATCTTTGTAACTACAATGCTGAGAAAGAAATATTTCCATTAAGGATTTCCATCTCACTGATAGTAGGAACTGCAGATGCTGTAGAATCCGAGACAAGGTGCAGGGCTGGATGAACACAGCAGGCCAAGCAGCATCATAGGAGCAGAGAGGCTGACGTTTCGGGCCTAGACCCTTCATCAGAAAAGGGGGAGGGGAAGGGGGTTCTGAAATAAATAGGGAGAGAGTGGGAGGCGGATAGAAGAGGGATAGAGGAGAGGATAGGTGGAGAGGAAACAAACAGGTCGAAGAGGCGGGGATGGAGCCAGGAAGGGTGAGTGTAGGTAGGGAGTTAGGAAGGGGATAGGTCAGTCCAGGGAGGACGGACAGGTCAAGGGGGCGGGATGAGGTTGGTCGGTAGGAGATGGAGGTGCAGCTTGAGCTGGGAGGAGGGGATAGGTGGGAGGAAGAACAGGCGTTCACCTGCACATCTGCCAATGTGGTATACTGCATCCGCTGTACCCGGTGTGGCTTCCTCTACATCGGGGAAACCAAGCGGAGACTCAGGGACCGCTTTGCAGAACACCTACGCTCGGTTCGCAATAAACAACTGCACCTCCCAGTCGCGAACCATTTCAACTCCCCCTCCCATTCCTCAGACGACATGTCCATCCTGGGCCTCCTGCAGTGCCACAACGATGCCACCCGAAGGTTGCAGGAACAGCAACTCATATTCCGCTTGGGAACCCTGCAGCCCAATGGTATCAATGTGGATTTCACAAGTTTCAAAATCTCCCCTCCCCCTACCGCATCCCAAAACCAGTCCAGCTCGTCCCTGCCTCCCTAACCTGTTCTTCCTCCCACCTATCCCCTCCTCCCACCTCAAGCCGCACCTCCATCTCCTACCGACCAACCTCATCCCGCCCCCTTGACCTATCCGTCCTCCCTGGACTGACCTATCCCCTCCCTAACTCCCCACCTACACTCACCTTTACTGGCTCCATCCCAGCCTCTTCGACCTGTTTGTTTCCTCTCCACCTATTCTCTCCTCTATCCATCTTCTATCCGCCTCCCACTCTCTCCCTATTTATTTCAGAACCCCCTTCCCGTCCCCCTTTTCTGATGAAGGGTCTAGGCCCGAAACGTCAGCCTCTCTGCTCCTATGATGCTGCTTGGCCTGCTGTGTTCATCCAGCCCTGCACCTTGTCTCCATCTCACTGATATTGCTTCAGATAAATCCGTACCCAACAACCTGCTCTGAAAACACTGCTCATATTCTGACAAATTCTATCACAGCAGTAGAGCCAGTTCACTACATTTTAAATAAAGCAACACACAATAATCCAAAACTCAATTCACCCTCTCTCTCAATGTTAATGGATTACTTATAAAAATCTAGAATCCACATCCAGAGCTGGATCTTCTCCAAAAGGCTAATCGGTTCATCTTCAGCAATACTCTATCTATGGGTAGGAAGTTATGTCAAAATCCATCCATTAGATTTTCAGATATAAACTTCATTAATAAACAGACAATTTTATTAAAGATGAACTGATTAGCCTTTTGGTGAAGATCTAGCTCTGGATGTGGATTCTAGATTTTTATAAGTAATCCATTAACATTGAGAGAGAGGGTGAATTGAGTTTTGGATTATTGTGTGTTGCTTTATTTAAAATGTAGTGAACTGGCTCTACTGCTGTGATAGAATTTGTCAGAATATGAGCAGTGTTTTCAGAGCAGGTTGTTGGGTACGGATTTATCTGAAGCAACATCAGTGAGATGGAAATCCTTAATGAAATATTTCTTTCTCAGCATTGTAGTTACAAAGATGAGTTAATTCAGTATTGATCATTGATCGAATTTGGTCTAGGCCCGAAACGTCAGCTTTCCTGCTCCTCTGATGCTGCTTGGCCTGCTGTGTTCATCCAGCTCTACACCTTGTTATCTCAGACTACATGACCTCTGCCTACTTTCAGTGGTCAGGGGAATAATTATTAATTGAGCTTGAATCTACTTCTTTCTATTAGTAGAATTTGATATTTCTACGACATTTTGTGTGATTAAGTATTTCCTAATATCTTTCCTGAATGGTCTAATTCTGATTTTAGACTTGTCTTAAAATCATCCAACAGCAGGAAAGGTTCAAAAACAAAGTTGCTGGAAAAGCTCAGCAGATCTGGCAGCACCTGTGAAGGAAAAAACAGAGTTAACGTTTTGGGTCCGGTGACCCTTCACAGATGCTGCCAGACCTGCTGAGCTTTTCCAGCAACTTTGTTTTTGTTCCTGATTTACAGCATCCGCAGTTCTTTCATTTTTTTATTTAGCAGGAAAGGTTTCATTTTTTATTTACCCTGTCAATTCCTTTCAAAATTGTAACATTCATATTCAAATAATCCCTTACCCTCTGCAGGGAGAACAAGCTATCAACAAGATATGTAATATTTTCTCATTTTTAACAAATCTTCCTTGGGATGAGACAAGGCTAGCATTTATTACTTATTGCTAATTGTCCTTCAGAAAGTGGCGGCGAGTCAGTTTCTTACTCTTTTAAAAAAATTTTACCTATTTTTCTAAACAACCTATTCAGAGATGTTATTACACACCTCTGGAATAGGGGAGACTTGAACCTGAGCCTCCTTGTCCAGGAGTAGGGACACTACCACTGCACCACAAGAGGGCCCCAATGAGTCAGCTTCTTGAACAGCTGCAATACATGTGGTGTAAGTAGACCCGCTGTGTTGTTATGGAGGGAATTCCCAGATTTTGATGCTGCAGCAGTGAATTCCTGGGAACAGTTTGGTTCAGTGTCCTCCTTCTAAAGTCAATAAATGATTTCTAACATGCAGTTCCCAGAAGTACACACAATATTGCGCCATTTAGGGTTTAACTAATGCTTCATGGCAATATTTGTTCATCTTTATGGTCTAGGAGTTCGGGTATAAAAACTAACATTCCATTAAGTCTCTTTGATTAAAGTTTTGTGCCAGACTACTACAATTCAGTAACAAAAACAAAGTTGCTGGAGAAGCTCAGCAGGTCTGGCAGCATCTGTGAAGGAAAAAAACAGAGTTAATGTTTTGGGTCCGGTGACCCTTCCTCAGAACTACATTTCAGTGATCTGAATACATGGACTTCTAAATAGCTTGAGCCTCTACTGGTCTTGTCCTTTTAACATTTTAAAATGGAAGGAACATAAAACTTCGAAATGAGGTGTACAGGGCCCAACTTTCCCAGTATTCCTGAAAATAGAAGCCTAGTTCACCCAGTGTGTTCACTTCCCAGTTTTATTGGTTTTGTACTTTAGCTGGACTGATCCAGCGCAAGTCCTTGTGGGACACCATTAATTACTTCCTTCCAGTTCAAGTTCATACTATCTTCCTACCTAATTAATCTTTTTAACAAGTCAATAATTCCCTTTAAAACCACACACTTAGAAACATAGATAATAAGAACAAGAGTAGGCCATTGAGCCCTTCATATCCTGTTCCACTTTCTCCCCTTTGATCCTTTAGCCCTAAAAATGTTTTTTTGAATCAGAGATAGTAGGAACTGCAGATGCTGGAGAATCCGAGACAACAAGGTGCAGGGCTGGATGAACACAGCACGCCAAGCAGCATCATAGCAGCAGAAAGGCTGACGTTTCGGGCCTAGACCCATGTTTTTTTGACTCCTTTTTGGAAACACTAACTGTTTTGTCCTCAACCTCTTTCTGTGGCAGAGAATTCCACAGGCTCACCACACTCTGTATGGAGAAAATTCTCCTCATCTCAGACCAACATGGTCTACTCCATATCCTTAGACTGCGATCCCTGGTTCTGGGGTCATCAGTCGTTGGGACCACCTTTCTTGCATCTACCCTGCACAGTTCTCGGTTTCTATTCTGTGAGTAAGGTAAGCATAGTCCTAACTCATCCAATCCCTCTTCATATGTCAGTCCTGCTATACCAGGAATCAGTCTGGTAAACATTCATTGAACTCCCTCACGGCTAGAACATCTTTCCTCCAAAACAGGAGATCAAAACTGCCCACAAATTTAATTCCGCGATCTTTAATTCCAGCCATGGTTTCGCAATGTTGTTTCTGCTCAACATCTAAAGGAGAATTTCACTGAGCAGAAAAATAAACTGTAAAAAGTGGGGCTGGGGCTTGCGAAAAACCATTGGGACATTACACACAAGCTAATGGATACACTTCACAGTAACATGTCAAAGAAAAAATACACAATGTTCAGCAGCAGAGTGTGTGAGAGTGAATGGGTGGGGGTAGTGGTGAAAAAGGTTGGAAATGGCTTCATGACAGTCTTTGTTGGACACAATTAAGGAGCTTTTGCTTGATCAATGGGGCTCAGTGTAAACAAAGTCACACCCTGCCTTCCTTCTGGCTAAAATGATTAAGTACTCCTTCTCGTTATGGTTCAGGCACATTTATGACCGCAATCATTTCAGATGTTTCAAATACTTCAGGAATGTCATTTATTTTTTAAAGGGACACTATTGTAATCAGGAATTCATGGCTTGTGAACTGAATGTTAACTTTTAAATAAAATGGTAGAGGAAATACGAGTATGTTTGAGTTTTTGTGAGTTTTCTCTTGATTACGCTCCTTTTCAGAAGGCTATACTATGCTGGTATATAATTTCACTGATGTTGACTATTTCACAGGAATACAATCAGGTGCCTGTGCCTTCCTGGTCGATGAAAGTCGGAGTTCCATTTAATGTATTGTTGATTTCTCTACAGTTCTGGGCACCAAATACATAAAATGTGACAGTGTGGTTGTGTCCTCAGCTTCAGTGGTAAACAAATCTGTATTAAAATTCTGAGAAGATAATGGCTGGCATTTCCCACTGGAACGTCAGGGTGAGGTGGCCGCTGCCAGCTCTGGAAGCCGTGAACTGATTTTACATTGTCCATGATTTAGTTTGCCCAATGTCTGGGCTCCCATCGCTCTGAGGTAAGAGTTGCTGGTCACTCAGAGAACAATGCCAATTGGGAGCAGTGGTCACTGCTGGGATGTGCAGCATTCCCTGGAGCAGTGATGATAGAGCAGGCCCAGAGTACTTTAAAGTGGGATTGGAGTCACCATGATCAATTGAGCAGGGGGATCAATGGTGAGGCCAGAAGTGGGAAGACCCTTGTCATGGGAGTTGGGGAGGGAGGGAGGGAGGGAAGTCCTCAATAGGCCACAGGATACTCATCTGGAGGACTTACCACTTCAGAGCTTCCTGGGAGGCTTCTAGAGAGTTGCGTCTCAGATGGCCAAGTGCCCTGGCAAAATATGGCAAGAAAAGCAACAGTCACAACATTAACACGGCACCTTACCCAATTTTACCTAAAATTCAGGCTTTTTCCTCCCAGCTGTGCTGTAGAACTACCATTTCAAACCCAAATCAGGCACACGATTTGAGTGGGTAAGTCACTAACATGGTTATCATATTGAGAGGACCATTTTGTTTGCTGGAGTTAGGAGTGTGTCTCTCAGTTTACCTCATTATTGAATTTAACAGTTTGCTGCTTTCAAGTTTCTGCCAAGATTTTGACCGATTTATTTAGTCAGCTCTAAAGAGATCCCAGCTGTGGACTGAGGAATTGTGGCCAGCTAATGAGCTCAGAAACAATATTCAATAAAAAGAAATGGCTCACACAAATGTAAAGAGAAGTGGAAACTTCAGAGAGGAAGAGGTATTTGGTGGAACAGAGGGACAGAAAGGGAATGATAAAAGAACAAAGTAATAAAGGAAGGCAAGTAAGGAATATGAAAGAAAATCTTGTGGGAGCTATCAAAGCTGACAGCAAGACATTTTATAAATGTATGAGAATGACGGCAGTAAAGGGAAGTAAAGACCCATTAAACACAGAAGCAAAAACGTTTGTAATAAATTCTGGTGCGCTTGTATAATTTTCATGTCTTTTCCCAGGCAGTATGAAAACGCAATTCTGGTTGTGCAGTGGAACTTAAAAATCAACTCTAGGCATTTATAATAAATAGGAAAATGGTAACAGGGAGTGTGGCTCTGTCCTCACTGGAGATGGTGAGTAGGGACGAGGATTCAATGAGTTGCCCCTGGAGGGAAACTCAGCCCCTTTTTGCCAGTTCCCTAATTTAGCTCCGTATGAGAAGGCACATGGTCACACTTCTTGACCTACCTCCAGTTAAGATCCTTAGTGGTCAATTAATGACTATTTAAGGGCCTTAACTCACCAGCTTATGGATCACCTGACCCTCCCCAGCCAGCAGGAAACCTGCCTAATTCTCCAACTGGGAAACTACCCATAACAACCTGCTTCTAAGTGCCTTGACTCCCAATGATCCCAGCCCTCCTGAAACCCCCATCATGTGACAAGAATATAAAAAGAAATTTAGAAACATCGAAGATAGGAGTAGGCCATTCAGAAATTTGAGCCTTATCTGCCATTAATTATGATCATGGCTGATCATCAAACTCAATAGTCTGTTCCCACTTTTCCCATATATCCATCGATCCCTTCAGCCCCAAGTGCTATATCTGACTCCTTCTTAAAATCACACAATGTTTTGGCCTTGATTGTTCTTTGTGATAGTGAATTCCACAAGACCACTACTCTCTGGGTGAAGAAATTTCTCCTCATCACAGTGCTAAACGCCTTCCTGTATCCTTAGACTGTGATCATTTGTTCTGGACTCCCTGCCAGTATCAAGGCCCACAATTCACCAAGAAATTCAACCTCTATTGCCTGTTAGCTCAGTTGGATAGGCTTTCTTGGTAGTGGGAGTGACGTGTACGTTGCTATCTATGGCACTAGTCTCAAGATATTAACAAGAAGGACTTTGCAGTGTCACCAGGGCTGAGTTTGCTGGATAAAAACCAAAAGAACTGCGGATGCTGTAAATCAGGAACAGAAACAAAGTTGCTGGAAAAGCTCAGCAGGTCTGGCAGCATCTGTGGAGGAGAAAACAGAGTTAACGTTTCGGGTCCAGTGACCCTTCCTCAGAACTGA
>NC_063333.1:33317639-33341017 GCF_021869965.1 Rhincodon typus | reverse complement strand
AGCTCAATGCCAGATGGTCCATCTGGTTTCACTCCTTTGGAAACTTTTAGCAGTCTAGTACAACTGAATGGCTTGCTTAGCCATTTCAGACAGCAGTTAAGAGACAAACATGTCACTGTGTATCTGGAGTCACATGTAGGCCAGACCAGGTAAGGATGGAAGATTTCTTTTCCCAAAGGACATCAGTGAACTAGATGAGTTTTACGGTTTCGTGGTCAGCACTACACCTTTAATTCCGGATTATTTTGAAGTTCGAAATCTGCCATGCTGGGATTTGAACTTGTGTAAAATTTGGGCTATTGGATTATGAGTCCAGCAACAACACCACAACACTACCACCTCTTCTTTTGACTATGTGCTGTGCAAAAATGTGTCTCGTAACTTCTTTCCTCATTTGCTGCACTGAAAGTTTTGGGTTATGTCTAACATGAATGAGCAAAATCGATTCCCTTTGGAATCTCAAGCAAATTTTCTGATGTTTCCTCCCCTTCCCCATGATCTCACAGGCCTTACAATATTAATATTTTCCCTTTCTCTGTTGCCACCCTCCTTACCATTGAGGTTAGACTTGTTGGTCTGTAGTTTTCTGGTTTACCCTTGCGTCCTTAAGCATCTCTCTGGTGGTCAGAGAGAATTTAAAAATTAATGTCAGAGTCCTTGACTTCCGTAGCAGTGTGGGTTACATTTCATCTGGGCCTGGGGAGTGATCCATTTTTAAACCTGTTAAAACAACAAATACCTTCTGTTTCTTGATGCTAATTTGTTTAAGTATATAACAGTCTGCCTCCCTGATTTCTATACCTACATTGTCCTTCTTTATTGTGAATGTGAAGTATTGATGCAAAGTATTCATTTAAAACCTCACCAATGTCTATCAGCTCTGCACAGTTTGCCGCTTTTGCCCTAATGGGTACTACTCTTTTCCAGGTTATCCTCTTGCCCCTACCATTATAAAACACATTAGAATTTTCCTTTATTTTACCTGCCAGTATATTTTCATACCCCATCTTAGCTCTAATTTCTTTTTTAAGTAACCCTCTGCGTTTTCTGTACTCCTCAAGGGTTTCTGTTATTTGAGCCTTGAGACTAGGTAATAAGCTTCCCTCTTTTTCTTATCCAATTCTGTCCATTCCTTCCAGATTCTCTGCACCCATTGGCACCACCCTTCTTGGGACCATGTTGGCCCTGAATTCTCCCTATTACCCTTTCATGTCACCCTCTGTAGATTTTCCTGCAAGTTGCTGCTCCTAGTCTACTTTGGTCAGGTTTCAACTTACCTTATTAAAATCAGTGTTCTCCAATTCAGAACCTGTAATTCCACTTCATTTTCATTCCTATAAATCTTACTGAGTTATAATCACTATCACTCAGATGCTCCCTCCTGACACTTCCACGATTTGTCTGGTTTTGTTTAAAATTAGGTCCGGGCCTGCATGCTCTCTTGTCGGACTTGTTACATGATGGTTTAAAACAGCTCACCTGGATACATATTGTCTATCTCAGTTAACCCTGGGAATGTTGAAATCCTCCACTATTATTACCCTATTATTTTTACACTTTTCTGAGATTTGCCTACGTATCTGTCCTTTTATCTCTGCCTGAATGTTTCATGGTCAATAGTATAATATGATTGCCCACATTTTGTTTTTGAGTTCGAACCATACGGCAAGTTGAACCAATGTTTAAGAAGGCTTATAGGATCCTTGGATTTATAAATAGAGGCACAGAGAACGAAGAAGTGATGCTACACCTCTACAAATCATTGGTCAGACCACATTTGAGTATTGTGTTCAGTTCTGGGCACCCTACTTAAAGAAAGACATTAAAGCCCTGGAGAGACTTCAAAGGAGATTCACTAGAATGATATCAGTAATGAGGGATTTTAAATACAATGAACAATTAACGAGATTGGTGTTATTCTCCTTGGAGCAGAGAAGGTTAGGAGGTGACCTTATGGAGGCATTCAAAATTATGAACAACTTTGACAGAGTAAAGAAAGATATTCAGTTTCTACTAGTTGGTTTATCAGTAACAAGGTATCACAATTTCAAAATTGTTAGCAAGACACTAGGAGTGAGATAAGGAGAACCTTCTTTAGTCTTTCAAAAGAGAGATGGATATATACATATATATTATATATATGTATATATATTTGAAAGTGATGAATTTAGAGGGCTATAGAGAGAGGGCTGAAGAATGAGATCAGCTGCTAGCTCTTTGAGAGTTGGTACAGATACATTGGATCAAATAGTCTCCTTCTGTACTATAAAATTCTATGATTCTATGACCCCAGAGCATTAGCTTGAGGTTCTCGATGCCTAGTCCAGCGACAATACCATTTCACCATTCCCTCCCTCCACCTTTGAGTCAATGCTTTAGAAACTGCCACCTAGCTCCCTAAATTCTTGTTGCAGGACCTTATCTCTTTTTCTGCTTATGTTGTTGGTGTCTATGTGAACCACAATCGCAAACTATTTGCCTTCCCCTTCAGAATGCCCTGCAGCTGTTCAGTCACATGTATGTCCCTGGCCCCAGGGAGGCTACTGCAGAAATGCCTGTCCTTATGCCTCACGACTGACTTCCCTACGACTATTGCTCTCCCTCCCTTTCTCAGTCCACCTTGTAAAGATGGGCTGTACCTGCACTCCCCAGATGAACCATCACTCTCATGGTTTTCCAACAGAGAAAATCTGTTCCTGAGTGAAATACAATACCTGCCTCCTTTCTTCTGAATGTTGGTTATCCTTTCCCTTTCTGATTGCACTTCCTCAAGCTGCAGGATTGCTGAAATAAGAAGACCAGTATCCCGTCACCAAGTCACCTTTTATTTACATATGCACTGTACATAGGCTCTGACCAAGTCAGTCACTATTCTGAGGAGACCTTCTTAATCTCCTGTTTATATCTGTCACCCAGGGCTCCCTGACTGGCCCAGGTTAACAGCCCCAATCAAGGTCCTGATAGTCAGTGAGATCCACCTGACCCTGGTTCCAATCACTACAGTGGCCATGTTTAAATATATGCTATTCATGTAACTCTCTGCCTCATGGGTGCGCTGTAATACTTCAGTCAATGCTGAACCTCTGAACCCTGGCACTCAGGCTGATCAAACTGATGGCACTTCCTGTAGATGTAGTCATTCAGGCTACCAACAGCACCTGAGACTTCTCATGTAGTGCAGGCTGTGCAACACATGGGACACCTTTGCCGTACCTTTCATTAAAATACCTTTACTTTAAATTAAAGTCAAGTGGAAAATTATGTCAGTTTTTTTTACAAAGAAGCTGTATTTCTTACTTTTCCCTCATACAACTTTAAAGTGGAAAAAAATAAAATACCCACAATCTATCAATCAGCTCTTTCTGTTGACGTTACTCTATTGTGCAATTCTGGTGCAGTTCCTGTTGGGTTAGCTGCTGCTCTGACTGATTCATCTGGACCTTGGCTGTCAGGCTTTTATTGAAAAGTTCTGTTGCTATTGTTCATCTCCAGGTTCACTCTGCTCCTCAACGATGTCTATCGAAGCTCATTACTGAGACCAGCCTTACAGTCTAAGTTCTATCAGCTTCCATGGTGGGATTCAAACTAGTGCCTCAATGGCATAGGTCTGGACCAGTGGATGACCAGGCTAGTGATACCATCACAGTACACTGCCTACCCCAGAGGCATGATAAAGTAAAACAGTTTCATAAGGCTCACATGATAGAAAATGCAAAAGTACCTTTGTTTACTTTCATTGTTAATTAATGGTTGATCTCAGCTTGTTAATTAATGGTTGATCTCAGTTGATTTTAGTTTGTTTGATGTGGTCAATGTCTTTACAATATAAAATCTTGTCTGTCAGTTCTTTCTATCAATTATTTGGAAATTAATCTTTTATTAAAGTTATTGTTCTCTACTGGGGTTGGAACAAGACTGTAAGTTTTCCCACACGTGTGAGCAACAATTAACAGGATACCCAGATCTTCTGACAAGTGGCAATCATTTTTGGATTGCTGCTGCATGCCTCCTTTTTTGCAGCTTGACAGAGCACTACATTTCTGGCTGGCTCTTCCAATCCTGACTTTGTCAGAAATGTGGAACCATTTTCCATGAAACAGCTTTCTCAGAACATTGGACTGTCCAGGGAATGACAACCCTTATTCTCCTATGTGTAGCATTGGTTGCTATCTTCTGGTAAGCCTTCACTAACAAACTGAAAACATTTTGGACTTTTAAAAAGCTTTTCAGAGCATTAGTGAATGAACATGTGAAATGAATGGGTGAATACATAAGTGGGCAGGGTGTATGAAATAAGCGGGTAAATGGTTGGGTGCTAAGTGGGTAGGGTGGCAGTTGGATGGGGTGGCAGCTGGGATAAGTGGAGAAGGTGGGTTTAGGGTGGAATCAGCAGACTTGGGGTGCAATCTCACCAAATGCCTATTGTTCCTGAGCTAACCCAGTTCTCATCCATCACTTCAGAGATAGTAGGAACTGCTGATGCTGGAGAATCTGAGATAACAAGGTGTAGAGCTGGATGAACACAGCAGGCCAAGCAGCATTAGAGGAGCAGGAAAGCTGATTCAGAAAATATCGTTCACTTTCTGAAGAAGGGTCCAGACCCGAAATGTCAGCTTTCCTGTTCCTCTGATGCTGCTTGGCCTGCTGTGTTCATCCAGCTCTATACCTTGCAATCTCTCATCCAACACTGTTGGGTAAACATGTTCCAGAAAGTTGGAAGGAGAAACCCTGGTTGACTTTTTTTTCCCTGGGTTTGGGACATAGAACCTGTTTAGAACATGTATTCTGTCAGTTGAAAAAGGAATGACATTTACGATCCATCATCAACCTTAGTGGACTGGGCAGATTTAATTTGATTTGGTTTATTTATTGTCATATATATTTTGGTACAAAATACAGTGAAAAGTGTTGTATTTCTCAAAACACAGAGAAATAAACCAAAACATAGAATATTAAGGCAGAAAAATGAAGGAATAAAGAAAGTGTCCAACTTTGCAGTCCTTCTTGTTAAGGGTTCAATCATGGGCATGGGCCATGGGCCTGGTGGCCATGCACAACTCTCCTTTGCTATGCTGCCGCTGCTTTACAGAAAGGTTGCTGCTGGGCGTGCAAGGCTTTGTGCATGGACAACGTCGGTATGAATGGCCTACTAAGGACAATACAAAAGCAGCACAAAAAGCACAGATGAGAAATTGAACTGATATGGCTCCCTCCCAAATCAGTCATTTATCCACAGTCTCTCATAAAATTGTGAGATAAAGTCATATAAAAAAACCAATTCTGTCTTAGTCTTATTGTTACAAAATTATCAATCATTTTGGGTTCCCATTACAGCAACCAGCTGTTTATTAAGCGAGCACAATGGCGTAACTGATTCCAAACTGTGTTTTTAGAATAATTGACTTTCTGAGTAGTTATACGTGCTTTGCTTTTCTGAAGTAAAACTTTTCCAGAGATTTTATTTTGGGATATATTTGAATTATCATGAAAAGTTTTCATCATAAAAATTGTACTGTTACCTGTGTGGCTGACATTTGTTGTAAACTGGTTACTGTTTGAGCATAGAGATGTTTGGCTTGTAAATTTTGTAAGTTTGGAAGTAGACATCTTTGAAACCAAAGCCCCTTTAAAGTCTGTAATCATTAGTTGACAGAACACAAATTCATAGACAAAATAACGACTTATTATTGAAGCTGGAGCTGCAACGCTGCAAATTTTGTTTAATTGATTGGTTGGAGCTGCAATCTATTGCTGTTCAAATAAAAACGGATGTTTGCAATGGCCCCTAGCTGTAAAAACTGCAAATGGTTTCTATGCTCCCCATGCCATGTTTATTGTTTGACGTGAAGTAGGAGGTTTTAACAACATTTGAGTGGGTTAAATACCTTACAGTAAAGGTTAATTAAAAGAAATGTTATTGTAACAATCATGTTACGAATGCAGAAAAGCAAGTTTGGAAAATTAAAATCTATATATTCCATTATACCATATGGTATGTTCTGTAAATGGGAGGAGAATATTACAAAGGGACATAGATAGATTAAATGAGTGGACAAAATTATGAAGTTCAATGCTGGGAAGTGTGAGGTCATCTAGAATGTGTCCTAGAAAGATAAATCACAATACAGGCTTAATGGGGAGAGTCTAAGGACTGTGGAGGAAAGTGATTGAGGTGTCCAGATACATAAATCAATGAAGGCTAGTGAAGATGTACAAAAAAAAAATCAAAAAGCCTAATGGAATATTGATCTTTATCTCAAAGGGGATGGAAGAGAAATGTGAAGAAAGCATATGTTTCTGTTGCACAATGTCTTGTCAAATCTAATCTGGAACATTGCATTCAGTTTTTATTTACAGAGACACATTTATCAGAGGTGGATTATGCGGTTAAATTTCCACAAGAACTATGCACAATTCTGCTCACCCTGCTATAGCAAGGATGTTATTAAAGCGGAAAGAGTGCAGAAATGATTTACAAGGATGCTATTCGGATTGGAGAATTGGAATTATAAGGAGAGGCTGGATAGGCTGGGACTTTTTCCCTGGAGCGCAGGAGGCTGAGGGGTATCTTATAGAGGTTTATAAAAACAGGAGGGGCATTGATAAGGTGAATAGCCCAAGGTCTTTTTTCTAGGGTAGGGCAGTTCAAAACTAGAGGACATAGATTTAAGGTGAGAGGGGAAAGATTTAACGGGGCCTGAGGGGCAACTTTTTCACACAAAGGGTGGTGCATGTATGGAACAAGCTGCAAGAGGAAGTGATAGAGGCAAGTACAAATACAACATTTAAAAGGCATCTGGGCGGGTACATGTCTAGAAAAGATTTACAGGGATATGGGCAAAACACAGGCTAACAGGATTAGTTCAATTTAGGAAACTTGGTTGACATGGATGGGTGTAAGGATCTGTTTCTGTGCTGTATGACTCTGACTCTAATTCTTCCCATGCTTAATATTTGGTGGGATAGTTGCAGACGCTTTGGAGAAACTTCTACATTTTTGTAACAAATTCTTTATTTATGTTTTGCAAATTTCCAGCTTTCATTATGCATCCCCATGTGTAATATTTCACTATGTGTTGCTGTTGTATGCTATGTAAGGCAAAAAGGCAAAGTCACCATAGTCCAGAGGACCATAGGGTTGTTCTATCATTAGTGAGGGACAACTGATGGTGGTTTAACCTGAGGGTTACCCTGCAATGCGAGAGGCTAAGAAGGAAAGTCCTTCATGGTAATCTCCATTCGTGTGGAAATTGAGCCTGCGCTGTTGGTCCATTGAAATCTAGATTAACCAGCTGCTTGTAAATTGTAGACCATTGTCATCCTGTTACTGAGGAAGATAAATGGCTGCTGCAAAGAAACAAGGTTGCTTTGAAGGTGCAGCTTGAAGAGATTTAGGAGCTGAAGGATAATACTCCAGTCAATAAATGTGGCAATGCTGTTCCATTCTGGCACTGCATTTCAAACCCATTGACTTTAGAAAGGATGCTAAAGCAAATAACATTTTCCCTAATTTTGTAACTTTTCATTGCTGTGGATTTTAATAACATTTCACTGCAAGGCTTGATGCAGAATGACAGGGAAAAGCATTCACAGGAATTTGGCAACTTTACCTTCTCCATGCTTTGGGATGTCCATTAATAAACTCTGGCTTGACATAACAACAGAATAAGCATCCGTGGAGAGAGAAACAGAGTTAATGTTTCAAGTCTGAAACTGAAAGGGATGGGAAAATGAGAGATAGTAGGAACTGCAGATGCTGGAGAATCTGAGACAACAAGGTGCAGAGCTGGATGAACACAGCAGGCCAAGCAGCATCATAGGAGCAGGAATTTTTCTGGGATGGGAAAATGATGGTTTTTTTAACGCTTTTGATAGAGGGGGAGGAGGAGCAAGTCAAATAGATTGTGAGGGTGCCCAGAGCCAAAGTCAAAGGGTTTACTAATGGTGGTGAAATAAAATACAGGTGTGTGTGTGTGTTTGTGTGTGTGTGTGTGCACGTGCGCGCATGTGTGTGTGTGCGTGTATGTGTGTGTGTGTGTTGTATGTTGTGTATGTGTGTGTGTTGTGTGTGTGTGTTTTGTGTGTGCATGTATTGTGTGTGTGTGTTGTGTGTGTATTGTGTGTGTGTGTGTTGTGTGTGTGTTTTGTGTGTGCGTGTATATTGTGTGTGTGGGTATGTGCGTGTGTTGTGTGTGTGTTTTGTGTGTGTGTGTGTGTGGGTGTGTGGGTGTGTGTGTGTGTGCGCGCGCGTGTGTGTGTGTGGGCGTGCCCTAGACTGAGCTTGTCGGTCTAGTAAAGGAAACCATTGTATGCTTTCAAGGAGGAGTTGGGGATGGTGTCTGGGGATAAAAGGATCAAAGCATATGGGGGAAATGTGGGAGCATGCTTTTGAGTTGGATGATCTGCCACGATGATTTTAAATGGTGGAACAGGCTCAAAAGGGCCCATACTGAAACAGAAAATTGTTGATCAGCCAATGTAATTGAAGTTCTAGCGTAGTCTAGGGTTTTAACAACAAAAGAAGCAGAAGCAGAAGTCTGTTACACAGTGAACAATGATCTGATCAGTACAGCTATTGTCCTGGAAGATAGCTTTGATGAAATCAATGGTGAAATTCACCACATATCATACAAATTCACAAATGGGTAGAAGACAGCCACTTTCAGACCTGAAAAGTGCCCAGTTTATCACAAATCATCCTGGAAAGGGAAGTTATCTCAAAAAATGTGCTGGCTGAAACTGGGCGGTGAATATGAGTAATATTCTCCACTAACAGGGTGTGACAGTCAGTCCAAAAAGAGATTCTGCCTACTACACAATTGAACAACATTCTGTATGAATTTCAGTGCCAATGTGACATCAAATACATGGCCATACATCCTAAGATTTAGATGGTTCAATCACAGGGTATGCTTCTTTGAATATTTGTAATTGGACTCAAGCCAGTGCTAAAATTCTGAAACATAATGTGTTTTGTTAGATATGATTTTGCCATTGATGACGTTTGCTGAACAATCCTGAGTGAGCTAATAGCTACACTCAAATCCAATTTAAGAAAGTCAGTTGAGCTCGTAACATGACTCATTTAAACCCTCCCGTAGTGACATAAATTCCCACAAACACAACCTTTACATTTGAGGAGCACAGTTATTTCTCCATGTCAAACCTTTGACTTTTATGTTGACTTGCCAACCAATTGACACCTTTTTATCCAGTAATAAAAATTAGAATCATTTGAAATCTGACATTCTTCCATTTGGCTTGAGGTTAAATGTTTCAAATGGAAAATTACCTAGGAATGTTCTGTACACAAAAGACAGGACAAATCCAACCCGGCCAATTATAACCCCATCAGTCCCCTCTCGATCATCAGTAAAGTGATGGAAGGTGTTATCAACAGTGCTATCAAGCAGCACCTGCTCAGCAATAACCTGCTCAGTGACGCCCAGTTTGTGTTCTGTCAGGACCACTCAGCTGTTGACATCATTACAGCCTTGGTTCAAACATGGGCAAAAGACCTGAATTCTAAAGGTGAGGTGAGAGTGATGTCCATGACATCATGACCAAATATGACTGAGTGTAGCATCAAGGAGCCCTGGCAAAACTGGAATCAATAGGTATTGGGAGAAAACTCTCTGGTGGTTAGAGTCATATCTGGCTCATAGGAAGATACGGTCATAGTTGTTGGAGGTTAGTCATCTCAGCTCTAGGACATCTCTGCAGGAGTTCCTCAGGGTAGTGTCCTAGGCCCAACCATCTTCAGATGCTTCATCAATGACCTTCCATCCATCATAATGTCAGAAGTGGGAATGTTCACCAATGATTACAAAACATTCAACACCATTTGTGTCTCCTGAAATACTGAAGAAGGTAATGTTCAAATGGACCAAGACCTGAACAAAATCCAGGCTTGAGCTGAAAAGCGGCCAGAAACATTCACGCCACACAAATGCCAGGATATGATCATTTCCAATAAAAGACAATCTAGCCATCGCCCTTTGACATTCAATGGCATTACCATCATTGAAATCCCCCACTATCAACATCCAGAGAGTTACCATTGAGAGGAACTCAACTGGACTCATTACATAAACCCAGTGGCTACAAAAGCAGGTCAGAGGCTAGGAATGCTGTGATGAATAATTCACCTTTTCACTCCCCAAAGCCTGGGCACCATCTGCACGGCACAAGTCAGCAGTGTGATGGAATATTCTGCAATTGCCTGATGAATGAAGTTCCAAGAACACTCAAGAAACTTGACACCATCCAGGAAAAAGCAACCTGCTGGATTGGCACTACATCCGCTCCCTCCGCAACTGATGCTCAGTAGCATCAATATCTACCATTTATGTCATGCACTGCAGAAACTCACCAACAATCCTCAGACAGCACCTTCCAAACCCATGACCACTTCGATCTAGAAGGATAAGGGCAGCAGATACATGGGAACACCTTCACCTTCAAGATCCCCTCCAAGCCACTCCCCATCCTGACTTGAAAATATATCACCATTCCTTCGCTGTTGCTGGGTCAAAATCCTGGAATTCCATCCCTTGTGACATTGTGGGTGAACATACAGCTGGTGAACTGCAGCGGTTCAAGAAGGCAGCTCACCACCAACTTCTGAAGGGCAACTAGGGACGGGCAATAAATGCTGGTCAGCCTGCAACACCTATGTCCAATGAGTGAAAATAAAAGTTAACTCATATCGTATCAGTGGTAGGGTCTCACTTTAGCTAACCTTAAAAAAAGTAATGAAGAAAGAGTGACAAATTCCTTGGATGCTCAGATTTTAAAGAGAGCATCTTCCAATGTTCTTTTAGTTTAGAAATTGTTGCTTTAGACAGGAAAATTGCACTTGTCACTTCTTTATTCATGAAAGGTTATTCTGGGAAATCAGGGAGAAATGGACATGTTGGACTAACAAAAACTGAAAGAACTGCGGAAGCTGTAAATCAGGAACAAAAACAAAGTTGCTGGAAAAGCTCAGCAGGTCTGGCAGCATCTGTGGAGGAGAAACAGAGTTAACGTTTTGGGTCTGATGACTCTTCCACAGAACTGTTGGACTAACATCTGGTGTCAGGACATTATTTGAGTCTACAATTAAGGACAGGCCAACTGAACACCTTGAAAACTTTCACTTGATCAGAATGGATTTATAACTGAGTTGAAATTGTTAATAAAGCAGGGGATAAGGCCATATCCTAGTTGTTTGCAGAGAGTTTCAGAAAAAGTAAATTATTGTATCATCCTTATAAATCGTTTTTGACAATTTCCAATGCTTCTCTGTCTAATTTATTGATGGGAAACAATACTGCACAGTTTATGGTCAAACCCAGAGTTCTTTGCTTTTCAATGGGAATGTTAGAACAAAGGAGCAGGAGTAGGCCATTCAGCCCATCAACCCTGCTCTGCCACTTAACGTGATGAAGGCTAATCAAACTATTCAATGCCTTTCACCCACACTATCCCCATAAACTTTTATGCCATTGAAAATGAAAAATGTATCAACCCCTACTTTAAAAATACACAAAGTCTGAGCTTCCATTGCTCTCTATGTACAGAGTTCCAAAAATTCACAACCCTCTGAGTGTACAAATTCTCCTCATTTTTGTCCTAAATGGTATCCCCCTTATTTTCAAATTGTGCCCCAGATTTTGAGACTCTCCAACCATGTGAAACATTTCACTTGCATCCACCCTGCAGATCCCTTTAACTATTTTGTCATTTTCAATGAGATCACCTTTCATTTATTGAGAGTACACAGGGCCAGTTTGCTCAAACTCACTTGGGAATAAGTCTGGTGAACCTACATTGTGAAATAACTCGATAGAGGCCGGGATCCTTTCACAAAGTCATGCTTTATTTACACATGAACAGCCCTTGATTTTAGTACTGCCTCATCCAGAGTCAGGTGCCTGAGTGTCAGTAAAAAGGGTGACACACACCCTTAAGTGTCAGCCAGGGCTCCCTAATTGGACCAGATTAGCAGCTCCAATCAGGGAACTCATATTCTATGAGATTCAGCTGGCTGACTTCGCTACATCTTGCACTGTCTGCATAGAGAAAATATCTTCCCTGAAATAAGGAATCAAAGTTGCGCACAGTAATACAGTTGCTCAAGCTTGTCTTCCAAGATCATCTGTAGTCCTTCACATTGAAAGTCAGCAGCCATCTACCAGCGATTCTGTAGCGACTGCAGTAACACTGTGTAGGAGCGCTAGTTCAGGCAAAGTTACCCACAAAACAAGAACTTAAAGAATGCAAAAAGGCCATTAATTGGCCTTTATATGGAATATTGAATGGTTTGTATGATAAAACTTGTTTGGATTATTTAGTCATGGTATTTGAGGATTGTGGCTAAGAAGATGCTGAGTTATGGTTAATGAACGAGGGAACGGTAAGGGATGGGCTTGGTATAAAATGAGGAACTGGAATTGTGTTCAAAAGACATTAGGACTTAAGGGCAGGAGTAGGCCATCTGCCCATCAAGACAGCTCCAGCATTCAATAAAATTATGGACGATCTGGTTGTGCTCTCAGCTCAACTTTTCTGTCTGCTTCCCCTCCACCCCCAAAAACTTTTGATTCTTATCTATCAACAAACTATCTAACTTCGCCTTGAATATGTTCAACTACTCAGCCACTAAGTTTTGCATGGGAAGAGAATTCCACAGACATGGAAACCAAAATTGGGTGAGATGAACAAGGATAACATAGAAACATAGAAGATGGGAGCAGGAGGAGGCCATTCAGCCCTTTGAGCCTGCTACGCTATTCTTCACGATCATAGCTGATCGTCCAACTCAATAGCCTGATCCTGCTTTCTCCCCATAAGCTTTGATCCCATTTGCTCCAAGTGCTATATCTAGTCACCTCTTGAATACATTCAATATTTTGGCATCAACTACTTCCTGTTGTAATGAATTCCACAGGCTCACCACCCTTTGTGTGAAGAAAAGTCTACTCATCTCTGTCCTAAATTGGCTACACTGAATCCTGATACTAAATAGACACACCAACCATCGGGAATATTCTGCCTGCATCCACCCTGTCCAGTCCTGTTAGAATTTTATAAGTCTCTATGAGATCTCACCCCCACTCCCCACTGCCTTCGTCTGAACTCCAGTGAAAACAATCCCAACCTAGTCAATCTCTCCTCATACGTCAGACCCAGCATCCCGGGAATCAGCCCAGCAAGGAAGGAGAGATAGGATCACATAGGAAAGGGGATATGTTTCTTTTCTGTGTGCTTGCTCCTCCTAATCCTCCTCCTTTTTCCCTTAAATGCTTACCATATCCCTACTAGGGCCTGTGTAGTCACAATGACAAGGTTGTACAGGAAAGACCATAATCAATTGGCACGTGCTCTTTAATAAGTGCCCAAGAGCTCTGCCAAATTTATCCAGACGGTAGAACTGATGCTTCAGAATGCCAATGGTTTGTTCTGTGGTGTTTGGTGTGGCAGGATTGCTTTCATTATGCATACTTTGCAAAAGAGTTCTAAGATCCGGTTTGATGTGGCAGTTCAAGTATTGAATGATCAATACATTGTGGCTCCTGCAAAGATAGAAGGCATTCATTTGAATAAATTGCTGTGCATATTCACACACCAGCTGTATATTCAAGGAGTTGTGGTTGCATATATCTTGGCATTTTGACGTGGTGCCTGCAAACCCACATATGTGTAATTGATAGCATCCTTCAACATTGGGAAGCCCACCAACTTAGCGACACTGTTCACAACTCCACCTGCTTCTCCCCGATTAACTACAACAATGCTCTCCTCTCCTGACTAGAAGGTCACCTTCCTTATGCGGCAGTGGGATGATGATGGATCCAATCTGAAAGGATCTGAAATTGAAGGATTCATGGCCATGGTCATCTTCACGGTCATTAGCAGCTCCACCCTTGCCCTGCTCTGAGGTTGTAGAACTGTCTGCATCTTCTCTGAGAAATGGTGGCAATGCACACATTGCTGTGAGCGTAGATCGAGGTGAAATTTTACCTGGGCATTATGTATGTTGATTTTCTACTGTGCACTGCATAGTGGTCCAGTACAGAAAATGTCAATCTACATAATAACTAACAAGGTATTTAAACATACTGTTACAGAGCGAGAAAGATGATTTGAAATGAGTGGAGATGTTCAGAAAAGATCCTATTTCTAATTACTTTATTGTAATAATCAATTGTACTAAAAAATTACTCAGGGCAGGGGCTATCTAAACAACTGAAATGCTAAAGCATTACATTATTGTTGGTGCTGACGCTTAAATAGATTTAATACAGTTGGGAACTATATTTCTTTTCTGTCAGATTTTCTGCTAGTTAAGAGACTCTGCACAGCATTAATGACCTGTAATGGTTTCTTCCAGAATCATTAAGAGCCAATTAATCTCCCAATTAAAGGGTGGAAGGGCAGGAAAAACAAGCAGTGACAGCTGAATTTTCAATGATAAATTCCAGCTGTTGGCATTTTGTCCAACTTGATGTTGGACTCAATACCACCAGACCATCATAAAAAGTACTCAACTAAACCATAACTCATTCAGATCAATCATGTAACAGGATCTGCAAGCTAGAAGGAATTTGATGATGGATGGCACAAGAGAAGGAGGAAGGAGTAGCAGTTTATGAAATTCCTGGAAGTTGATGACAGATATTTGTCTTCTGCAGAAAGCTGTGTTTTCCAAAACAATACATAACAATTTGAAAAGAAAGCAAACACTTCACTTGTGCTGAGACGCCAGGTACTATAATTTTCAGCGGACTCAGCATGTGTAAAAATGTGATTGTGCGTGTGTATATATAAAACATTTTTTTTTTGTTTGAATACCTACATTAGAGACTGTAACAAGAGGTGTATTGCAAGCATTCATCAAAGAAATATACACCCTGTACATGTGAGAGATATGTTGGAGACTTGGCTGTTACCAGAAAAGGTGAGTATCAGCCTGAGGTCAGATGGTAATGCACTTGCTGGCTCAGATGGTAAGCTGTAGGCTCAACAGGATTTGAACACAAAATTAAAACTGATGCACAGACTGAATGGTTGTTGCACTATTAAAACTGCCAACCTTCAGATGATATGTTAAAGCAAAGCCTTGCCTTTCACCTAAGGTAGTTGTAAAAGATCTCATGGCAATGTACCACAGAAAGGTATAGGAGTTATCAATGGTGTCCAAATTAATATTGATCCCTCAACTGGATCATAGAAATGGAGCTGCTGGTCATTATTGTATTAGTGTTTGTGCAAATGGACAGCTTCATACACTTCAACAGTGACACTTCTAAGAATGGTCAGCTGTAAAATGGTTTGGGATGTCCTGTGGTCATGAAAGTGCAAATCTCCACATGGCTCAGCTGATAAACTGAGCAATGCTATAAATGTGACTCTACTTTTATTCCTTAATTTGTTCGAGTTCCCTGCATTTAGCCAGTCTGGTGGTAGGGCCATGACAAATAATATCTGCACAACTGGCAAATTTGAATTCACTAAAAGTCTAGTGGCCCAGATGGGACGCTTGTGGTGCAGTGGTAGTGTCCCTATCTCTGAGCCAGGAGGCTTGGGTTCATGCCCAGCTGCTACAGGGGTGTGTCATAACATCTCTGAACAGGTTGGTTTAAAATACCTCCTCAAGTAGCCCAGTCATACAGGGCTCTTGTGGTACAATGGTCGTTCCTCTGCCTCTGAACAAGATCTGGGTTCAAGCCCCACCTGCCCTGGAAGTGTATCACAGCATATCCTAACAGGCTGATAATAGTAACTCGAGTAGTCCCATGACACTCCCACTTTGGCTTATACATGACAAATGGAATAAGTTACCAGAAATCTCCTGGTACTCAACAAGAGTCTACACTCAGGAAAAGAAGAAGGAACAATGGGTGAAGGGAGACCTTTCTACTTCAGATTTGTTGGAGTGTGAATAATGAGAAACTGAAATTTAATGTATTTCATGTAAAATACACATAATGTTGGAAAGGAAAAGAATTGCCTGGATTTTCTAATTGCCAAACAGTCATTTTTCCGATGTAGGCAGGAATTACATGGAAACCCCATGGAATCCCCATTGTAGCAGATTCGGGGAAATTGAGGATTCACCTGAAACCCTCCATTTTAATCAGAGAATTTGGAGAGTTTCAGAAATGAAGTAAGCTGTTACTCAGTAAAAGTTAGACAATTAAATACATAGTTTACCTATTAAATACCGCACCCCACCCCCAACAAATTACCTCACACATCTTGTGGTTGGCTGGCTTGCCGAGCTGGCTCTTTGTTGTCTGCAGACGTTTCATTACCCTGCTCGGCGAGCCAACCAACCACAACATCCACAAACTGAGCTACAACTCTACTCCAAAACCTTGGTTACCTCACACATCCTCAACTGTGCCTCCAACAGACCCAGTACACCCTCCAGACACTGATCGTACAGCCTCTCCACTTCTGGCACCTGGTACCCTCCCCACAACTGCACCTGCCATCACCTCTCTCCATGAATGAGACCCAACAAAGCCCACCACCATCCAACACCCCTGTACCATACCTCCCCTCCCCCCACCCCCCCACCCCAGGGGATCTTTTGATAAGGAACAACACATTAGGCTCGTTAATAAGATAACAGCCCATGGTGTAGGGGGTAGTATATTGGCATAGATAGAGGATTGGGCAACTAATAGGAGATAGGGAATTGGGATGGGGGTGGTATTTGTAGGATGGCAACCTGTACCTAGTGGACTGCCATTGCGCTCAGTACTTGGACAAAATTATTTACAATATATATTCAAGACGTGGAAGAGGAAAGTGAATGTACTAAAGACAAGTTTGCAGATGACATAAAAATAGGTGGAAAGATGAGTGATGAGGATTAAACAGTGAATCTGTAGAAGGATATAGATAGGTGAAATGAGTGGGCAAAATTTTGGCAGATTGATGTAATGTGAACTTATGCACATTGTCAGGAAGAATTTGAGAGCTGAATATTAATTAAATGTAGAAACACTGCAGAAAGCTACGCAACAGAGGGATTTGGGAATCCTTGTCAATGACTCTCAAAACACTAGCATTCAAGTTTGGTGGCAAATAGAATGTTTGCCTTTATTTTAAAGGGAATGGAGTTTACATGTAGGGAAGTTTCGCTAAAACTATACAAGGCACTAGTCAGACCACAGCTGCAATGCTGTATGCAGTATCTTTGGGTCTCTTGTCTAAAGAAAGATATATTATCACTGGTGGCAGTCAACGAAGGTTCACTAGGCTGATACCAGGAATGGGGGACTGTCTTATGAGTAGAAGTTGAGTAGATTGGGCCTGTACTCATCAACATATTAAAGAATGAAGGCGACATTATTGAAACAGACAAAATTCTTAAGGGACTTTTCAGTAGATGTGGAATATTTGGTTTATTTTGTGGGAGAGTCCAGGACCCAAAGACATAATCTCAGAAGAGGGGCTGTACATTTATAACAGAGATAAGGAAGAATTTCTTCTCTAAGACAATAGTGAATCTGTGGAATTCTTTAACACAGAGGACTGTTGAGGCTGGGCTGTTAAGTATATTCAAGGCTGATACAGACAGATTTTTAATCAGTAAGTGAATGAAGGGTTATGTGAAAAAGGCAGTAAATGGAATTAAGGATCATCAGTATAGCCATGATCTCATTGAATGATGGAAGAGACTCAATGGGCTGAATGGCCGACTTCAGCTCCTATACCTATGGTCTTACTGTCACTGCAGGATGCTCCTTGCTGCATCCTAACTAATACATATTATGAGTTATTTGTACATGCTATTAGGTACTAATGACAATCAGGGTGAAATTTTCCAGGCAGTACCAATCTCATGCAGATTGCCAGACTGGCTCTTCTTGTTTCAAACAGAAAGGCGTTCAGCATTTCTGTGGAGGTTCCACACAAGTCTCCCTCAGAAATACTGAGCCATTTTCCATTCTGATGAGTCTCTCGTAGCGCAGAATTGTCTGAGGAAAGCCAAGCAAAACCTGTTTTCACATTCTGATGTTTAAAGGTTCTGTCAAAGGTTAAGTACATAGGGTGAGGGTGATGTTAGGGTGCTGTGAGGTTGAGTGCCAGGGGAACATGGTTAGGTTTGGCGGAATAGGGTGCCAAACAGGTAGGGTGCCAGCTGGAGAGGGGCAGGATACCAGGTGGTAGAGAGCCAGGGGTGCAGGATTCCACGTGATGGGCATGCCAGCTGGGGAGTTAGTAGGTTCCAAGCTGAGGAGGTGGTAGGTCACCAGGGTGGAAGATGACAAAGGAGCAGATAAATTTTCTGGCAAGGTTGATATGGTCTGGAGAAACCATCATCCAAGAGAGCCTAGAAGGAGGGCCTGGGGATGGTTGGTTGAGGTCCAACAGCAGCAGGGGGATGGGCCAGGTCAAGAGATGGATAGGAGGCTGGGTCCAGTGGCAAGGTTGGTGAGGAGGGGATGTGGGTACGTGCTGGGGGCAATCGGGCTCCTGGATTGTGGGAAGCAGGTGTCTGTCCAGCTCGGGCTGGGTTCTCCACTCTGGAGGGGTGATGTTGGATTCAGGGTGGGGGACTATCATTCCCGGATGGGAACAGTATTGGGTATCAAGGTGGGCATGGTGTCTGGCCAGATTCTCGGGTCTGGGTGGGATGGGGTGGGCTGAGGGTTGTGAGTGCAGTCCATATGGGGTCGGTTTGATCATTCCTCAGGTGGTAGACTGTCTGTTTAACAGTCTAACTTCTCCTGAGTAACTATTTTACTCACTTTCATCAGAACCCTCTGAAGTCACCAATCTTTATGGAAACTTTCTGCAGTTCCAGGTGTTGAGGAATTGCGTGGTGAAAAATTCCTCTGAGTTCCTTCTGAGTGTGCTAAATTAGGAATTCCATGGGTCCCCATGCACAGCTCCAAGCTGTGACTGTCTGGGTAGGGGAGAATCTCCTTCCGGAGCTATTGGAGTAGAATGAGAAAATGGCTTTGTAATAGATGCTCAAGTGTTCCTCCTCTTTAGTATGGTGTCTCATTGCTATAGGGGGAATGTCCCCTAGACAGCCGCAGGCCTTGTAGTAACTTACTCAGCCCCTTCTCCCTCTGTTGTTAAGTCAGTATTCTTTCTGGTTTACATTTCGTTACGTAGACTTATGGCGTTAAAGCTTGTGTTGACACTTGTGGACAAATTCAGAAATAAATTTTTGTTGTGGAATTTCATGCAAAAGGGGTAATGACAAATGTTTCCCCTAAACAATGTGCCAATTATTTTATTGACAAATTTTCATGATTTGTGAACACCATGTAACCTAAAAAAAAAACCTGTCACAATCATTAGTATGTGCTGAGCAGTGTTTTCTATACCTTGCCAGCAATCCTGGGCCTTGTGATTAAATAGCAAATTGGTCCCTGTGGCCAGATCACAGCAAGCTAAGGACTGAGTTATTGTTGGAAGCATTACGTACATGGTGGCATGCAACTAGGATGCAGCCAGTTTAAACTCAGTCCCACAAGGTTTGTTGGTTGGATCTACCTGCGGTCAAAGTTCACGGGTGTTTTTACACAAGAATGTGTCAGCAGCACACGAAAGTGATGGTGCTTAACTTACTGGCTCATTCCCATTGCTGGGTGAACCACCATTCACATAGTGTTATTTGGCACTGTTGTGTCTCCAGTTTGACAGAAACACTCTGCAGACAGCACCATCAAATGATAGAAACAAGAAATATTACTTCCATCTAATCACAAAGTGCCCCAAACATTTACACCTCCTTGTCCTAATGGTACCACTTCACAAGATATTGCCCCAGTAGTTTCATCATGTGGTACAAAAGGCTACCAATACATGGAAAGGCTCTCGCAAATGTCAGGAACCTGCAAATTGCAGTGTCTCAGCTTCTGTCAAGGAAGTCACTCCCAGCTGCATCCTGGCATCATGGTGGGCATCGGTTGGGCATTTGGTTGAGTATCAGACATGTCTTGAACTGAGAGAAAACACTCCTCCCCCATGCTATGAGGCTGCAGTTTATTTCTCTTACAGAGTAATCCCCTCTGTGCGAGAATGCAGACAGTCAGAGACAGAGCTCTCATCAACACATTTCCACACCGTTTTCAAAGGAGCTGCAGGAACCTAGATCCTGAATGATACAATTTGATATTTGGTGGGACTAGTGTAACAGACTGTCAGACATAGGGTCCACTGCAGCATCTGTTGAGTAAATACACAGTATATGTTAACCCATGGAGCTCAGATGTCATGCAAGTACCTACATAAGCTAGACATGGATTCCTCTTTACTTTGACGTTTGCTTTGGACTGTGGCAAGGTCTCATGCAAAGGGTAATAAGAGACAACAGGACATTATTAAACAAAACAAAAACAAAACAACTGCAGAGGATGTAAATCAGAAACAAAAACAGAAGTTGCTGGAAAAGCTCAGCAGGTCTGACTGCATTTGTGAAGAGAAATCGGAGTTAACGTTACGGTCAAGTGACGCTTCTTCAATTCCTGTTTTTGAACAGGACATCATTCTTGTCTTTGAAATCCAGATGAAATTTCTGAACACTTTACATTTGGGGAGTAAATGCGTGCCTTGCCATTGGTGTCTATAGCCCTGCAATGGATAAAGAGGGACAGTTATCTTCAGGGCTACCGGATGTGCTTTGTGAGATTTCATTGCTTGCATTTATTTTCTCTTTGGATCTTTACTGAGTTCTCTTTTGAAAACCACAAATGAATTTTCTGCCTCCTCAGCACCATCGCATACCATCACGATAGTGCATTCTAGATCCTAACAGCTACCTTTCAACTCTCCACACCTATAATTTATCATGAAGCACTCCCTAATACAAAGAAAACAGCACAGTGCAAAAATAATGGTGTTGAATCCATTGAAGAGAAGAAAGACAATTTGTTTAAAGTTTAACAAGCAACAAGGTGAAAATTGCTCACATTTTTACTAACTTAAGAATGTTTTTAATTTTCTGTTGGTATTATAAACAAAGTACAGGGTCTACTGATGCAAACATGACCCCAGAGAATTTTTTTGGTATATTTTTCCCTCATTCCCACTACAAATGTTGGCATTTTCTGGAGTACTCTCTCCCCTAGTTTGCTATGTTTGTTTGTGCCTTTTGTTTGAACGTTTACATATCCTATGAATATAGCAAAAGGAATAGCTTTCAAAAAGGAATTATAATGTCAGAGTAGGCTTTACAAGTTGATACTTCCAGTAGTGAGCTTCATGCAACGGGAATATGATGCAATTTTGATAAAGAGATCAGCATCTCCTATTCATGTGAAGCTGATGCATATCGGAAATTCAGGTAGGAAAGATTGCACGGCCAATGGAGTTGAGGAATGTAGATCAGCTCAGCCAATTCACAGGCTCAAATCTTTTCGTCAGTTCTCTGTTAGACAGACAGGTGGAGTACCATGCACAAATAGAAGGACTGGTGGTCGAATGAACGTTCCTATGTCCCACAGAAACATGCCTTTTGCCAGTTGATAAAGGCCTATGAGGCTTTTTAAACAAAGTTTAAAATGTGGATTGGTGACCTGTCTGCTTCAGGATTCACGCAGTGTGCTAGGGAATGGGTGGCTACTTGGGCACTTTTTCTTATTCATTCATGGGATGAGGGGCATTGCTGGCTGGGCAAGCATTTATTGCCCAGAGGGCAGTTAAGAGTCAACCACATTGCTGTGGGCCTAGAGTCACATGTAGGCCAGACCAGGTAAGGATGACAGTTTCCTTCCCTAAAGGACATTAGTGAACCAGATAGGTTTTTCCCTGACAATCAACAATGGTCACCATTAGATTCTTAATTCCAGATATTTATTGAATTCAAATTCCACCACCTGCTGTGGCAGGATTCAAACACAGGCCCCCAGAACTGGGTCTCTCAATTAACAGTTCAGCGATAATACCACGAGGCCATCACCTCCCCCATTTGCTCAGCCTGAGCTGTGAGTCCCAAAGGGTGGGAACGGGTGAAGTTCTATGCTGCTGTTTTGTAAGATGAAGGGAAAACTGAAGCAGGTGGCTCTTTTTTTATCACACATTTCATCTTCTGGCAGTGGAGCCACAGTCAAAATAGACAAAGCTGAAGACTATATTCACTTCACAGAAGGGAAAATAAATTGAACAAAATACTAAAGTCTAAGACATTAAAACAGTCTAACAGAACAAAAAGGGCTTGGCAAAGGGACAGTATGTTCAACATGAACTCAACTTTTAGCACTTAGTAGGATGCCTCACTATCTTACCATCTTTTATATTCCAGGCGAAATCTCTCTTACACAGATTCTGCATAAGAAATAATGTTGTTTTTAGCTGTCATTCATTTGCTCCTGCTTACTGCTTTATAAATTTATGCATTTTCAGATACTTTTGCTTTATACTTCTGGGCTGTGGGTATCTACAGATATAGCCCTGGAGATTGCTCTCGTTTACGAAGATTCATTCTTCGACTACCACTGATGCTCAGGAGTAGCAGTCTGCAACGTCTATAAAATGCACTGCAGAAATTCACCACGACTACTTACACAGCACCTTTCAAAGCAAGACCACTTCCATTTGGAAGGTCAACGGCAGCAGATACCTGGGAACACCACCATCTGCAAGATCCCCTCCAACTCAATCACCATCCAGATGTGGAAATATATCACTGTTCCTTCAGTGTTGCTCGGTCAAAATCTTAGAATTCCCTCCCGAACATCATTGTGTACAGTACATGGACTGCAGCAGTTCAAGAAGGCAGTTTATCATCACCTTCTCAAGGAGAACCAGGAATGGGCAGTAAATGCTGGCCTAGCCAGAAGTGTCACATCCCACTGGTGAATTTTTAAAAAACTGCCAACTCTTGTCTCTCCTTCTTCCCTTTCAACTCCAGCAACAGACCAGGATCTGCTCAGGGCAGAAAGAAAAGAGGAATCCTTTCAAAGTCCAAAATGTTTCTCTTCTGGCACCCTGCTTAGTTTAGTGGGCCAGCTAGAGGTGGTTGTACTACTGGGAGCAGGGGCAATGCCAGGGAAGTGAATAACAGAGGAATTCACTTCTTGGGAGGGAAGACTCACATCCTAGGCCTGCTGCAAATGGCATTGTAGCTGACCTCAATGATCATAATCTATTGATGACTAATGGCTGGGGACCAACAACGTTAGATTGCACTGGACTCCTTGACCCCATGCTTAAGATGCTGCAGTGTATAGCTAAGGTTTTTAGAAGTTTCCTACCCCAGCTATTTCAACACCACATCAAAACTACAGTCACTGTAGAAACACCCGCTATGAGCACCAAAACTAGCAAACCACCACAGTAGAAGGGGACAACAAGGTGCAGGGCTGGATGAACACAGCAGGCCAAGCAGCATCATAGGAGCAGAGAGGCTGACGTTTCGGGCC
>NC_063333.1:33262638-33312639 GCF_021869965.1 Rhincodon typus | reverse complement strand
CAGCATCATAGGAGCAGAGAGGCTGACGTTTCGGGCCTAGACCCTTCATCAGAAAAGGGGGACGGGAAGGGGGTTCTGAAATAAATAGGGAGAGAGTGGGAGGCGGATAGAAGATGGATAGAGGAGAGAATAGGTGGAGAGGAAACAAACAGGTCGAAGAGGCTGGGATGGAGCCAGTAAAGGTGAGTGTAGGTGGGGAGTTAGGGAGGGGATAGGTCAGTCCAGGGAGGACGGATAGGTCAAGGGGGCGGGATGAGGTTGGTCGGTAGGAGATGGAGGTGCGGCTTGAGGTGGGAGGAGGGGATAGGTGGGAGGAAGAACAGGTTAGGGAGGCAGGGACGAGCTGGACTGGTTTTGGGATGCGGTGGGGGGAGGGGAGATTTTGAAACTTGTGAAATCCACATTGATACCATTGGGCTGCAGGGTTCCCAAGCGGAATATGAGTTGCTGTTCCTGCAACCTTCGGGTGGCATCGTTGTGGCACTGCAGGAGGCCCAGGATGGACATGTCGTCTGAGGAATGGGAGGGGGAGTTGAAATGGTTCGCGACTGGGAGGTGCAGTTGTTTGTTGCGAACCGAGCGTAGGTGTTCTGCAAAGCGGTCCCCGAGTCTCCGCTTGGTTTCCCCGATGTAGAGGAAGCCACACCGGGTACAGCGGATGCAGTATACCACATTGGCAGATGTGCAGGTGAACATCTGCTTGATGTGGAAAGTCTTCTTGGGGCCTGGGATGGGGGTGAGGGAGGAGGTATGGGGGCAGGTGTAGCACTTCCTGTGGTTGCAGGGAAAAGTGCCGGGTGTGGTGGAGCTGGAGGGGAGTGTGGAGCAGACAAGGGAGTCACGGAGAGAGTTGTCCCTCCGGAAAGCAGATAAGGGTGGGGAGGGAAAGATGTCTTTGGTGGTGGGGTCGGATTGCAGATGGCGGAAGTGTCGGAGGATGATGCGTTGGATCCGGAGGTTGGTGGGGTGGTACGTGAGGACGAGGGGGATTCTTTTTTGGTTTTTATTGCGTGGACGGGGTGTGAGGGATGAGGTGCGGGAGATGTGGGAGACACGGTTGAGGGCGTTCTCGACCACCGAGGAGGGGAAGTTGCGGTCCTTGAAAAACGAGGACAACTGAGATGTACGGGAGTGGAATGCCTCATCCTGGGAGCAGATGCGGCGGAGGCGAAGGAATTGGGAATAGGGGATAGCATTTTTGCAGGAAGGTGGGTGGGAGGAGGAGTATTCTAGGTAGCTGTGGGAGTCGGTGGGCTTGAAATGAATATCGGTTTCTAGGTGGTTGCCCGATATGGAGACAGAGAGGTCCAGGAAGGGGAGAGAGGTGTTAGAGATGGTCCAGGTAAACTTAAGGTTGGGGTGGAAGGTGTTAGTGAAGTGTATGAACTGTTCGAGCTCCTCGTGGGAGCACGAGGCGGCGCCGATACAGTCATCAATGTAACGGAGGAAGAGGTAGGGTTTAGGGCCGGTGTAGGTACGGAAGAGGGATTGTTCCACGTATCCTACAAAGAGGCAGGCGTAGCTTGGGCCCATGCGGGTACCCATGGCTACCCCTTTTGTCTGTAGGAAGTGGGAGGAATTGAAAGAGAAGTTGTTGAGTGTGAGGACGAGTTCGGCTAAGCGGATGAGGGTATCAGTGGAGGGGGACTGGTCGGGCCTGCGGGACAGGAAGAAGCGGAGGGCCTTAAGGCCATCTGCATGGGGAATGCAGGTGTAGAGGGACTGGACGTCCATGGTAAAGATGAGGTGTTGGGGACCGGGGAATTGGAAGTTCTGGAGGAGGTGGAGGGCGTGGGTGGTGTCACGGACATAGGTCGGGAGTTCCTGGACCAAGGGGGAGAAAATGGAGTCTAGATAGTTGGAGATCAGTTCGGTGGGGCAGGAGCAGGCGGAGACAATGGGTCGACCAGGGCATTCAGGTTTGTGGATTTTGGGAAGGAGATAGAAGCGGGCAGTGCGAGGTTGGGGAACGATGAGGTTGGAGGCCGTGGGTGGGAGGTCACCTGAGGTGATGAGGTTGTGGATGGTTTGCGAGATGATGGTTTGGTGCTCAGGGGTGGGGTCATGATCAAGGGGGCGGTAGGAGGAGGTGTCGGAGAGTTGGCGTCCAGCCTCAGCGATGTAGAGGTCAGTGCGCGATACTACAACTGCGCCTCCCTTGTCCGCGGGTTTTATGGTGAAGTTGAGATTGGAGCGGAGGGAGCGGAGGGCTGCACGTTCTGCGGGAGAGAGGTTGGAGTGGGTGAGAGGGGTGGAGAGGTTGAGGCGATTGATGTCTCGACGGCAGTTGGAGATGAAGAGGTCGAGGGAGGGTAGGAGGCCTTGGGGTGGTGTCCAGGAGGAGGGGGTGTGTTGGAAGCGGGAGAAGGGGTCAGTAGAGGGAGGGTTAGGTTCACGGTTAAAGAAGTAAGCGTGGAGGCGGAGGCGGCGGAAAAACTGTTCTATGTCCAAGCGTGAGCGGTATTCGTTGATCTGTGGGTGGAGGGGGACAAAGGTGAGCCCTTTACTGAGGACTGACCGTTCGTCCTCAGTAAGGGGTAGGTCTGGGGGGATGGTGAAGACTCGGCAGGGCTGGGTGCTGCTGTCTCCTCTGGAGGTGCTGGCTGTGGAGGCTGTGGGCGGAGCTGTGTCGGCGTCGGCTGTGGGCGGAGCTGTGTCGGCGTCGGCTGTGGGCACCTGATTTTACTATCCTGACATGGGGTAAATCCACATTGAGTGGATGCCAGTGGAAGAAGGAGAAACTGGAAATCTAAAATTGTGACCACATTACCTCTCTGCCACCATTTTGACAATGGGAAACTGGGCAGGTCATACTTTCCATATTCACAAACCAATACCATGCTTGCCATATTGCTGCCTACATCAATATTGTATTTCAATGAGTTTGAAATTTTCAGTAAGTCAGATGGGCCTCTGAAGCTGGTGTGGTCTTGTGAGCCATGGGTGATTCCTGTTCTAGAATCAGAAACCTTTTTAACAAGTAATTTTAATAGTTGCTGACAACTTACATTATAATTAGTTTCTATTGATAATTGAAATATCTGTTAAAAACAAAACCTCATCATTGATAACACTATAAATGTAAGTGATCATTAAATTGATCAAAATTATGCATGTGATGCATTCATATACTTTCTCCAGTGGATAAAGTGCTCTTCTACTTTCAGTAATATTGAAATTCATATTTTGTTATATTAGTTGGAACCTGTGTTTTGGTCTATACATTGAAAGCCTTTATTAAGTCCTTCATTAAGCCTTTGAAATAACTCAACATATGGTTGAGCAGTTTAACAATTCAGCCACCTGTTTGGCATTTGAAGCAGTGTAACATTTAGATGAAATATTTGATTCACAGTGCAGTATTCTGTTTAGCCTTTTAAGCAGCGTAACAAATGGCAAACTTTTCCATTACTTCAAAGTCTCTGGAGTTTGTTCACATGGTTGTGTAATTGTATCACACAATGAATATTTGGCTGAGCACCAAACTCCATTAAGAATTCAGCACGCAGGGGCTGCTGATACAGCTATCAGAGGGTCAAAGAACTTTGGTTAGTCTGACGGTTCTATAAAGAATTAAAAAATTATGTTTTTGAAGAGATTTTGAATGGCTGTTAATTTTGACAATTTCATGAGCATTTCAAAGATTTCCCAAAGTCATGACAAGATAGAGTTTCAGCATTCCCTCCATAGTGTAGACTGGGTGATTCAATGCAGGGACATGAATGTATGGAGAGGTCATTGAGGCATGAAGGCTGCATTGGGGTGGCTGGGGGTGAGAATGACAGGAGGAATAATTCTGTTTCACACTAACTCTGGTCACACACCATCTATATGATCTAGGAGTGAAAGCCTCTTCAGTTTAAAAATATCTAGCTCTTTGTCAGGAACAAGCATCACTTTATGGTTCATTCCCACTGCTGTAGGAAGTCTGCAATCCTTGTGACATTCAGGACTTTTTTTACCCGGGAAACTAATAAATAGTTTCTGCTCAGTGAGAGGCATAACAGTGACCTCCCTGACTGCAGACTGATGAATGCAGCAGGTGTTACCTGCGAAAATTTCAACACGTAATCACAGAATCTTGCAGCACAGAATGATGCCAATTAGTCCATGGTGCCTGTGCAAGCTCATTGGTAGAGCCATCCAACTGTTCATTCCTCACAGCTTTGTAAAATATTTTCTCTCAAAAATTTCTTATCTAAATCCCTTTTAAAAGTTGTCATTGAATTTGTTCCCTTTTCAAGCAGTGCATTTCACATTATAACAACTTGGGTTTTTTAAAATCTCTGTTGCCTTTGGTTATTTTACCTATCAGCTTAAATCTGCAACCTCTAATTACCCTTCTACTACTGGTGGACTTTCTTCTTTTTTTATACTTATCCTGATATAATAAATATGTCCCATTAATCTTTAAAATATCATCAACCAACTGGTTGGTCACATGTCATGAAAGTAGCCAAACTTACAGGAAAGTACAAAAGCATGTCTGATAGCTGGGACAGTCTATCACACCTGGAAAACACTGTCTATTAGCTAATTACCCAGACATTATCCAGAATATATAGCTCATAATGAGATCTTACAATATGTCTGCATGGTGACTAGACTTCTCGACTACAGGTTTGGCTGCAACAAAGAGTTGAATCCAAAACTCATAAAGCAATTATGGAACTCTGACCATCAGTCCTCTTTGTGAAAGTGAATTTTCTCTACAGTGGGGCAATAACTATTTTTTTCTTTCCTATTGAAACCTTTTTATGTTCTCGGGAAGACATTTAGCAAATGCAAAAGTACTAGACCTTGACATAATGTCTGTTGCAAACAGATCTACCTGAAGGAGCTCTTGGAAAACACACTGGAAACAGTTTTACAAGGGAGGTTCTGAGAACATTTAGACAGATAGTTGAAGGCCAGCTGCTATTTCTATTTTCCCTCTTGAAGAAGTTCCCATAGAAACAAGTACAGAGGGGAGAAAAACCAAAGAATTGAGAATTTTTAATAATTGCAACATTCAATATGACAGACTGCTTTCAAGAAAGCAGCTAATGGACAGCAACGTCACACTAAAACCTTGCAGTTCAAAAATAACCAAAGGACTTTAAACTGGATGTTATTTTGTCTTACCTTCTACTGGACACCATTCCCTTTTTAACTTTATACCTGTGCATGTGTGTGGGCCCAAGTTACAGCTCAAAGACCATGTGCGTGGCCTCACTTTGTTTCTTATTATTTTGCTTGAGTTTAGCATGTAATAAATTTGCTCTTTCTTTGACTCCAGAAAACATTGTTGATTGGCTCCTTTATTTCTCACAGCAAAAGTAGTTAACTCCATTTTAGTTGGCGAGAGCTGAAAGAACTTAATACTTTGTTATGATCAATCAAGGAAGTTGAGCAGAGGTGAGTCAGTTCACGCATTTTCCTGGATGTAATACACAATTAAAGTATGTCATCATTTTAAATCCTGACTTTTTTTTTCTCTTACTCAGCTCTAAGGAGAACAATCCCAGCTTCTTCTATCTTACCACATAACTGAATATCCAGAACCCAATAAACCTCTAATAAACCTCTTCCACATCCTCTCTAAGCCTTGACATACTCCCTTATATTTCATAGGATGTGAGCATTACTGGCTGGGACAGTATTTATTGCCCATATTTAATTGCCCAGGTCTTTGGTGAACTACCTTCCAAAACTGCTGCAGTAAATATGGTATGGGTGTACCTGCAGTGCTATTAAGGAGCGATTTCCAGGATTTTGACACAGTGACAATGAATTAATGTTGATGTATTTCCAGATCAGGACGGTGTGGGCTAGGAGGGAAACTTGACAGGTTGCCATGTTCCCATGGATCTGCTGCCCCTTGTTCTTCCATGTGGTGCAGGTCATGAGTTTGGAAGTGCTATTGAAGGAGCAGTGAGTAGATCATGTATTTGAAAGGTGCTGTTGAAGGAGCAGTGCAACTGCTGCAGTGCATCTTATTGGTGGTATACAGTGCTGCCACTGTGCAACAGTGTGGAAGGTTGTGGATGGGGTGTCAATCAAATGGATTACTTTGTCTTGGATGATGTTGAGCTTCTTAAATATTGTTGGTGCTGCACTTTCCAGGCAACCCAACAATATTGCATCATGCTCCTTATTCGAGCCTTGTAATTGGTGGACAGGCTTTGGGGAGTCAGGAGGTGAGTCATATGTTGCAGAAGTTCTGAACTCTGACCTGCTTTTGTAGCCAGAGTCTTTATATGGGTGGTCCAGTTCAAGTCTGATTGAAGGTGACTCCCAGGATGTGGATAATGAGGAATTGAGAAATGGTAATGTCATTGAATGTCAAGAGGCAATGGTTAGATTCTCTCTCTTGTTAGAAATAGTCATCGTATGGTGTGAACATTACTTACCCAACTGTCAACTCAAATCTGAATGTTGTCCAGATCTAGCTGCATATGGAGATGGACTGCTTCAATAACACAACAGTAATAAATAAACATTATGCAATAATTGCTAAACATCTTCACTTCTGATCTTGTGATGGAGGGAAGATCATTGAAGCAGAAGATGTTTAGGCCTAGGACACTACCCTGAGGAACTCCTGCAGAGATGTCCTGGAGCTGGTATGATTGACCTCCAACAACCACAACGATCTTCCTATGTGCCAGGTATGATTCCAATCAGCGGAGATACTTTCCCCCGGATTTCCATCGACTCCATTTTTGCCATAAGTCCTTGAAAAACCCTTCAAAATGCTGCCTTGATGTCAAGTGCAGTCATTTTTACCTCATCTCTGGAACTTGGCACACTCAACCCTCTCCACCTCACCTCCATTGATGTGGATAGGGGAGTGTCCTCCTCCTTTCTTCCTGAAGTCAATGATCAGTTCTTTTGTTTTGCTGACAGAGAGAGAGATTGTTCTCATTGCACCATGACACCAAACACTCTATCTCCTTCCTGTATTCTGACTCATCGTTATTTGATACCTATCCTACCATGGTGCTGTTGTCAGCAGGCTTGTAGATGGTGTTCATACAGTTCATACTTGTGTATTGATCTCTACTTTTACATGTATTAATAACCTTTTAATGAAACTAACCTTTACTTCTCTTTGTCACCCATTTCTTCTGGCAGCTACATATCCCTGCTCTTCTCCTTGTTTCTCTTCTTGATCCTCTAATCCACAGGAAAATTGTGCAGCGTGTTAATTATTTCAGAGATTATGAATCTTCTGCACAGAGAAATTTCTGCATCTTCAAACAGTCACCATCCGAAAGCTTCTCCACACAGCTGTAACAGTTAACGTGGCCAAGGAAAAAGACCTACACACTCATTGGCATCCTACAAAGACTAAGCAGAAAGTAAATACACCCAAGGGTCTTATGCAATAATACATGGCACAATTTTCTTCCTGCCAGTTGATGCTATGAGTTACTGGGCAGGCTTGTGAATTTGGCAGTCACACAGATGAATTTTGTGAAAGGGCCAAGACTGGCACAGGTACTTTATTTTAACATTTTTTAAGAGATTCCTGTTGCTTTCCATCAGTCACCTGAGGTCTCCCAATCTAAATAGATGCCAATATGTTTCTGGAAGAGATCAGTGTAGGGCATCTGAATCAGGATTTGAAATGTGACTTCCTCATGTTGATTTTACATCTAAAATAAGGTCATGCTACATTGAATTTCTCCTATTTGACCAGTGATGGTGGGATTTGAGTAGGCTGCATGGGTATGGTAGCAGAGGGGAGGGGACAAAGGCCACAATTCTACTTTTCTACTTGACAGTCTGGCTTCCAGCACATCTGGCTGTGTTCTGGTATCGGATACCCTGCAATAGATTAAAGTTTACATTGTTCACAGTGCTGCAGCTTGGCCTGAGGGAAAGGTCCCATTCATGTGCAGGCACTCACTGACCAATGTGGATGTGGTTTAAAATGATTGATAGAAATAGTACAATCAATCTCTGTGTACTACTATATATAGATTCTAGCCCATGCAAGTGCATCATACTGCGGGCCTGACTGACAATCCTAAAGTGCTTCCAAGCGTAATCTTTCATACACTCAGGATTGTATTCCTTGCAAACAGAAATAACATGTAAATTCATTGAGCCTGTTTCAATGCAATATCCTTTAGGGAAGGCAATCCTAATGTCCTTTAGGGAAGGAAATCTGCCACCCTCACTTGGTCTGGCCTACATGTGACTCCAGACCCACTGCAATGTGGATGACTCTCAATTGCCCTTTGAAATGGCCTAGCAAGCCATTCAGTTGTACCAATCGCTATAAAGTCCCAAAGAAATGAAACTGGACGGATCACCTGGCATCAACCTAGGCACCAGAAAAAGACAACAGCCCTGTCGACCCTGCAAAGTCCTCCTCACTAACATCTGGGGGTTAGTGCCAAAATTGGGAGAGCTGTCTCACAGACTAGTCAAGCAACAGCCTGATATAGTCATACTCACAGAATCGTAACTTACAGACAATGTCCCAGGCACCACCATCACCATCCCTGGATATGTCCTGTCCCACCGGCAGGACAGACCTAGCAGAGGTGGTGGCACAGTGGTATACAGTTGGGAGGATGTTGTTCTGGGAGTCCTCAAAATTAACTTCAGACCCCATGGAGTCTCATGTCTTCAGGTTAAACATGAGCAAGGAAACCTCCTGCTGGTTACCATGTACCACCCTCCCTCAGCTGATGAATCAGTACTCCTCAATGTTGAACAATGCTTGGAGGAAGCACTGAGGATGGCAAGGGCACAAAATGTACTCTGGGTGGGAGAATTTCATTGTCCACCACCAAGGGTGGCTCGGCAGCAGTATTACTGATCGAGCTGGTCGGGTCCTAAAGGACAAAAGCTGCTAGACTGGGTCTGTGGCAGGTGGTGAGGGAACCAACAAGAGGGAAAAACATACTTGATCCCATCCTTACCAATCTGCCGGATGCAGTTACATCTGTCCATGACAGTATCGGTAAGAGTGACCATCACACAGTCCTTGTGGAGACAAAGTCCCGCCTTCACGTTGAGAACAACCTCCATCGTGTTGTGTGGCACTATCACCGTGCTAAATGGGACAGACTTTGCACAGATCTAGCAACTCAAGACTGGGCATCCATGAGGCACTGTGGGCCATCAACGGCAGCAGAATTGTACTCCAGCACAATCTGTAACCTCATGGCTCGGCATATCCCCCATTCAACCATTACCATCAAGCCAGGAGATCAACCCTGGTTCAACGAAGAGTGCAGGAGGACATGCCAGGAGCAGCACCAGGCATACCTGAAGATGAGGTATCAACCTGGTGAAGCCACCAAACAGGACTACTTGCACATCAAACGCGAAAGCACCAAGTGATAGACAGAGCTAAGCGATCCCACAAGCAACGGATCAGATCTAAGCTCTGCAGTCCTGCCACATCCAGTCGTGAATGGTGGTGGGCAATTAAACAACTCACTGGAGGAGGAACCTCCACAAATATCCCCATCCTCAATGATGGAAGAGCCCAGCACATCAATGCAAAACATAAGGCTGAAGCATTTGCAGCAATCTCCAGCCAGAAGTGCTGAGTAGATGATCCATCTCAGCCTCTTCCAGTGGTCCCCTGCATTACAGATACCAGACTTCAGCCAATTCGATTCACTCCATGTGATATCAAGAAACGGTTGGAGAAACTGGATACTGCAAAGGCTATGTGGCCTGATAATATTCTGGTAATAGTACTGAAGACTTGTGCTCCAGAACTTGCCGCTCCCCTAGCCAAGCGGTTCCAGTGCAGTTACAATACTGGTATCTACCCGACAATGTGGAAAATTGCCCATGTATGCCCTGTACACAAAAAGCAGGACAAATCCAACCCGGCCAATTACCGCCTCTTCAGTCTACTCTCGATCATCAGTAAAGTGATGGAAGGTGTTATCAACAGTGCTAACTGCTCAGTGACGCCCAATTTGGTCTCTGCCAGGGCCACTCAGCTCCTGACCTCATTACAGCCTTGGTTCAAACATGGACAACAAAGCTTAATTCCAGAGGTGAGGTGAGAGTGACAGCCCTTGATATCAAGGCTGCATTCGACCGAGTGTGGCATCAACGAGCCCTGGCAAAACTGGAATCACTGGGTATCAGGGGGAAAATGCTCCGATGGTTGGAGTCATACTTGACACACAGGAAGATGGTTGTGGTTGTGGGAGGTCAATCATCTCAGCTCCAGGTAATGTCCTAGGCCCAACCATCTTCAGCTGCTTCATCAATGACCTTCCCTCCATCATAAGGTCAGAAGTGGGAATGTTGGCTAGTGATTGCACAATGTCCAGCACCATTCGTGACTCCTCAGATACTGAAGCGGTCTGTGTCCGAATGCAACAAGATCTGGACAATATCCAGGCTTGGGCTGACAAGTGGCAAGTGACTTTCACGTTATACAAATACCAGGCTATGAACATCACCAATAAGAGTCAATCTACCCACCACCCCTTGACATTCAGTGGTGTTCCCATCACTGAATACCCCATTTTCAAAATCCTCGAGGTTTATCATTGACCAGAAACTCAACTCGACTCACCACACAAACACAGCGGCTACAAGAGTGGAGGAAAACATGGGTGGTCTGATTAGTAAATTTGCAGATTACACGAAGATTGGAGGAGTTGCTGATAGTGCCGACGATTATGAAAGGGATACAACAGGATATAGATAGCTTGGGCACAGAAATGGCAGATGGAATTTACTTCAGAAAAATGCGAGGTGATGCATTTTGGAGGATCAAATTTAGGCGTGAATTATACTGTTAATGGCAAAACCCTTAGGAACATTAACATACAGCCGGATCTGGGTGTGCAGATCCACAGTTCCCTAAAAGTGGCAATACAGGTGGCCAAAGGGATTAAGAAGACCTATGGCGTGCTTGCCTTCTTCAGCTGGGGCATGGAGTACAAGAGTTGGCAAAACATGTTGCAGCTATATAAAACCCTTGTTAGGCTGTAATTGGAGTATTGCGTGCAGTTTTGGTCACAACATTGCCAGAAGGACGTGGAAGCTTTGGAGAGAGTGCAGAGAAGATTCACCAAGATGTTGCCCAGTCTCAAGGGCATTGGTTATGAGGAAAGGTTAAAAACACTAGGATTGTTTTCACTGGAAAGACGGTGGCTGAGAGGAGACCTGATAGAGGTCTACAAAATTATGAGAGACATAGTTAAGGTGGATAATCAGAGGCTTTTTCCCAGGGTTAAAGTTTCAATTACAAAGGGGCACAGGTTCAAGGTGAGAGGGGGAAAGATTAAGGGAGATGTGCGAGGAAGGTTTTTCACGCAGAGAGTGGTAGGAGCCTGGAATGCACTGCCAGAGGAGGTGTTGGAAGCAGGCACGATGGCGACATTTAAGAGGCATTCGCATTGTTACATGAATAGGGAGGGAATAGAGGGATACGGACTGAATAAGGGCAGAAGGTTTGTTTTTTAGATAAGTCAGGGCATGATGATTGGCACAAGCTTGGAAGGCTGAAGGGCCTGTTCTTGTGCCGTACTTCTCTTTGTTCTTTTTATTCTTTTTTGAATACTGCAGCGAGTAACTCACCTCCTGACTCCTCAAAGCCTGTCCACCATCTACAAGGCACAAGTCAGGAGTGTGATGGAATACTCCCCACTTACCTGGATGGGTGCAGCTCCAATAACACTCAAGAAGATTGACACCATCCAGGACAAAGCAACCCGCTTGCCTAGTACTGCATCCACAAGCATTCACTCCCTCCACCACCGACATTCAGTAGTAGCAGTGTGTACTATCTACAAGATGCACTGCAGAAATTCACCAAAGATCCTCAGACAGCACCTTCCAAACCCACGACCACTTCCATCTAGAAGGACAAGGGCATTAGACATATGGGAACACCACCAACTTCAAGCTCCCCTCCAAGCCACTCACCATCCTGACTTGGAAATATATTGCTGTTCCTTCGCTGCCGCTGGGTCAAAATCCTGGAATTCCTTCCCTAATGGCACTGAGGGTGAACCCACAGCAGGTGGACTGCAGTAGTTCAAGAAAGCAGCTAACCACCATCTTCTCAAGGGATGGGCAAGAAATGCTGGCCAGCCAGCATCCCACAAATGAATAGAAGATAAAGGTCAGTGACAGTCATGCTTATATTCATTTCTCTGGGCAATGCCTTGACCAAACTGAGTCAATCTGCTTTGTTTAAAATTTATACAAAGCTCATCAGGTAACTGTCAGTCATCAGTAACTGGTCCATTCTCAATGGCAATGCCTCTACAAATCAAAGTCAACTTGCCAACCTCCTCTTGTACAGAATAAATGTTGTTTCCCTTTTACTTTAGCATTTCTTGTCAATTGTCCTGGTGAATGCAAGCTAAAAGCAAGCTTTGACAACATTTTTCATCAAAACTCAAGTTCTGTATGACCAAATGAATATTGTTATTGATTGTTCACTTTAGATGAGTTATGTTACATGTATTTGTTAATAACTGAGTTTGAGTTGATAATTATTACTTAGACTTAATCAATAAAATGACAGTGCACCAATACAGTGCAGTGCTTGTTTTAATTAGTTACATTGGAAGGCATTAAGCTCGTAGTCAGTTTTGCCTGTGGCTGGGGTTGCTGACGTGGGGATGGGAAGGCTCACTGTCTGGTATTCCCAGCCTCTGCCAGTGTGCTGTTCAGGTTAGGGGATACTGAAGCTGCATTTTGCTGCCTGATATGTCTGCGCATTGCTGTTCCAATATCCTGCTTTGCTCCTTCACTTTTAAATATCCTGAACCAAGAGTGATATGTTGAACAGATGTAGGAAAATCTCCTGCAGTCTTCAACATTTTAAATAATGACTGGAGGCTTGTGTGTAGCCTGTGGTGGAATTAGCTCTGTCTCAAAGAGCAGCCTGAAGTTTCTCCAACACAAATATGTGTTGCAGGGCAATTTAAGATGAAGTTCTGTGGAATTTTTCCTTAAGGTTGACTGATGGCGTCTGTCATAATGATTCGTGACCTTTCTTGATCAGAGTCTTCTGGAAACCTTCATTAGCAGCTGTCAGTCTCTGCTACATATTTTTGTGGCCGACTCGCAGGGCCTGGCTTTAGATAAAGTGGCCATGGTAACATAAAGTCTGGCACAGCTTGCAGGAGTGGGGTGACTGATGGGGAGGTTAAATGCTATTCAGGGTCCCAATAAAGAATGAAGATGAAGAGTGCATTGCTACATGCCATTCATTTATAAAGGAGCCTTAGAAAATCAATATAGACGTTTAATATTGTTTGTAGTGTCTCACAGTTCCAGTAAGTCCTGAAAGTCTGCCGTCTGGTCTGTGTTGTCATAACTGAAGCTGCATTAATCTGAATGAGTAGATGTGATAAGGTTACAGGACATGAAGGGTTCTTGTTCGAACATGTAATGCTTCTGATATGACAAATTGGCAAAAGAATCCTGGTTTATTTGGAAAGACAAAATTCCTTTTCGGAATCGCCTTTTTGGCCAGATTTTTAAAGGACAGAGGATATAGTCTCAGAATAAAGGGGCATCAATTTAAGACTAAGATGGGAAGGAATTTATTCTCTCAGGAGTTTGGAATTCCTTGCCACAGAGAGCTGTGGGACAGAGTCCTTTTGTATGTTTAAGGCTGAGATAGATAGATAGATCAATAGGGGGAATCAAGGGTTACAAGGAAAGGGAAGGAAAGTGGACGTGGGGAACGTTGGATCAGGCATGATGCTATCGAAGAGTGGAACATGTTCGAGGGGCCAAACAGCCTACTCCTGTCCCTATTTCTTATGGTTCACTCATGCCCTTTAAGGAAGTAACCTGCCATCCTTACCTGGTCTGGCCTACGTATGACTCCAGACACACAGCAATGTGGTTGACTCTTAACTCCTCCCTGAAATGGCCTAGCAAGCCAATCAATTAGTCGTAACAATTGCATGCAAGTCTCAAAAATGAAATGAAACCAGACAGACTGCCTGGCATTGACCTAACTACAAAAAAAAAGGCTTGTCCACATTGCAAAGTCCTTTTTCACTAATGTCTCTTTACTAATGTCTAGTGCTGCCTCACAGACTAGTCAAGCAGCAGTGTAATATACTGATACTCACAGAATCATACCTTACACAAAATGTTCCAGACACCACCATCACCATCTCTGTATACGTCCTGACCCTCTGATAGGGCAAGCCCAGCAGAGGTGATAGCACAGTGGCAGACAGTTGGGAGGGAGTTGACCTAGAAGTCCTCAACCTTGACTCCAGACAATATGAAGTCTTGTGCCATCAGGTCAAACAATGGGCAAGGAAACCTCCTGCTGATCATCCTCCCTTGATTGAGACTCTCAGCTCCTCCTTGGACGAAGACAGAACGTACTCTGGGTCGGCGATTTCAATGTCCACCACCAAGAGTGGCCTGGCAGCAGTACTACTGATCGAGCTGCTTGGGTCCTAAAAGAACAGTGGCAGGAGGTGAGGGAACCAACAAGAGAGAAAAACATACTAACCTCATTCTTACTAATCTGCCTGCTGCAGATGCATCTGTCCCAGCACAATCTGCAACATCGTGGCCTGGCATATCCCCTTCTCCACTATTACCCAAGGCAATGTCCAGGGAATCACCCTGGTTCAATGGAGACTGCAGGAGGGCATGCCAGGAGCAGTACCAGACATACCTGGAAATGAGGTGTCAAACTAATGAAGGTGTGCACACAGGAGTACTTGCACACCAAACAGCATACCCAGCAAGTGATAGACGAGTGAAATGATCCCACAACCAAATGATCAGACCTAAACTCTGCAGTCCTGCCACATCCAGTCGTGAATGGTGGTGGACAATTAAACAACTCACTGGAGGAGGAGGCTCCACAAATATCCCCATCCTCAATGATGGAAGAGCCCAGCACATCAGTGCAAAGGATAAGGCTGAAGCATTCGCTGCAGTCTTTAGCCAAAATTGCTCCATCTCGGCCTCCTCCAGTGATCCACAGCATTACAGATACCAGTCTTCAGCCAATTCAATTCACTTCACATGACATCAAGAAACGGTTGGAGACATTGGATACTGGAAAGGCTATGAGCAGCAACAACAATTGGGAATAATACTGAAGACTTGTGTCCCAGACCTTTCTGCTCCCCTAGCCAAGCTCTTCCAGTCCAGCTACAACACTGGAATCTACCCGACAACGTGCAAAATTGCCCAGGTATGTCCTCCAGACAAATGGCTGAACAAATCCAACCAGGCCAATTACTACCCCATTAGTCTACTCTCAATCATCAGTAAAGTGATGGAAGCTGGCATTAACAGTGCTATCAAGCAGCACCTGCTCAGCAATAATCTGCTCAGTGACGCCCAGTTTGGGTTCTGCCAGGGCCACTCAGTTCCTCAAATATGAACAAAGAGCTGAATTCCAGAGGTAAGGCAGGAGTGACAGCTGTTCACATTATTCAGAGCCTGATTCCATCCTTCCAAGTTGTTTTTTTAACCTACTCCACACCCTGGTCCTGTCATGACATGTATTGTTTTCAGCACAGCCTACCCATTCTCCTCTACTCTTAGCTCTCTTATCACTTATACAGCTTCTCTTCTGTCCTGACTTACTATCAATAATCCCTTTGTCTGCCTAATCCTTTCACACCTCTCATTCCCTGGGCTCTGTTTCCACCTATCTGCTCATCTCTTTCCAGACCAGCCCACAGCCCTGTCTTCAGCATAAATACTATTTTCTCCTACCCACTATTAGTTCTGATGAAGAGTCATTGGACTTGAAATGTGAACTCTGGTTTCGTCCCACAGATGCTGCCATACTTGCAGAGTTTTTCTATAAAAGTTAGTTCAGCAAAAATATTTAAACATCTCCATTTTTGAATAGTGTGGAAATTTGTTGATTTGTAGTGAATCAGTGAAATTCTTTGTCATAGAAAGCTATAAAGCAATTTAAGTATATACAAGGCTGACATAGACACATTTTTAATCAGTAAGAAAATCAAGAGTTGTGGGGAAAAGCAAGAAAGTGGAGTTGAGGATTATCAGATCCCATTGAATGGTGGAGCAGACTCAATGTGCTGAATGGCGTACTTCTGCTCCTGTGTCTAAGAAGATCAAGGAATATTTTTTATGTTATGAATTGCTGTGATCTAGAATGCATTGAGGATCATGGAAGCAGATACAATTGTAACCTTAAAAATAGAAAACGCAGTGTTTAGAGGAAGAGCAGAAAGTCAGTCTCATTGGATAATTGTTTCAAAGAAACAGTGCAGGCATTAGGGATGGGCCTACCTGCTTTTATCTTGTACTTTAAGCCAATACTGCTCCCCACACATTGAGATACCAGTTTGGAATATCTTAGCAGTGGGTTCTGAATGCCAACTGTGCCTGAGGCTGCTTGCTTCCTATCTCTCTAAGTTAGGCTCATCATCTCCTTCTGGACTGTAACACTTCTTTATTTACATCTGTATGTAGTAGGAGGTGATCGCACTGAAGAGGATGCAGAGGAGATTCACCAGGATGTTGCCTGAGATGACAAGTCTCAGTCATGAGGAGACACTGGACAGGCTGGGTTTGTTTTCCTTAGAGCAGAGGAGGCTGAGGGTGTCTCATTGAAATATACAAAATTGTGAAAGGTACAGACAGGGTGAATCATGAGAAAAATTATCCCATGGCAAACATGTCTAAGACTAGAGGGCATAAGTTTTTAAGTTGGGAGTAAGTGGTTTAAAGGAGGTCTGAGAAAACATGTTTCCCCAGAGGCTGTTAGAAATATGGAACGTGCTGCTTGAGAGGGTGATGAAGGCAGGTATTCTTGCAACATTTAAGAAGCATCTGGATAAGTACTTAAAATGCTGGGCATAGTACACTATGGACCAAGTGCAGGTAAATGGAATTAGTGTAGTTTGGTGATTGTTGGTAGGCATAGATATGGTGGCTGCGGGGCCTGTTTCTATGCAGTATGATTCTGACTTCAGTTAATTCTCAAATATTCTCTCTAGTATAGCGTCTAAGACCCCTCTATTTCCATGATCATTCTAAACTGGTGTCATCTCTCTTACTGATGTCAGAATCCTGACCATCACAAACATAAATTTCACTAAACTACATCTCCCCCCCAAGTTTCCTTCTAGTTGGTCTACGTTATTTGAGTAATTTAGTTCTCGTTACTTTGGGGTAATATATTAATAATTATCACTATTGCGATCATATGAATTAGGAGTAGATGTTTGGCTACTTGAGCCTGATCCACCATCCACTAAGATCGTGTTCATGTTTTGAGTTCTATGTTCCCATTTACCACCAATAACCTTTCATTTCCTTGCCCAGCAGGAATGTATCTAACACCACTTTAGGTATTATACTGAGTCAGAGGATTCCTAAATTGCACAATCCACTGAGAGATAATAAAATCTCCTTATCTGTGCTCTAAAAGGGTGACCCTAATTCTTAAACCATGCAGCCCTAGTTCTGGACTCACTGACAAAAGGAAACATCATTTCTACATACACTGTGTCAAGACCGTTCAGCATCTTATGCAGAGTCGTAGAGTTATACAACATAGAAACAGACCCCTTGGTCCAACTTGTCTGTGCCGAACAGACATCGCAATCTGACACAGTGCCATTTGCCAGCATTTGGCCCATATCCCTCTAAACCCTTCCTATCCATGTATCCATCCACATGCCTTTTGAATGTTGTAATTATATCAGCCTCCACCATTTCCTCTGGCAGCTTGTTCCATATAAGCATCATGCTCTGTGTGAAAAAGTTACCCCTCTGGACCTTTATAGTCTGTCCCCTCTAAAGCTATGCCCTCTAGTTTTGGGCTCCCCCACCCTAGGAAAAAAGACCTTGGCTATTCACTCTGTCCATGAAACCTCTATAAGGTCACCCCTTGGTCTCCAATGCTGCAGGGAAGAAAGCCTCAGCCTCTCCTTATAACTCAAACCCTCCAGTCCCGGCAACATCCTCACTTTAATCAAGTCACCCCTCACTCTTCTAGATTCTAGTGGAAACAAGCCCAGCTTGTCCAACCTGTCCTCGTAAGACAATCCATTCATTCTTTCCGGTTTCAAACTAATAAACTTCCTCTGAATCACCTCCAATGCACTTACAACCTTCCTTAAATAAGGAGACCAAAACTGAACACATTATTTGTGATGTGGCCTCATCAATACGCTATACACCAATGCCGAATAAGTGAAGCATAATGTCCTTTTATGTTCAATTCCTTTCACACGACAGGATAGCATACCACTTGCCTACATGATTACGTATGTACCTGCATGCAAACTTTTATGAATCACACACTAGAGCACATTGATACCTTGGCATTTGTGGTCTTTTTTTCTGTTTAAACAAAGTCTGCTTTTTAAAAATATTCTTATTGCCAAGGTGATGTGTTTCACATTTTCTCAATTTATAGTCCATGCGCTAGATTTTTGACACTTAATCTGTCCATACCATACTTACGTCCTTTGCTTTCCCACCTGTCTTTGTGTCATCTGCAAATTTAGCTACCACACCTTCACTGACCTCCTCTAAGTCATTGATAAAAATTGTAAAGAGTTGAGGCCCCCAGCACAAAAACCTGCAAGACCCTACTCACCACATCCTACCAAGCAATGAAGGGATCAGTTTATGCATACCCTGTTTTCTTCCAGCCAGACAGTCTTCTATCCATGTTTAATAAGTTACACCTTACATCATGAGCTCCTACTTTGTGCAATAATCTTTGTGGCTCCTTATTTAATGCCTTCTGTAAATCCAAATACAGTATACCTACCATTTGATTCACAATGCAAATTACTCATAGTAGGAGCAGATTATTGTAGATGCTGGAATCTGTACTGAAAAGAAAAAATGTTGGAAATCACAGCGGGTCAAGCAGCAACCCTGGAAAGAAAGCAAGTTCTCTAGCAGTCTACCCCCACTATAGCATAAATACTGCTCCCTCCACATTTCACATCAGCTCTGAAGAAGAGTCATCTAGACTCGAAATGTTAGCTTGCTCTCTCTCTACAGATGCTGCCTGACCCACTGTAATGTCCAGCATTTTTTGTTTTCAATGTATATTACTCCTTCCTTCAAAGAATTTCAATAAATTGGTTAAAAATGATTTCCCTTTCTCTACGCCATGTTGACTCTTTCCAATCACCTTGAGTTTTTCTAAGAGTCCAGCTATACCTCCTTAATGATGAATTCTAACACCTTCCTCATGACAAACATTAAGCTAGCTGGTAGCTGTCTTGATGTGCCCATTTTCTGCCTCCCTCTCTTGAATATAGGAGTTATACTGCTCCTTTGCAGAATTCAGAGATTTTTGGGAAAATTGACACCAATGCATTTACAAGCTCATAAAGATCACTCTTCAGACCCTGGAATAAAGGTCATCTGGGCCTAAAATCTTGTTAGCCCACAGTTCTATTAGTTTACTCAATACTGTTTGCATAGTGACTTGTACTGTCACCAAGTCCCTCTGTGCCTTTCGCTTCTTGATCTACAGCTATAACTAGACCTTTTTTGTATTCTCTGTAATCAAGACAGATGTAAAATATTTCCCAGATATCTCCCCATTCTCACTCCCTAGCAGACCAACACTCATTTTACATGATCTTTTCCCTTCAAATACCTGTATTTACATCCCAGCTAGTTTCACCCATATTCTAATTTCTTCCTCCTGATTAACCTTTTCATCATTCTTTGGTCAGAATATAGATAAGTATAAAGTGAAAATCATCTGCCACTAATATTTGTGCAATCATATGTTTTTTCCTTAAATTTGATACTTGCTCAAATGTCTTTAGTTAACCATGGATTCTGGCCCTTCACTTTGAATTTTCTTTATAGTAGGAAAATGCTTATTCTGAATTAAGAACTTGTCACCTGGTTGATAACTGCCTATTGAAAATCTTGTTCACAAATTGAGGTCCATTATCTGATATGAATCTTTCTGTGAAGCTGTGAATTGCAAAAATCAATTCCTCTAATCACTGGGGCTGTCGTATTTAAATAAAACTTTATCATTTCAATCTTTCTTAAATAACAGTTGACTGGGTCTAAATACATCTTCCCTTTAAAATTTAGCAAATCTGTTGCTAGCCTTCTTCATGACCTTTCCAGAAATCTTGATGAAATCATTGGCTCTGTAGGCATTTGGCTGAGTCTGCGACACATTTGGCATGCTATAGTGTAATCCTGTATTTCTTTTCAATGCCTAGCCACCATGCTGATTATTGCACGCTTGCTCACCAGTTTGTGATACCTCAATGTCGTTTGTGGAGTTTCTGTAGGATTTCTCCTTGCATTGACTTTGATATAAATATTCCAAGTCTGTACACCAATAGAACTTCCATTAATGTGACCTGTTGGTTTTGCTCATGGTACTTGTTCGATGCTTGATCTACTGTGCAATATTTCACATTTGCTGAAGGAGTTATCAGCCATGATCAAATGGCGGAGCTGCACTCGATGGGCCGAATGGCCTAATTTCTGCTCTTATGTATTATAATCTGGCCTTTTGTACACTTCTTATCATATTTTTTGAGCTGCATGAATTTATCTGCGTTTGTCTTCAGTTGCAGTAAAACATTGGATATATCTATAGAATAAGCTTCTTTTACAGGAATAAGATCCTCGTTCTCTGATCAATCCTATGCTGCTGTTGAGAGTATATTTGCTGTTACTTGCAACTTGTAAATTTACTCCGTAGTTATATTTCATCACCTTAAGCCTGAATCTTTGTATGTGTAAAGGCATGTTTGAGATTTCTTTCAATCTCCAAAGTCTCCAAACCCAGGTATCTGCTAACATTTCCTTATCCATAGCTGTGTAATCTGTCCAGGCTCCATGAAAGCTCTGAAAGTAAAATAGATAGGACCTTCCAAACCCACAATTACTTTTCTCTAGAAGGACAGGTACAGCCGATATATGGGAGCATGACCATCCGCATGTTCGCCTCCAAGCAGGTGGACAGCAGCGGTTCAAGAAGGCAGTTCACCACCACCTTCTCAAGGCAGCTAGGGATGGGCTATAAATGGTGGCCCGACCAGTGACGTCCATGTCCCACAAGTGAATTAAAAAAAAACTTGTTTTCATATTCCATAAGTTTGCACTTGAGAAAGGACTGTTCCTAGTCCTGTGGTACAAATACTGTAGCAAATAATTTTGGCTTGTAATCTGTGAGAATATCATTAGGACATAACTTCTCTTTAAGCCTTTCAAAGTGGTAGCATGTTTCTGACCCATATCATTGCTTTTCTAGCCAAAACAGTGGGCTTGAAGGGTTGATTGGCCTACTCCAGGTGTTATTTTCTGTATTTTCAAAAGATCTCCTACGGTTTGAGTAAGGTTGTCGATATTGGGAATAAACTTTCTTACTGATTCATCTGTTCAAGAAGCACTGTACATCATTTATGCACTTTAGTGGCAGCAATTAACTGATGGATCCTGTCTTTCTTGGATCCACCTCAATGCCTTGTTCTTGGACTATATGTGCTCAGAATGTAATCACAGTTCTGGATAATTGGAGTTCCTCAGTTCGTGTAAGGCCGCATTCTGTAGTAATCTGACCATATCCTGGATGCTCTGGTCATGTTCCTTCTTTGTTTCGCTATTCCCCCGATGCCAACTGTATAGAAGAAAATCTTTGTTATGCAAATCTGAAACGGCAGACAGTTGAAGCAATACTTCCCGAATGGTATAATAAATTCAGTCAACAATCTTGACTCCTGGGTTAAAGGTACCTGCTAAAATACACAGTTGACATCCAATTTTGTGAAAAACTTGCTGGTTGCCAATTTTGCCAATCAACTGTTGACAGACTAAATAGGATGCAATTCACTCTCAACTCTTTTGTTTAACTGAATGAGATCCACACACAGTCTTAGTTCATCATTTGTCTTGGGAACAGTCACCAGTTCTGGGCACTATTAAGTAGAGTCAACACAGTGTGGAGGAACACAGCATGTCAGGCAGCATCAGAGGAGCAGGAGAGTCAACATTTCGGGCCTGGACCTTTCAGTATTAAGTCAGATTTGACACTGGCAGTATGACCCCACTTTCAATTATGCTGTTGAACTGAGATGTAACTTTTCCCATCAAAGGATGAGGAACTTTCATGGGACCCTATAAGCATAAGTGAAATAACTCATTAGAGGCTAGTGTCCTGTCACCAAGTCACCTTTTATTTACACGTGGAGAGTCCTTGACACTGATCCAGCTCCCTCAGAGCCAGCTCTCAGAGTGGGCAGAACCTCTGACAGTCCTGTTCATATCTGTCAGCCAGGGCTCCCTGATTGGGGCTGTTAACCTGGTTCAATCAGGGAACTCATATTCTATGTGGTCCACCTGGCTGACCTCGTTACAATCTCTATAAGAAGGGTTCGGCATCTTTTTGCAGACTAATGTGACACTTGTAGTTCAATGTGGCTGCTTCTTTAAACAGTTGTGGAAATTCTTTTGGAAATTTTCTCCCATCTTCAATCTGAAGTACAGAATCCGCTGTATCTCAGAGACTTAGATGGATACTTGCATTCCTGTTCAACAGTGGGGTATTTTTATTACTTGGAATGCTTCAGTAACATATTGCACATTGTGACTAAACTTCATGGTGAACTGCCCATGCCCCTGGAGATAAAAAAACATTGAAAATAGAAATAGGAGTAATTCATTTGGCTCATCAAGCCTACTCCATCATTCAACATGATCATGGCTGATCCTCGATCTCAAAACCATACTCTTGCACATTCTTCATATTCCTTAGCATCTTTAGCCTCTAAAAATCTATTTCTTTTATGAATATATTCAGTCACTTTGCCTCCACAGTCTTCTATGGTATAGAATTCCTTAGATTCACAATCTTCTGGGTGAAGAAATATCTCCATGTCTCAGTCTGAAATGGCCGACTGTGTATCCTGAGACCGTGATCCCTGGTTCAGGACCATGGAAAACATCTTGTCATGAGGTCCTTACATTGCAAACTCCTCTCTGTGATACTGACTGCTTGCCTCAGGGTCAGCCACTCGCCCACTCCTCACTGTGTTTCCTGGAGCTTGGAATTTTATATCAGCTTATCTGATATAGTCTTTAACCACGGCATATTGACTGCCAGTATCGAAGCATCTGTTCCTGTATTGAGTTTATGTTCTGTTTCAAACCCTTAAGCCTTCACGTTGATGACCCAGAATTTGTTTTAAATCTTTACCTCACCCAGGCATGCTGTTTCAGCTTTTGTTCTCTATCTTTAATGTCTTGAAAATTTATCTTATTACACGATTTCCACTTCTCTCGAAATGTTCCTTTTGCAGTCCTTTTTTATGTTTATGGGGTGATGAAAGTGCCATTAATTTACAATATTTTCTAAGGTGAACCAGCTGGCTACACTCAGCACTGGGGAGGTAATGGCCAAGTGGTATTAGCTGTTAATCCAGAGACCCAGGTAATGTCCTGGGGATAGGGGTTCTAATCCTGCCACAGCAGATGGTGGAATTTGAAATCAATAAATATCTGGAATTAAGAGTCTAATGACCACGAATCTGTTGTTGATTTTTGGAAAACTCCATCTGGTTCACTAATGTCCTTTAGGGAAGGAAACTGCCATCCTTACCTGGTCTAGCCTACATGTGACTCCAGATCCACAGCAATGTAGTTGACTCCTCACTACCCTCTGGGTAATAAATGCTCACCTAGCCAGTAACGCCCTCATCCCGTGAATGAATAAAACAAAACTTGGCTCTCCCTGGATTCTTATGGTTCTCTTTGGAGCCACATCTTGCACAACCTATTGTTGTTAATGATACTGATATTCCACCCTTTTGGTGTCTTGGCAGACTTTTGAGAAGGTGATGACACTATCTTGGGACCTACCTGTATGACTGTGAGAGAAGAATCCCTGATATTTTCTTGCAGTACTGACTGATTTAAGGTCCATATTTCTGCCTGCATTGTGAATTAGCTTGCCTGTTCCAATGTTACATCTGTGTTGTAGAAAGTCGGACAATTTCTTATCACTCACACTGACTACTATAAAATCTCTAATTGATTGATTATTCAATACTCTGTACCAACGACATCCTTTCAGATGATGTAAATCCATTAAAAAGGGCTTGTATTGATTCTTCAAAACACTGAAATTGTGATAAATTCTTGTTCATTCTATCGCTGAGTTTCTTTTGGACATAAAGCATACATCAAATGTTTGAATCAATACATCATGTTTCATAGTACTTTCTTCAGTGCTTTGCCTGTCCACCTTCGGTCCTAAAACATATAAAAATATGACATGATAACCTTACTCATTCACATACTCATTGCAAAGACTATGCAGCCTGATAACATTCCGGCAATAGTACTGAAGATTTGTGCTCCAGAGCTTGCTGCTCCCCTAGCCAAACTCTTCCAGTACAGGTACAACACTGGTATTTACCCAACAATATAGAAAATTGCCCGGGTAAGTTCTGTACATAAAAAAAAGGGCAAATCCTACCCGGCCAATTACCGAGTCTACTCTCGATCATCAGTAAAGTAATGGAAGGTGGCATCAAGCAGCACCTGCTCAGCAATAACCTGCTCAGTGATGCCCAGTTTGGGTTCCGCCAGGGCCACTCAGCTCCTGATCTCATTACAGCCTTGGTTCTAACATGGAGCTGGATTGAAGAGGTGAAGCAAGAGTGGCAGCCCTTGACATCAAGGCTGCATTCGACTAGGTATGGCATCAAGGAGCCCTAGAAAATCTGGAATCAACGGGTATCAGAGGCAAAGTCTCCACTAGTTGGAGTCATGCCTGGCATTTAGGAAGATGACTGTGATTGCTGGAGGTCAATCCTCATGGCTTGAGGACTTCTCTGCAGGAGTTCCCCAGGGTAGTGTCCTAGGCCCATCCATTTTCAGCTGTTTCATCAATGACCTTCCCACTACCATAAGATCAGAAATGGGGATGTTCACCGATGACTGCACCATTCACAACTCCTCAGATACTGAAGCAGTCCATGTTCACATGCAACAAGATCTGGACAATATCCAGGCTTGGGCTGACAAGTGGCAAGTGACATTCGTGCCACACAAATGCCAGGCTATGACCATCAGCAATAAGAAACAATCTAACCACCACCCCTTGACATTCAATGGTGTTACCATCACTGAATCCCCCACTATCAACATCCTGGGGGTTACCATTGACCAGAAACTCAACAGACCTGTCACATAAATACAGTCGCTAGAAAAGTAGGTCAGAGGATAGCGATACTGCAGTGAGTAACTCACCTCCCGATCCCTCAAAGCCTGTCCGCCATCTACAAGGCACAAGTCAGGAGTGCAATGGAATACTCCCCACTTGCCTGGATGGGTGCAGCTTGAACAACACTCAAGAAGCTTGACACCATCTAGGACTAAGCAGCCCACTTGATTGGCACCACATCCACAAATATCCACTCCCTCCACCACCAATGCTCAGTTTGTGTACTATCTACAAGATGTATTGCAGAAATTTACCAAAGATCCTTAGACACCACTGTCCAACCCACAACCACTTCCATCTCGAAGGACAAGAGCAATAGATACATGGGAACACCATCACCTGCAAGTTCCCCTCCAAGCCACTCACCATCCTGACTTGGAAATATGTCACCATTCCTTCACTGTTGCTGGGTCAAAATCCTGGAATTCTTTCCTGAAGGCCATTGTTGGTCTACCCACAGCATATTGACTGCAGTAGTTCAAGAAGGCAGCTCATCACCACCTTCTCAATGGCAACTGGGGATAGGCAAGAAATGCTATTCCAGCCAGTGATACCCACATCCAATGGATGAATAAAAAAATGTAATCCCGAAAATGTTCTATCAGCCTGAAACTACATCTTCCAGAGGTTCCACTTATGGTCTTTACACATTATCAATGTCTCTATTGGAGCTAACATCCCTACATACCCTTGTGCTGACTGACCTGGGTGAATAATTTCTTCCTTAATGCCTAGGCATTTCAATTCTGCTCTTTTCTTCTTCAAAGTTTGTGGCTGGCTTCAAAGTTTTCTGAGTTCCATCATCTTGCCATTTGGCATCTTTCCACTCTGTAGCCCCAGAATCAACATCCACCAAGGCTTTTTTAACCCTACCTTTTGGAGTCTTCTTCCTTTCCTGTACTTGTTCCTCTCAATGTCTTCTGATGTTCTGGCCTGCCTTTCGGAGTCTTCCTGCATTTCACTCAGCTGCAACTTCAATGTCTTCTGAGGTCCTGTGCTGCCTTAGGAGTCTTTTCTTTTCAGTTGTGTCATTTTGATACTGTTTTAACTTCAAGATCCTGGCTTTGGAGGTTGTTCTCTGTAGCAGCCACCATGCTTTCTCTTTTGCTTTGAGACCAATAATGCTCCCTACACATTAAGACACTTGAGGCTGCTTGATCCTTATTTCCAAGTAAAACTCTTGAACTCCTTATATATCATAGTGGATTCTCAAATACTCTGTAGTGTATTGTTTAAGACCACTCTCTTTACTTGTTTCTTCGAGATTAATCTCCTCTGTCATGCTGAAGTCAGAGTCATGTGATCAATTACATAATCAAAATTTATGTAAATCTCATTGTACTCAGTATAATTCTCTGAAATGCAGTAAATTAGATATTGTGAATGGCTTTTCCTCTTATAACCTTACCTATTGACATAGTGAAATATTGTTATTGGCTATGCAAAAACAAATATTTTCCAGATGAATCTTCGTATAGGAAGATTGCTCTTTTGATTGTAATGATGCCAGTTTCTGATCAGGCCCAGTTCTGAGGCCATGAGGTTGCTTATTCATTGCATAACATAAGCTGGACACTCTAACTTGTGTCTTTGATATCCTTTGCACTCATAATTTGTGAAAAATATTTCTGCCATTTTCTTTAGCATTTCTAGACTGTTCAAAGGACTGGATGACACTAGAGTCTTAGGAATGTCTTGAAATTTATTTTATTTTGACTACTTCAGAATCGACATTGACATGCATTCCATGACATTAGACCTGAACTGAGAAAGTCAATGGATGGATAAAAGACAACAAGACATCAATATCTTTCAAAGGGAAATTCATCAGGATGAAGTCACTGCAGAAAAATCATGATGGAGGCTTTTTCTTTTCTGGCAAAATATTCCTTTGGCTTAAATTAAAGGTTTATTCATTGCCTAGATGAGATCATTACTGAACACTGTAAGGAAAGATCCAAGAAAAAAATCTCTACATGGCAATGAGGTTCAGGGTTTTTTTTTGAAAAGATCAGCTTTCAGCCATTAACCTCTTTTGCATGATATGGCCCTATTGGCTCGTGGAATTCTGAATTGCAGAAATAAAGAACGATCCCATTTTTTAAATTTTTCACCTTGGGATTGAGCACTATACTGAAACAGTGTATTCAGTATAGCAACACTATTAGAGATTTGGGTGCATTTACACAAAAGTAGCCACAAAAGTAGTGTAACTGTTGCTATTACAATTTGGAACAAAACTCGAGGTACAATGTGTCCCACCATATTACGCTGAAAATTTTAACTGGTGTCTTTTCTATACAATAAAATCAAACATTCAAGTGAATTCAGGTTTAAGAGTTTAGCTGCTCTATGGATAAGTGCTGACAAAGTGAGCTCTGGTGTTAGTGACCTCATCTCGAGATGTTGACTGTTTTAGTTTTGCCTCATTGGATTGGTAAAGAGCCCAAATCAATAACATCCTTTTAGCAGTCTGAAGGACTTCATACAGTCTTATTGATCTTTGTGCATAAATTACGAGTATAGAGGGATTAGTTAGACTTGTACTTAGTTCATTTTCTTTTCATAGTGCCCTCTTAACAAATTCTGGAAAATAATGTACTTTGTCCCATATGTTTGTACATGTACAGTCCTAAAGTACTGCTTTGTCTAATTTTTGGATGTCAGATGATACTGTTCATATGAACACTGGACACAAAATAACACTGTGGCGCCTGTTCCAGATGCTTGAAATCAGCCAAAAAGTTAAAGGATAGGGTAATGTCCCTGCATCAGTAATTACTGGATCAGATATGTCTAACTCCCATAGACCTCTAACCTCAAATAATTTTAACAAGGAAAGGCAGTCGGTAATAACTGTCTGTAGTGTTTGCAACACTGAAGCACTTAGGGTTTAAGTCAGCAGTGGAGAGGTCTTCAATAAGTAATGGAGGTTATTCACAATCACTTTTAATTACTCTGATTTTGAAATGGTTTTGAAGTTTTGATAATGTTGTAGGACACCAATGTTAAAGGTCTCATTGTTTCTCAGGCTACTGTCAGACATGTGTTCTTCTGCATTGTACGTTTTCAGACATGAATAATGCTAATACAAGCTGAGGCTAATATTGGTCGCCCCTGACAGCGCACCAGTTTTCTGATTTTCCTGCTGAAACTGTGATAATATCAATCCTCTTTACCAGGAATGTGTAAATGATAGTTGACCAATTTTACAGAGCTACTCTTTTTCTCTTTAAGGAAATGTTTCTCAGAGTCTTACTGAAATGCTACTTAAGTAAAGAGAACACATTGTTATTTGGAATTGCAGGACTGATTAATGCTGAAAAAGACATACTTTGTTGAAGCTTTTCATCTGACAGTAATCAGGGCAACTTTTAAGACAACCAATTTAAGGGGAAATCCAAGATTTATACTGCATTTGAGGAGAGTGCTGATTGATGACAATTGGACTCTGGTAAAAGCTTTGCCATGGAGAATACACCAGTGAATGATAATTGACAGACAACTGCCAGACTGTGTAAATTTTAAACTAGCTGCTTTGGCACTGACTGGTCAAGGCATTACCCTGAGAAATGAACCAGCAAATAGCTGTCAGCTATTTTTGTTGAGTTCAAACAGGCACCATGCTTGTACATGTTCTTTCTGTCTGCAAAGAGCCCTGTGTATTAATATGTGTAGCTTCTTGTATATGCAAGTCTGCTACAATATGTGCTTGAGTAACATCCTTAAATTGCTTTTCAGCATACTTCTTCACACACTGAGGAGTATCCAGCAAATATAAGCCAATAGTATAGATGTTGTTTTTTTCTCTTAAATTGGCATTCTTATGAATCGCACTGATGAGTGAGGGATGAAATGCTTCAACAGCACATTTTTTCCCAGCAGTGAACTCAATTATCTTGACCACAGTTCACTCAACTCCTATTTTAATTTGTTTTTTCTGTCTGGCTCACCACATTAGTTTATTAGTTTATTTTCTCATAGAAGACAGAGAGTAGCAGTGGAAGGGTGCTTTTTGGAATGGAGATCAGTAATTAGTGATGTTCTGCAGGAGTCACTGCTGGGACCCTTGCTGTTTGTTATATATAAATGATCTGGAGGAAAATGTAGGTGGTCTCATGGGTAAGTTTGTGGATGACACCAAAATTAGAGGAGTTGCATATAGTGAGGAGGTTTGTAAAAGGATACAGCGGGATATTGATAGATTGGAGATTTGGGCAGAGAAGTGGCAGATGGAGTTTCATCCAGACAAATGTGAGGTGATGCATTTTGGAAAATCAAATTCAGATGTGAATTATAAAATAAATGCCAAAACTCTCAGGAGCATTGACATACAGAGGGATTTGGGTATACAGGTCCACAGATCCCTGAAAATGACGATAGACCTGGATAAGGTGGTCAAGAAGGCATATAGCATGCTTGCCTTCATTGGCCAGGGCATTGAATATTAAAGTTGGCAAGTTATGTCACAGCTGTATGTTATAACTGTGACAAGGGGCGGTATGATGGCTAGGGCAGCATGGTGGCTGAGTGGTTAGCACGGCTGCCTCACAGCGCCAGAGACCCTGATTCAATTCCACTCTTGGGCACTGTCTTTGTGAAGTTTGCACATTCTCCCCATGTCTGCGTGGTTTCCTTCAGATGCTCCGGTTTCATCCCACAGTCCAAAGATGTGCAGGTTCAACGGATGGCCATGCTAAACTGCCCATAGTGTCCAGGGATGTGCAGGATAGGTGGATTAGCCATGGGAAATGCAGCGTTACAGGGATAGGGTAGAGGGTGGATCTGGGTGGGATGCTGTTTGTGGGCTCAAAGGGCTGAATGGCCTGCTTCCACACTGTCGGGATTCTTTGATTCCATGTATAAAACTTGGCCCCATTTGGAATAATGCATGCAGTTCTGAACAACATGGATGCTTTGGAGGAGCTGCAGAGAAGGTTTACTGGTTGTTGCTTGGTCTGGAAAGTTTTAGATATGAGGAGAGGTTAGAATGATGGAAAGATGGAGGCTGAGTGGTGACCTGATAGAGGTGTACCAATGAGAGGCATAGGGTGGGAAACTCAGAAGACTTTTTTTCAGGGTGGAAAAGTCAACTACAAGAGGCCACATGTTCCAGGTGAGGAAAGTTTAGGGGAAAAGTACAGGGAAAATTTTTCACACAGAGGGTGGTGGGTGCTTGGAACATGCTGTCAATGGAGGTGGTGGAAGCAGGTTCATTAGCAATGTTTAAGGCATATCTTGATAGATACTTGAACAGATGGCAAACAGAGGGATAGAAACCACATATGGCGAATAAGTAGCGGGTCTAAATAAGGATTAGGAATCGGCACAGGCACAGTTGACCACAGGGCCTATTCTTGTGCTGTATTGTATTGTATTGTATTCTCACACAGTTCAAGTTTTTAATAAAGCAATGCAACGTTTTTCAGTGAATTGTGAATATGTTCTTCCAAAATATTATGCTTTGTGTTTAGGCAATGCCTTTGATATCCAAAAAACTACAGTGAGTTGCAATAAAATATAAACTGTTATTTGAGCAATGGAGCTGATATAAGGAGGGATAGCTCAAATATTAGTCTAAGAGCTTGTTTTTTTTTAATAAGGATATTAATGGGAGTGAAGTAGGGAAGGGAATGCAGAGAGAATTCCATGGTTTAGGGTATAGATGGTTAAATGGTGGGGGAGGCATGCAGGAAGTGTCTTTAATCGGAGGAAGCTGGAGGAAGCTAGAAAGATAGGCAGTTGTTGACCATGAACTGTGTCGAACAAAAAGGATACTACGTAAGAGAAGCTTGGTGTGGGTTAGGATCAGGACACCAGATTTTAGATTGATCATGTTTATGGAGGATGGTCAAGGAGAGCAATAAAATAGTTGATTCTGGAGATGACAGGGGCATGGTTGAGTGTTTTGACAATTGTTGGCCTGAGTTAGTGTGGAGGTCAGTGTAGAGTAAAGGCCTAATTACACCTTTACTCCAAGAATAGTTACTGACCATCTACAAAAGGTGATATGTCATATTGATGTGGATCTGGACCCTAAGCCTGGAAAGATTCAGCAGCATGTCTACTTCCACCATGCCTTGTAAACAGTCATGTTTAATCATGTTGGTTAATATTCACTCATGGGTATAACTTGCTCCGTTTCTACATCAGGAGACATAAAGGAGGGTTGTGGAAATAAGCAGGCTCTTTGCTGGAGTGGGTATGGACTCTGATTTTCAGCTAGTCTTGTTCAGTCTAAGGGATAGAACTGGATATTCAGCAGCCTATTAAGGTGGGAAACATGGTGGCTGGGCACACATGATTGTGGGACAGGGCAGGCATCAGTTTCCCAATGGTGGCACAAGCCTCCGTCAACTGTGTTGAAAGGTCAGAAATAAGGTCAATACCATGAGGAGCTGTACACCAGCCTGCGGTGAGTTCATATCTGTGATACATTTGCAAATGATTATTTCAAAGCCATGTTAATGACATCCTACCTTCAAGATAAAGTCATTGGCACGTGAGAACATTGTGGCACCTGGTCCATGATCATTTAAAGATAGGACGTAGTTGTGTGTAAGGTCAGTGGTTTTTGTTGTTTAGCCCCAGTGTACGGGAGAGTGGAACAGGAGAATGGCAGCTTGGATAGAGGCTCTGAGCCACAAGGCTCAGACAGTGACGAGGAGGGGAGTGTGGTTGTGGCTGGCGTGGAGTAGCAGTGAGGCATGAAAGAGAGGACAAAGGGTGCAGTTGTGGGAATGGAGGAGTGAAGTGGAAGGTGATGGGCACAATCAGGCCAGATAAGAAACTGAGGGGCCTAAAGGGTGATGCAGCGCTTCCCAGATGTGTTTCCAATTCCGGGAATTGGCTGGCAGAGTCCATACAGGGCTTTCGGGTCAACTACGTCATAACATTTATCCCTGCTGAGAGTCATCTTGCACAAACCTCTTCAAAATACATAGAAGGGAGAGTCAGCTAAACCAGCAAAGTTCAGTCATGACACACACAATGGTGAGAACTGCTTTGGATACTGACATTAACATTCAATGAAGAGTGAAGAAAGGAAACACAGCACTTTTTCTTGCACAGTAATGTCCCTAACTCCCTGAAACCATCGATGCATGCCAATAATAAGGTGTGCAAATATATGTAGCTCTGTGACTAAACTGGTCTCAATGAATAGCATGGACAAAATGAAACCACCATAATGTGATTTACATGTATATGAAATTTAACTTTAAAAACCATCCAGGCCAGTTTTGATCTCTCAGAAAGTTTACACAAATGAAGTTAGCTAGGTCATTACGCAGAGCCTTCCCTTTTGACAGGAGGGTCTTGGAGAATCTGTCTGTATATGCTGCATTGTCCACTCATGATTGGTTTCACCAATGAAAAACATCTCTGGTGCTGAATCAAACATGTCTCCCATGCACACCACCACAACTTAGAATTTTAATTGTAATTATACACGAAATAAGAAAGCAAGCACGATAGAGGCTAAATGGTACACAGTTCCTCCTATGACATCTGGAATGGTGTAACATTATCAAAATCCTGGTTAGTTGTTATTTTTGCCAACTTTAAGCTCTCAAGTCAAAGATCAACATTGCAAATTTGGGAAAAGTCTTCAGATTAGTCATAAAAACAATTCATCTTAGAGATAAAGAAGATAGATTAGATCCCATGCTTTTGAAAGGTGGCCTAATATGGTAAACAAGTGTAAATGTTTTAACCTTTTCTATTGCTTTTATGCACGCAGTCTACATATCTGTTGAGTTCACAGTTTTGAAGCCAATTGTTTACTCAGGGACTTTCGTGGGCTCTTGGTTGCAATCAACTTGCATAATCACTTGGATTGTTGACATACTTATTCTGAAGAGATTGTTTGTTTAATTGCATTGTTTTATGTACCATTCAACATATTTCAACTCTTATAAGACTTGCTGATTACTTTGGAAGCACTGGGGTTGAGTTTTCTCAGGAACAGAGGTGGACTTTTACCCTTCCCACTACAGATTCTACCATCCCTCCACTCCTTACTCAGGTCTACCTCTAGTGCATTTGGGGCCTGCACTCCTGGATGATCCTGCCTGCTGGTAATCTCAAGATGAAAGTTAGGTTGAGATAGTGAATTTAGTCTCATCTCTGATTCTTACATACAACATGAATATCTGGAGCTAGTCTCTGTGATTCTCCAACCATTCCTACAAGAGAATGGGGATTACAGGGAGGCTATAAGAACTTGTCACAGCACCATGATACGCAGAGCAATTCAAGTAGGGAGGAGTAAATATAGGAGTGATAGGTTAGAGTATAATTAAGGGACTAGATACGGTCCTCTGCAGTCCCGAATGGGAGTCCTGGAAGCTGTGTTACCTTCCTGGTGCCAGGATTAAGGATATCTCCTCAGGGCTGAAGAAGAACTTGGGGTGGGAAGGGAGAGATCCAGTTGTCATCATCCAATTTGGTACCAACTAAATTGGTAAGACTAGAAAAGAGATTCTGCTGAAAAAAACTGAACAGTTAGAAGCTAAATTAATAAGCAGGACCTCCAACATAATGTTTTCTGGATTTGTACCTGAGGCACAGGCAAACTGGCAGAGGGTAAATAAGGTTAGGGAGGTAAAAGTTGGTTCATAGATAGGTGTGGGAGGAATGGGTTTCAGCTGGTGGGGCACTGACACCTGTACTGGTGGGATGGGTTTTATTTGAACTGTGTTTGGACCCATATCCACGTGAATTGAGTGGCAAGGGCTATAGGGAGGGCTTTAAGCTAATTAGAGGAGGGGAAAGGTTTGGGAGAGAGAAATGTAGCCTTACAAAGCAAATGGATATGATAGCATTATAGGGCAGCTATTTGGTTAACAGTACCCAGAGTGGGACAGAAAGGGACTGAATACACAAACGTAGAAAAACAACAATAAATAGGCTCCAAGTGGGAAAAAAATGGTAAAAAGGTAAAATTAATTGTTTGTTGTTTGAATGCTCAAAATTATCAGGAAAAAGTGAATTAAATGCACAAACACGGGTTAATGCTTATAGTCTGATAGCTTTCACAGTGATGTGGAAATCAAAACTGGGAACCAACTGTACAGGCTTATGTGAATTGTCGAATTCACAGAAAAGAAGGAAACATGACGGGGTAGCATTATTTGTATGGCTGGAATAAGTACAATAGTAAGAAATGATCTAGAATTGGAACACATAGAAACCGTACAGGTGGTGGTAAGAAGTAGAAAAGGGAGGGAGGCACTGGCAGGAATAGTCTAAAGGCCCCTCCAGCGGCTATATGGAGGAACAGAGAATAAATCAGGAGGGCATGTAACAAAGACAGTACATTAATCCTGGGTGATTTTAATCTTCATGTAGATTGGGATAGTCAGATTGACAGAAGAAGCCATAATGAAGAATTCATAGAGTGCATTGGAACAGTTTCCTTGAAGAATATATTGTGGCTCCAACCAGGGATCAGGCTGTTTTGGATAAGAAATGGACAGGTATAATGAATGATTTCATTGAAAGATCCCCTAGGAAACACTGACCATGACATAGATAGAATTTAGCATTCAGTTGAGAGGGAGGAATGTGGGCTGGGAAACAACTGTGTGAAGCTGAAATGATGACATGGAGGTGCTGGTGTTGGATTGATCTTGTGTCTTCAAATAAAACTGTTGGACTATAACCTGGTGTTGTGTGATTTTTAAGCTTAAATAAATCACAAAGGAATAAAGACAGAGCTGGCTGGCAAAGGAATTTAGCAGCAAAGATTGTTAAGGAACAATGGCAGACGTTTAAGAGTCATTGGTTGTAGGTACACCCACAGTGATGTTAGGGAGTGAGTTCCAGGATTTTGATCCAGCAACAGTTATGGGACAGAAATACAGGATGCAGCATAAAGTTTTTGCTGGACGGGAACTTGCAGGTAGTACTGTATGCGTCTGTTGCTTTTATTCGGTGGTGGGGTTTGGAATGTTGTTGCAGTACAACTTGTATATGCTATGCACTGCTAACAGTGTGTTATAATGGGAGAGTGAAGATTTAAGGTGGCAGATTGGGTGTCAATCCAATGGGCTACTTTGACCTGATGTTATTGAGCTTCTAGAGTGTTGTTAGAGATGTATTCATCAGGGAAGTGGAAAGTATTTGTATTCCAAATGCATTAATTAAAATAAATCTCAACTGCCATGATAGGATTTGAACTCCTGTATCCACAACATTTGTCCAGGCCTCTGGGTTGCTGATCTAATAACATTTTCACATTCCCATTTCTGCAGCCTTTCATGAGAGATTGCAGCTAAGCTTGGTCCTCACCTTTCCTTTCTGTTTCCCCTTGAGGTCAAGGAGTAGCAAATAGAAAAACCACCAAAGCTGCCAGGGCTGAACTCTGTTAATTTAGCACAGTCCGAATGGAAAAACCTGGTGTTTTGATGTTGATAGATACATCAGCATGACAGTAAGTGATGCATTCGACCATGCATCGACGTGGCTTAAATGAAAGGAATTACAAATGCATCTGGATAACTTACCTACAGCTTTCTCTACATTGCTTCCTGATTGTTGTAAATGCTGATTGTAGAATATGAAACTACCTTTTACACCATCATGCAAGATTTTCATTTACCTTTATCTTACTTCCAATGAACTGGACCTTTCATGTGTTGGGATTAAATGAGTGGTCCCTCCATTGTTGTGTTTCTTTAACAGGCATGTATAGCTCTAACAACCAGTAGATGGCAATAGTAACAGCTACTATCTCAGGATGGTCTCATGTCATCTAATCATCTGCTACTTAACCCCTTGATGGAGGAATGTAAACCTGTGAGAAATGTTACTGTCGCAGAATGAAGACTTCACAGAAGTATCCAGAATATTTGCACTGCCATGCATGATAACCTTCTGCTGGTCATAAATGAATTAAACATTGAGGGAATGGAATCCTTTCCACGATAAATATTCTAGACTGACCTGTGGAGTCCTTCGTTAGTACATGGGAGCAGTCAATGCCTTGTAGCTGGGAATCTGTAACTACAGTAAATGGAGAACCCTCTGGGTCTGACTGGCCTCATTGATATCAAAGTGCAGAAGCGACAGCTTTCATTAGCAAGGCATTGGTAACATGGAAGATCATAGAATCCCTACAGCATGGAAGCAGGTCATTCAGCCCATCAAGTCCACACCAGCCCTCTGAAGAGCATCTCAGCCAGACTCCCCCTCCTCCTCATGAACCTGCATTTTCCATGGCTAACCTACATAGCCTGCACATCCCTGGACACTACAATCCACTAAACCTGCACATCGTTGGATTGTGGAAGGAAACCAGAGCACCCGGAGGAAACCCACACAGACCCGGGGAGAATGTGCAAACTGCACAGAGACAGTTACTGCGGGTGGAATCAAACTTGGGTCCCTGGCGCTGTCAGGCAGCAGTGCTAACCACTGAGCCACTGTGCCTCCCAGAAGATATACTTGTGAGCAGCTGAGGTCCTGTAAATCTCAACAGTGGGAACTAAACGTGAAGAAATACAAACATACAAAATAGGAACACAGTAAACCCTGAGCCTGCTTCACCACTCAATAAGATCATGCTTGATCTGTTTGTGTACCAAATACCATATTCATGACCTTGGATTCCCTTTCCTAATGCAAATCTATCTACCTCCACCTTAAGGCTATCCAACTATATACCTTCACTACTTTGAGGCAAAGACTTCCAAAGTAAAGCTAATCCTCATAAAACAACCTGGTCATTCCAGGCTATCAATCTGATAAACCTCCTCTGAACCACCTCCAAACCATTTGCATTGTCCTTTAAACAGGGGGTCTATAACTGCAACCAGTATTCATGATGTAGTCTCACCAATACTTTGTATAAGTGAAGCATCTTCAACCTCTCCCTCCTACAAGCCGTAGTTCCCATCTGTTTCAAGAAGACCAACATCATCCCAGTACCAAAGAAAGCACACGCAATGTACCTTAATGACTATTGCCCAATGGCTCTGACCTCCATAATCATGAGATGCTTCGAGAGGCTGGTCACGGCTCACATCAACTCTAGTCTCCCAGCCTGCCTTAATCCTCTACAATTTGCCTACTGATGTAAAACATCCACCGCAGATGTCATTTCCCTAGCCCTGCACTCATCCCTGGAACATCTGGACAACAAGGACACCTACGTCAGATTCCTGCTCATTGACTACGGCTCTGCCTTCCATACCATTATCCCCCCAAGACTGATCTCAAAACTCCGAGAACTAGGTCTCAGCTCCGCCCTCCGCAACTGGATCCGCAGCTTCCTGACCCACAGACCCCAATCAGTGAAAATAGACGACCACACATCTTCCACGATAACACTCAATACTGGAGCCCCCTAAAGGATGTGTTCTCAGCCCCCTACTATGCTCCCCGTACACACACAACTGTGCAGCCAAATTCCGGCAAACGCCATCTACAAGTTTGCTGATGACACCACTGTGGTAAGACGGATATCAAACAACAGAGGCAGAATACAGAAAGGAGATGGAGTGCTTATTGTCATGGTGCAACGATGACAACCTCTGTCTCAACGCCAGCAAAGAACTGATCATTGACTTCAGAAAGAAAGGAGGAGAACACGCCCCCATCTACATCAATGGAGCTGAGGTTGAGAGGGTTGAGAGCGTCAAGTTCCTAGGAGTGACGATAACCGACCACCTGTCCTGGACTTCCCATGCAGATGCGATGGTCAAGAGGCACAACAACGCCTCTTCTTCCTCAGGCAGCTCAGGAAATTTGGCATGTCCATAAGGTCTCTCACCAACTTCTACAGAGGCACCATTGAAAGTAAACTGTCCGGGTGTATAATGGCCTGATATGGCAACTGTTCTGCAGAGGACCGTAAGAAACTACAGAAGGTTGCGTGCACAGCCCAGACTATCGTAGAAGCCAACCTTCCATCCGTGGACTCTATTTACATGGCTCGCTGTCGCAGAAAGGCTGCCAACATCAAAGACCCATCGCACCCCGGTAATGACCTCCTACAACCTCTTCCATCAGACAGAAGATACAGAAGCTTGAACACACGCACCAGCAGGTTCAGGATCAGCTTCTTCCCTGCCATTATTAGAATGACGAATGGACTCTCTAACTTCAAAAAAATGCTGATCTAGCTAATGTTGATCTTGCCTAGTGCACAAGTGTGATGTGTGATGTAACCTGTATGCCTCTATATATGTGTTTTTTTTCACCCCATGTCCCCTGGCTTACCATGATCTGCCTGTACTGCTCATAAACAAAGCTTTTCACTGTATTTAGGTACATGTGACAATAAATCAAATCAAATCAAATCATAAGCTTGTCACTTTTATATTCAATTCCCCTCGCAATGAAGAATATCATCTCATTGGCTTGCTCCATTACCTACAGTACCTGCACACTAACATTTTGCGACACAAGCATGAGAGCATCTAAATCCCTCTGCACCTCAGAATTCAACAGCCATTTTCCATTTAAGTGATACTGTTTTTTTTACCTGCCAAAGTGAACACCCTCACATTTTCCAATATTATACTCTACCTGCCAGATTTTTGTCCAGTCACTAAATCACATTAGTCTGCAACCTCCTCATATCTTCTTCACAACATAATTTCTGCTCTATCTTGGTGTTCTGTGTAAATTTAGCAACTGTGCATTCACTACCCTCAACCAGGTCATTGATGTAAATTATAAAATGTCTAAGATCCAGCGCAGTCCCCTGCGCGATTCCACTCATCACATTCTGCCAATTACACAGAGACCCATTTATATATATTCTACCTTCCACCAGCCAGCCAAATGCAGGGCTGTGGTGAACTTTGATGCCCGTTGACAATGTAATTTCACTTGAATTTGTAGGAAGGTGGTCTTCTACCTGGAGCCTGCAAACACCTACACTGACCTGCTTTGAAAGCCTGACTCTCCTCAGCCAATGTCGCTCTGTCCTATTGAGGATACTGATTCTGTATCTATATCCCCCGGTCCTTCAAGGTGCACCTCTGTACTGTGGATAAACAGGTGGCTGTGGAGAATGTAATTGTTCCTGGTCATTATGTTGTTGCTGTTGAGCTGATTCTCTTGTTCCTTAGCTGGGGTCCGTGGGGACATAAGCTGCTCCCTTTGCTGTAGTGAAGCCTGGGAACAAGAAAGTTCAGGTCACCATCAGTAAAGCCTAAAACATGTGAAATAACCTCCAAAATAGTGGAAACCACATGTAAAAGAATTAAAACACAGTGTCAAAACAAACTCTGTGAAATCGTAGGCTGGTCAGCAGCTCTGCCCTTTCACTGTTTAAAGGGTTTCCACCCTGACAGTCTCATTAATCAATAACTCCATGTTCTGCTCCTCCTCCATTGGTCCTAGCAAATTCCACAAAGATCAAGAAACCTATTTACTGGCTGCTAAAACAAGAATTATGCGTTAAAGTCAGAAAGATTGGACAGACTAGGCATGTATCCATGGGGGACATGGGCAGTTTAAAAATAAGAGTTCTCAGTTTTAAGATTTGAATGAGGTGATATCCTTTCCCAGTGTGTTGATAACCTGTGGAGTTCACTCTCCCAGTAAACACCAGAAGCTGGATCATTCATTTGTTCAGGGAAGAGTCAGGTAAATTGCAGATTTTTGATGGACAATGCAGTCAAGGGGCTGTGGGGGAAAGACTGGAGAGTGGAGTTGAGACCACAACCAGACCAGCCATGATTTTATTGAATAGTGGAGCAGGTTTAAAGGCTGAAGGAGCAGAATTAGGCCAAAACCTTATGTCCTATGTTTGATACATTGCCCGTTCAGTATGACTCAGTGGCTCTGTCCCTGCCCGATTGCTGCTTCTCTAATCTATAGGACAACTTGCCCTGTTTTAGAACAATTTTGCAGATAGACATCTTAGTGGCATGGTGTAAAGACAACAATCTCTCCCCCAGTGTCAGCAAAATGAAGGAGCTGGTCATTGACTTCAGGAAGTATGGCCTTCCTCAGTAGTATAGTGGTTAGTATCCCCGCCTGTCACGTGGGACACTGGGGTTCAGTTCCCCACCAGAGAGGCTCTAACCCTTTCGCCTACAGTCATACTAGTCTGAAAGCGCCCGATCTCATCTGATTTCGGAAGCTAAGCAGACTCAGGCCTGGTTAGTACTTGGATGGGAGATCACCTGGGAATACAGGTGCAGTAGGCTTAAAAAGTGGGTGGCATGGTGGCACAGTGGTTAGCACTGCTGCCTCACAACGCCAGGGACCAGGGTTTGATTCCAGCCTCGGGTGACTGTCTGTGTGGAGTTTGCACGTTCTCCCTGTGTCTGCGTGGGTTTCCTCCAGGTGCTCTGGTTTCCTCCCACAGTCCAAAGATATGCAGTTAGGTGGACTGGCCAAGCTAAATTGCCCATAGTCCTCAGGGAGGTGTAGATTAGGTGGGTTATAGGGGGATGGGTCTGGGTGGGATGCTCTGAGGTTCGGTGTGGACTTGTTGGGCCGAAGGGCCTGTTTCCACACTGTAGGGATTCTATCTATCTATGAAGTGGAGTGGAGGATATGCCCTTGTCTGTATCAATAGTGCTGAGGTGGAGGTGGTGGAGACCTTCAAGTTCCCAATAGTAAATGTGACCAACAGACCATCCACATCAACGTTACCAATCACACCACCACCTTTACTTCCTCAGGAGGCTAATGAAATTTGGCATGTCACAAGAACCCTTTAATGGTTTTTATAGATGCACCATAGAAGGTATTCTATCTGGATACATTGCAGTGTGGTGTGGTAACTGCTCTTCCCAAAACTTCAAGAAACTACAGAGAGTTGTGAACACAGCCCAGTCTATCACGCAAACCAGCCTTCCATCCATTGACTCCATCTATACTTCCCGCTGCCTTGGGAAAGCAACCAACGTAATTAAAGACTCTTTCCACTGCAATTACACTCTCTTCCACCTGGCAGAAGATACAAAAGTTTGAAAGCACGTACCAACAGATTTAAGAACAGCTTCATCCCTGCTGTTATCAGACTTATGAGTGGACCGCTCATATGTTAGAGTTGATCTCTCTCTGCACCTTCTCTGTAGCTGTAATTATATATTCTTCATTTTGTTCTATTACCCTGACATACTTATGTAATTGTCTGGCTAGCATGCAAAACAATGCTTTTCACTGTACCTTGGTACATGTGACAATAATAGATCAAATCAAATCAAGGCCACAGATTTTGGGAAGGATGGTTGACTGCCAGGTGCTCCATCCAGTTTCATTCTTTCTTTTAGATGGTATAGGAGTTTAAGACAGTTGATTGGCTTGCTAGACTGTTTCAGAGAGGATTCAAGAGTCAATGACATTGCACATTGGAATCACTTATAGGCCAGACCAGCTAAGTTTGGCAGATTACCTTCCCAAAGGGCATTAGCAAAAGAGGTTTCCTGGTCCCTTAAACATTTTAACCCAGTGGCAGGTCCAGAAATGCCAGGAGAGCTGGCATTCCCGGGGATACACCTGTGCAGGTACCCGTAATGATGCCACTACGCAGGAAGGTGCTGACAGAGGCACAGACAGTTTGCATGGCTGGCTGAGGGATAGACACTCCAGGTTATAAGTTCAGCAAGAATTTGGTAATCATTTCATTGCAGCAGATGGCAATGCCAGCCTTTATTGTAAATGTTCTGCAGATGGTAAAGATCAAACTGGAGCAATTATTCTACATCATAAACACGTGTTCCCAAGCTTTCTGAGATCTTGCGTGCAACCATTCAACTATTCCCACTTCAGCTGGGAAATACTCTTTTCAAATGCTTTGTAGAAGTTCTAACTGTAAAGAGGAAGCAAAATGTTTCTGCAAAATAGTACAATAGCTTTAAGATTACTGGCAGTAGTTTTAGAATTTCACTGCATGAAAGATGCCTCCTGTAAGTGAGTCATTACTTCCTATGAGCTGGAGTGTGACTTTATAAACACAATGTGTCCCCACTTTCAATATGTGAATAGGCTGCTCCTCAATTTCTATTTGTGTTTCAGCCTCCTTCTCCTGATCCTTGGCTAACCAGTGAGAAGAGAATGTTGAGGAATGGTCAAGCAAGTTATTAATGGGTCCAGGCAGTAGGTGATTTAGGGGGTTGTTCTGCCTGGCTCCGTCTCTCTTCTGTGGATGTGTCTGGGCCTGGGTGTAACTGAAGATGGGATGCGCAGTGTCGACCCATGCACATGAGACCTTCCATGACTATGAGGCACAAGGGGTCTCCAACTGCAGAATCAATCCTATGGAAGACAGTTAATTTGAGTTAAGATTCCTTTAAAGTGTTTGGTTTGTTCCTTTACCGTGTAAGGAGAGTGATGGCCTAGTGGTATCATTGCTGGACTGTTAATCCAGAGATCCAGGTAATGTTCTGGGGACCTGGGTTCAAATCCTGCCACGGCAGAAGGTGGAATTTGAATTCAATAAAAATATGGAGTTAAGAGTCTAATGATGACCATGAAATCATTGCTGATTGCCAGGGGGAGAAAAAAACCACCTGGTTCACTAATGCCTTCCTAGGGAAGGAAACTGCCATCCTTGCCTGGCCTACATGAGTCTCCAGACCCACAGCAATGTGATTGATTCTTAACTGCCCCGTGGACGATTAGGGATGGACAATAAATGCTACCTAGCCAGTGGTGTGCTCATTTGTTGAACTGAAGAAAGATTATTGACACTCCTTTCAAGTGACCCATTTGATTGGTTGCATAAAATGAACAAAAAACTACATCACTTCTGATGAAAGGTCACCAACCTGAAATATTAACTCTGCTTTTCTCCACTGAAGCTGCTTGACCTGAGTTTTTCTAATATTTTTGTTCTTGTTTCAGATTTCCATCATCCATAATGTTTTGCTTTCTCTGTATGAAGGCACAAGTATAAATCCCACTGATGTAAAGAAGAGGTAAAAGGGCTGTAAATCATTAATTCAGGAACCCTCCAACTTTGTATTGTCGTGGTACTTCCAAGAGTTTCCCGAACGGGAGATTGAGTACTTGGACCTGGCAGTGGGCTGAGTGGCCAATGTCCCAAAGCTTTTTACAACACAAGAACTAGGAGCAGGAGTAGGCCATCTGGCCCTTCGAGCCTGCTCCGCCATTCAATAAGATCATGGCTGATCCTTTCGTGGACTCAGGTCCACTTACCCGCGTTCTCACCGTATCCCTTAATTCCTTTATTGTTCAAAAAAAATCTACCTTTTTTTTAAAAGTGTTTACTGAAGTAGCGTCAACTACTTCACTGGGCAAGGAATTCCACAGATTAACAACCCTCTGGGTGAAGAAATTCCTTCTCAGTTCAGTCCTAAATCTGCTCCCTCTAATCTTGAGGCTATGCCCTCTTGTCCTAGCTTCACCTGCTAGTGGAAACATCCTCTCTACTTCTATCTTATCTATTCCCTTCATAATTTTATATGTTTCTATAAGATCCCCCCTCAGTCAAAATGTGCTTTTGAAATTTGTTTTCATGAGGTGGGCAGGATATTTCCTTAATTTTTCTTGGGATTCAACTTGTTAGAGTTCTGAGTAGAAGGCTGCCCACAAATAGTGTGCCAGACTCATGGGATCACCAAGCTCTCCATTAAAATACTTTTGAAAGCATCAACACCTCCCCGAGAAAGCTGTCTCCAGCATACCAAGGTGACAATCAACCAGATTCAACATACAGATCTATGTTCGGAAGTGGTTCTGCAGAGATCAATGTTAATAGCTCTGCAATTAAAAAGTATTAACAAACAAGGCCACCTGGTGTCCCAGTAGCCAACCCTGGACTTGATGTTCATTCGAAAGCTTTTGCAAAATTTGTCTCTTAACTGAATCCAGAGATATTATCCTGGCAGTTACATGGTTTTAAAGTGACCAGTCACATTTGGTTAGAGATTTTGAAAATATACATGATTGCTCCTGATTTTAATTGTGACAGAACTGCTCTCTGATGTGTGGCTCTGTCTGGGAACAGTGAGGTTCTGCCTCATGTGCCAAAAACAATGCTAAGATTAGAGTTAGGTCAAGTCACCACAGGTATGGGTCTGCCGAAGAATGATCCACAGAAACTATAATATATAATAAATATGAGGCTGGGTACTTCTAATGCAAAATGTTTAAACTAACTATGAGGCAGGGTCTACTCTGAAGAAGGGTCACGGTACCCGAAACGTTAACTCTGCTTTCTTGCCATGGATACTGTCAGACCTACTGAGTTTCTTCAGACATTTATCTTTTTGTTTCAGATTTCCAGCAGCTGGCAATTCTTTGTTTTTTGTTTCCCTTAGAACCCTTTGTTTGAAATCTAAACCTATACTTGGAGTACTCTTTGGTCGCAGCACTGGGGAAAGGGCATGTTACAATAAAGAAGAGGATATTTGGCTGGGCCTTCTCTCTCTCCCTGTTACCTAATGCTCCTCCAGAAGGCAATAATGTGAAAGGTACGACAAATAAAGTTGCTAGGAGTGAACGAATTCCTCTCTTCACTCCTGACATTGTTTTTAACAGTGATTACCTTTTTTTTAAGTCAATTCAATATGTACATCTCCTCTCGGTTCCAGAAATTTCCGTAGGAGTTCCTTATGGGAGTGACCTTGACCCAAACATCTTCAGCTGCTTCATCAATGACCTTCCCTCCATCATAAGATCAGAAATGGGGATGTTTGCTGATAATTGTTTGATTCCATTCATGAATTCTCAGATACCAAAACAATCCATGTCTACATGCAGCAAGACCTAGGCAATATACAGGTTTGGATGAAAAAGTAACATTTGAGTTACACAAGGGCCTAGCTATGGCCATCTCCAACAAGACATTATTTAACTGTCACTCCTTGACATTCAATGACATTACCTTTTGCTGAATCCCTCACTATCAACATTCTGGGGGATATCATTGACCAGAAGCTGAACTGAACTAGCCATATAAATACAGTGGCTACAAGAACAGGTAAGAAGCTAAAATCCTGCAGCAAGTAACTCACTTCCTAACTCCCCAAGTCCTACCCACCATCTACAAAGCACAAGTCAGGAGTGTGATGGAATGCTCCCCACTTGCTCAGATGGGTACAGCTCCAACAACACTCAAGAAGATTTACACCATTCAGGACAAAGAAGTCCACGTGATTGGCATTACAGCTGCAAAATTTCACTCCTTCCAACATCGATGCTTAGTAGCAGCAGTGTGCGCTATCTACAAGATGCACTGCAGAAATTCATTGAGGCTCCTCAGGCATCACCTTCCAAACCCATGACCATTACCATGTAGAAAAACAAGGGCAGCAGATTCACGGGAATACCACCACCTGAAATTGCCATCCTGACTTGGAAATATATCTTGGTTTCTTCAGCGTGGGACTGGGTCAAAATTTTGGAACTCTTTCCGGAATGGCATTGTGGGGTAACTAAAGTACATGGATTCAAAAGGCAGCTGTAAACCACCTTCTCAAGAGCAACTAGGGATGGGTAACAATGCTGACCTATCCAGCAACACCCATATCTGATGAACAAATGTTTAAAAATGTGAAACATTCCCAAAGAAATAAGCTTCCCCAAAATGTATCAGAGATAGTAGGAACTGCAGATGCTGGAGAATCCGAGACAACAAGGTGCAGGGCTGGATGAACACAGCAGGCCAAGCAGCATAATAGGAGCAGGAAGGCTGACGTTTCGGGCCTAGACTCTTCATCAGAAAAGGGGGAGGGGAAGGGGGTTCTGAAATAAATAGGGAGAGAGTGGGAGGCGGATAGAAGATGGATAGAGGAGAGGATAGGTGGAGAGGAAACAAACAGGTCAAAGAGGTGGGGATGGGGCCAGTAAAGGTGAGTGTAGGTGGGGAGGGGATAGGTCAGTCCAGGGAGGACGGACAGGTCCAGGGGGCGGGATGAGGTTGGTCGGTAGGAGATGGAGTTGCGGCTTGAGGTGGGAGGAGGGGATAGGTGGGAGGAAGAACAGGTTAGGGAGGCAGGGACGAGCTGGACTGGTTTTGGGATGCGGTAGGGGGAGGGGAGACCTGCCCCCATACCTCCTCCCTCACCCCCATCCCAGGCCCCAAGAAGACTTTCCACACCAAGCAGATGTTCACCTGCACATCTGCCAATGCGGTATACTGCATCCGCTGTACCCGGTGTGGCTTCCTCTACATCGGGGAGACCAAGCGGAGTCTCAGGGACCGCTTTGCAGAACACCTACGCTCGGTTCGCAATAAACAACTGCACCTCCCAGTCGCGAACCATTTCAACTCCCCCTCCCATTCCTCAGATGACATGTCCATCCTGGGCCTCCTGCAGTGCCACAACGATGCCACCCGAAGGTTACAGGAACAGCAACTCATATTCCGCTTGGGAACCCTGCAGCCCAATGGTATCAATGTGGATTTCACAAGTTTCAAAATCTCCCCTCCCCCTACCGCATCCCAAAACCAGTCCAGCTCGTCCCCGCCTCCCTAACCTGTTCATCCTCCCACCTATCCCCTCCTCCCACCTCAAGCCGCACCTCCATCTCCTACCGACCAACCTCATCCCGCCCCCTTGACCAGTCCGTCCTCCCTGGACTGACCTATCCCCTTCCTAACTCCCCACCTACACTCACCTTTACTGGCCCCATCCCCGCCTCTTCCACCTGTTTGTTTCCTCTCCACCTATCCTCTCCTCTATCCATCTTCTATCCGCCTCCCACTCTCTCCCTATTTATTTCAGAACCCCCTTCCCGTCCCCCTTTTCTGATGAAGGGTCTAGGCCCGAAACGCCAGCCTCTCTGCTCCTATGATGCTGCTTGGCCTGCTGTGTTCATCCAGCCCTGCACATTGTCCCCAAAATGTATATTCTTTTTCAGCAATGCTAAAATTAAAGTACATATGGAAAAATAAATAAATTATCCTGGATACCTTTGGTAGTTTTGAATTTCTTGTAGATTTGCAGCCAATTGATTGTTCTCCTGGATTCATTCTCTTTGAACAGTTAACAGTCTTTTTCCACAGTGGCTGCTAGGTACTTGAAATTCCTTTCTCATTTTAATTTCTCTATGTCCTTGATGTATTCTAAATTGTGGCAGAGGACGTGAATAAAAAAACACACTGCAAGAGAGCTGATTTTATTCCATCCTGCAGGCCTTCTTGATGTTCTATCCTTCTGTAACCAATAGAAAGCCTTTTTCGAAGGGAGAGTTTTAGTCATGTGATAGCAGGCTATTGGCATACAATGGAGCCAATCCATTGTCAATGAAGGTGTTCTGGTCTCCCATTGTCAAAACTATCAAAATGCCATCGAAACAGAAAGGAGAGTTTGCATAATGGGTTTTCATAAATTTCCTTTGATGATATTTCCTGTAGACTGTTGCTGATTGTCTTTAGGCTTTTTCCAAATGTGAAATTCTGCAGAGGTTCTTCCTGGAGGCTTTTGCTGTAAATCCTGTCAGAAGTCTTTTTTTTGGATACTTGGCCTCTCTGTAGGCATTTTAAAGCAGTGCCCTGACTCATTTACAGGAGTTTTCTTTCAAATTAACGTTACAAGTATTAAATCAGTCAATGGAATTGGAGATTAATTGTTGATGTATTAAAATCTCATGTCAGTGAGATAAGGCAGAGGTGTTGGTGGGGGCATTCAAATATAATCATATTCCTACTATTTAACTGAGCTGAGAACTGGCCTGGGAGGCTGCCTTGATCCAGATGTGCAATAGCCTATTTTGCTCGTCTAATTTAGAGTTTGATGGTATGATTTTCAGACGGTCTAAGTGGCAGTAACAGAGCTTCATGATTTTTATTTGTGTAGTATCATAACTTTGATGGGCCAAAAGGTCTCATCTATGTTGGATGACACTTTATGCCAAATATGTGCGTTTCACAGAATCAATCCCTTATAAAAGCTGGTGATAGTTATGTTAGCAGCCCTTTGTGATCTAAAACTGAATGCAGCGTATTATTTGTGATATAACCCTCCTTATTGCCCAAAATCACCTTCTTCACTCCACCACTTGCACAGCAGCAGCAGTGGGTACCATCTATAAGATGCATTGCAGGAATTTGCCAAGTCTCCGTTGATAAGAGCTTCTGAATCCATAATCACTATCATCGAGAAGAAACGTACAACAGACAACACCTGAAAAATTCTCGCCAAGTATCACACCATCCTGATTGAAATTATATTGCCACCGGTTCAAAGATTCTTCCCTTACCTGCTGTCGGTATATTTGCAACTCCAGCAGCTCAACAATACAGCTCATCACCATCTTTTCAGGGACTATTAGAAATGGCCAATAAATATTTACCTTGCATTGACACTCATATCCTGCAAATTAATGAAAACAATGCTTTAATATTCAAATGAAATGCATGTGTACATATACAAAGCCTACAATATATTATTTTATCCCAGAATTTATGGCTTTTTTCTGCTTTTAAGTTTTAAAGTAATTTATGTTCAGTAAGTATCATGTTTTGACAGATCAGTATGAAATTACGTCTATGCTATGAGCACAAAGGTAGAATTGCTTTAAAATAAAATGTTAGACAATAGAGTTTCACATCAAGCATTACTGCATGCGTTGCAAATCTAGGGCAATGTGATTTCGACTCTTTTCATGCCTTCAACATTTTATTCAAAAATATATGCTACTATTATTGACTGTTACCTTATATTCCTCTAACCTAACTTTCAAAAACTATTTCAGCTGTCATGTTGGAATATCTGCGACATATCTCATTACTTTATATTGTTCATTCAAATTGGTGAATAACAGACACACACAGATTATCTGGCTAATAGCTGGGAATCTTCAGCCTTCAAAGCTTTTTAAAATGATCCTGCCATTTATGTATATTGTAAAGCTATCAAAAAAGAGCCCCTGGAGAGTCAAGAGCATTACTTATGTCTCTGACTGGACTGGCTTATCTGCAAACTAATGCTAATTTTTCCCAGAGAGTTTTCTGAGGCCCTGTAGAAGTTTTTTTGTTGTTGAGAATTTAGACTATTTATTTAATTAAATTCTAGTTAAGCACGCAATTACAATTTGGCAGAACTGTTCTCTGCTGATGAGACATTTTCCTCCATGTTGTTATCAACAACAGCATCAGAGCGAATACTTTCTTCATTCCTACTGTACTAAGTTGTGAGATTCTCACAAATAACTCACATTGGCTTGACCGGTGCTGTATTTAGAGTTGGCAGTCTGTCAAAAGCATGCAGATCATATCGTAACAAACTGAAGTGGGACCTGTATTTGAGCACTACTCATCAAAGTCTTCACTGTACATTATGCGATAAAATTGAATATTTGTCTGTATTGTAGGCATAAAAGTATCTCATCTATGCAATCTTACAGCGCAGTAGGCCATTGAGCCCATCATGGTTGCTCCTTGAAAGAGTTATCAACTCGTTCCACTCTCCTGCTCTTAGCACATGGTTCTTTTCAAATTTAAATCCAATTACCTTTTGAAATTTACTATTGAATCTGTTTTCAGCACCCTTTCAGATGCTACATTCCAGTTGAAAACAACTCACTGTGTAAAAACGGTCGTCTCTATCTTCCCTCTGGATCTTTTACTGATGATCTTAAATGCCTATCCTTTGGTTACTGACCCAGCATTCTGCTGTTGCCTGTTCTGCCCTGTCAGTGGAAGTAATAGCTCCGACATACGCTTTCAGAGTCCTCCCTAACTCACAGCAATTTGACAAATGTTCCCCTTCCTTCCATGTTTCATGAACGAAAACAGAAGTTGATTAAAAAGCTCAGCAGGCCTGGCAGCATCTGTGAAGAAAAAATAAGAGTTAATGTTTTGGAGATAGTAGGAACTGCAGATGCTGGAAAATCTGAAATAACAAGGTGTAGAGCTGGATGAACACAGC